>NC_092338.1:395497500-395812000 GCF_046630445.1 Rutidosis leptorrhynchoides
GTTCACCACCTTTCATACGTTCACCACCTGTAACTCGATCAAGACATCTAGCCAATATTGTCGCCATTCATTTTTCTTTAGAATCGTCATCTAGTCGACCAAGTACCCCAATTCAAATTTTCGATAATCCATTTTTTGAACCCGACCTCACAATTGAGAACCCGGAGGATATTCAAGGACAATTCAGAGATCCTGAACCACTAATTATTCCTCATGAACCACAAATCATTCAACCGGAGATTGTAGAGGAAGAAACTATTAAATCAGAATCCTCTAGTGATTCAGATTCAACAAATTCAATCATGAAAAATCAGGAACCTCTAAGTATGGAAGACTGAATGAGAGCCACACGCACTGGCCAATGTCACGCCATTATTAAGTGTGACGACCCGAAAATTTCCGACCAAATTTAAACTTAATCTTCATATGAATCCGACATGATAAGCAAAGTCTATTAAACCGAGTCTTAAAAATTTTAGAACTAATTTTCTAGAATGCATTTGATCTTTGTCTATCCTTGACGATTCACGAACAGTTGTATGTGAATATATATATATATATATATATATATATATATATATATATATATATATATATATATATATATATATATAATATTTTCAAATAATAAATATAATCTATAGGTACGAATTCATATATATATAATTTGTTATAATATTTTAATTAGTGTTATATGATAAATAATATTATTATTAACATAATTTATAGATATTATATTCATATCATTAATAATAATATAATTGTTAATACAATTATATTATCATAAATTTTTATTATTAATTATAATATTAAGTGTATTATTATTATAAATATAATTACTAATTAACAAGGGTAGTTATATAATGTAAATACATATATATTAACACAGAATTTAACATATGAAACAGATATATAGATAAATGATACAAGTATATAAAAATATATACAGCTTCTAGTAAAGAAAAAAAAATAAATAAAAGAATAAAAATACGGATAGATATATATATTGATGCAAATAACAGAAATATATTTATATAAATATGATTAACTGATAGTATATATATAAAGGAACGTATTCAGTTGCAACTCGCTTTCAATCTGTAGGTAATTGATTTCTCTGTCTCACAATTGTACAAATCACAAAGTTAATCAACAGATCAATCTAAAATTTGTTTGAAGTCAGTATCATCTTTTTCATTTTATATTTATTTACTCGCTGGATTATATAATCTGTAAAAGTCATCACTCCATCGACCACCAACTCCATCCTTCATCTTTCTTCTTCGAAATCCACTTAACCCAACGACCCACTCCTTGTTACTAGTTAATTGATAACAATCGAGCACCATTACCAAATCACCACCTCCCTGCACAACAACCTTATTTTATATTTTTCTTTTCCTGTTCACGATTGTAAACCACCACCGTAGAACAATTATTTGTTGCTACCGTTTTCGGTTCCCTTTCTATCCGTTTGCTTTTCTTGAACAGACTACTACTATGCTTTTTCGTTTCAGTTTCAAACAATCTAGACCGAAACAACCCTTTCCCTCATTATGTTTTCACTTGAATCACCATAACAACCTAAACTCACTTGTTGTTGCTGCTATACCCGTTTCTGCTTTCCCTCTTATTATTAATTCGAACCATCATAGCAAAACACCACACAATCTCACATTTTCATTGCAACTGCTGCACATGCAGTTTATTTCTTTCAAAACTCGTCCCATTTACAAACCCACTTGTTAAATGGCTAAATAATGTGATTGTGGTTACATTATATTAAACTATAGTAGGGTCCATAATAAGAAACCATGGAAGTAAATTGGTGATGTCTTTGTGTTTTTTTTTTCTTTGCTTGTGGTGGGCCGCAAACACTAGATTAATCAATTAGATTATAAATGTTAGGTAAAAGCAATCAAAATTTGGACGTGATTGATGCTAATTGTGGGCTGAGATTCTCGGGTTAGTTATCATAGTGGGGATGTACAAGATAAAGATGATAATGATATGTTTGTTGTTTCCCTTCGTAAACCCGACACAAGTAATGAGGGTATAATCACTTGTTAAGCTTTATTCGGTTGTTTGTTGCTCTTAACCAAATGGCCAACACTTATTTAAAGAAAAGGTTACATGAAATGTTTAATATATAACATGTGGGACGATTGTATGGCCAAGGGAAGAATGGGACGGCATACTTTATTATACAGCTCATTAATAATACAAACTGCTATTTGAATTAATCTCCGCAAATCTTAGATGGGCCACCATGGTCGTGACTTATGGAGCCGTGACTTATGGAGTCACTTGTGGATGTCACGATTCCATTAATATTTGGAGGCCGACCCTCATGATACATATACCCCACCAATACATCGATGGGTGAAAAAGGAACATGCTAACAGCCGTTTAAAAATCAACAAGTGGGTATAAATAAACATTTGGACTCTTGCTTGAAAAACTGCACGAATTGTTTGTTGGGCTTAGATGTTTTTGGGTCGAGTTCCTGTTTTGGTTATTGGGCTGAGAGCAGGCCATGATTTGCAGTTGGACTGAAGATGTTAGCGAAGGCATGATACTACATATGCGTATTATTTTCTCTTTTTCTTGCTAGAATCACGGTGGGTTTTAGATAGGTTAAATAAAAATTAAGAGTGGTTATAAAACAGAAAAGCAGCTGGCAGTGGAATGGTTTGGATGTTTGATGGGTGAACGAGAGGTCTTGATTTCGATCCCTGTTCGGGGTATTTTTTTTTAGGAAAAGCTTTTTGAGGTAGTTATTTTATTTATTTATCTATTTATTAATATTATCATCATTGTTATCATTATAACTACAAACAAAATGACTAATATTATTACCAAAAATTATTATTTTCAATATCACTGTTAAATCTAATTATTAGTATTATTATTCTTATTTTAGAATTCTAAAATTATTAGAATTATTAAGTTTACAAACAAAAGCGATTTATATATAAAGGTATATTAGTCACTATATTTTTATATGAAATGTATTAACTATAATAATAACTAAAATTACATATAGTGAATAAATATATTTAATAATATCAACACATATATATAAATATAAATATTAATCTTAATACATTATATATATACATAACATTATGTTATAGTGTAATAATATATTATAATAAAATATGTACATATATGAGACATATAATTTATATCACTAGTGATAATATATGAATTTATTTGATTACAATTATGTGTGTTAATATATACATAAATGATATAGGTTCGTGAATCCGAGGCCAACCCTATACTTGTTCAATGTCGTCATATGTATTTTTACTACAAAATACATTAGGTGAGTTTCATTTGCTCCCTTTTTAATTGCTTTTGCAATATATATTTTTGGGCTGAGAATACATGCGCTGTTTTTATAAATGTTTACAAAATAGACACAAGTACTTAAAAATATATTCTACGTTGAGTTGTACCACTGGCATATTTCCCTGTAGCTTGGTAACTACTATTTACATGTGGTATTGTAAACGCGAATCCTGTTGATAGATCTATCGGGCCTGACAACCCCAACCGGACTGGACGACCAGTATTCAACGGTTGCACAGTACTTCGTTTCGGTGACTACACTTGGTACAGTGTAGTGAGATTTCATAATAAAGGGAATATGCGACATTGATTAAATGTTAAGTATGGTTACCAAGTGCTCAACCACTTAGAATGCTTTACATACACTTGTGAGTGTATTATGTTTATGATTATGAAATCTTGTGGTCTATTAAAATATTGAAATGATTATTATGATAAACCTATGAACTCACCAACCTTTTGATTGACACTTTAAAGCATGTTTATTCTCAGGTACAAATTAAGTCTTCCGCTATGCATTTGCTCAATTTAAGGACATTACTTGGAGTTGATCATCGCAATGGGACCAAATGTTGATGACTTCGTCCAGGTGGATAAGGACGGGTCTTTACAGTTGGTATCATAGCTTTGGTCCTAGCGAACCAGGTCTTGCATTAGTGTGTCTAACTGATAGTTGTTAGGATGCATTAGCGAGTCTGGACTTCGACCTTAGCTGCATATTATAAGTATTGTATATCATTCCTAGTGGAAAAATTTCCTGCTAATCATTCATAAGTCTAGACATGCCTTACTGCCTTTATTGCATAGATAGTGTATAGTCAAACTTATATCTTAGCGTATCTATTACGGTAAACTTTGCCTGATATCTTCCGTAAATTTCTCCGTAATTTAAGGGATCTTGGTACTATATATATCTAGGCATATTATGCATTGAGAATACTATCCAACTATCATTTGCTGTCACAAAGCTTTTCATACCAAAAATCTTTTCTGTGATCGCTTACGATGGCCTCTACGAATCGACCAAGTTCTTCTGACTCCGAAGATAGCGTGACGGGAGCGCATCAACCGATCAACTACCGTGATTTCTTTAGAAAGTGGGGATGGGTTCGCGAAATACTTACCCTATGGAGAAATGAAGAAGGTACTCCATATCACGAGCCGAACTTACCACCTAACGTCGGAGTGCTCGACCCGCTCACCGGCGAACCTGTTCGCAACACCGTTTATACCCTTTTTGCAAGAATTTTTCGTCTTGAGGCTACCATTAACGGAACTAGAGAAGATATCTGATCTCTACCTCACACTGATAACCAACCAGGGTTAGTAGAAGAAGTTAAAGAACTTCGAGCTCAAGTGTTAACTTTAGAGAGCACGGTACACAATTTGCAAGCACTAGCAGTATCATCAACACCAGTAACATCACCAGCCTCAGCACCAACAACACTAGTACCACCAAGAACATCATTCGCGTCACCAGCTTCGACATTTCATTCTGTACCTCTAGTATAATCATCGTTCTACATGACGTTCTACATCATTTATCATAGTTCGACATAGTGATTATGTAACCTCTAATGTTTTAAAGATTATATATTCTTGTTCTAACGGTAAATCAGATGAGTTAATAACATATTAACTCATAAAATCCATGATTACACTTTATTTATCGCAATTTAATTATCGCAATTTACATTCTCGCAATTTTATTTATTGTCATTTAATTTATGTTATTTACTTTACGCATTTTATTTATTGTCATTTAATTTCTGTATTTATTTTACGCACTTTAAATATCGGGACACGTATACAAGGTTTTGACATATCATATCGACGCATCTATATATATTATTTGGAATCACCATAGACACTCTATATGCAGTAATGATCGAGTTCTCTATACAGGGTTGAGGTTGATTCTATAATAATATATATACTTTGAGTTGTGATCGAGTCTGAGACGTATACGGGTCACGACACGTATTAATTAATTCGAATATAATATAATAAACTATATATAAATTACTGGACTGTTAACTGTGGACTATCGACTGTGGACTAATAACACTGGACAATTAAAATGAATTAAAATATTGATTATAACATATGAAACTAAACAATTCTTCAAGTTTGCCACTTGAATTCATCTTAAACCTCATTTGTATCTCAACAATTACAACTTGCGTTCAAACCTTTCACGATTCTTGAAAACACCTCGATCGAGAAGATGAACCAACCGCACTTCATCTACGGAAGAAAAGATTTATGCATATAGTTATGCACCTGAAAACACTCAGAACCTGAGTAAACGTTTAACACGTAGCCGTACTAATTCCTTAGTGTTATTATTACCCAAAATAACATAATAATTCCTTTCAAAGTAGCAAATTTTGTAACAGCTTCAGCAAGACAATTTCGACTTTTCGTTCGAAACAACCTTATTATACCTTTGATATATATGCGTGCTCTTTTATTGTTACCGGGGAACCTTTCATATTCCACCATATTACCATCAGCGTTTAATCATCTAAAAACACAATTCTCTTGAAATCACCTCGGATTAATAACCGATGATTCAGATACGGCTGCATTAAATGCAGAGGAAACAGTAAAATTATAGATGGCCTAAATGGTCAAGAGTTTGATGATAAAGAATGGAGTGTTGGGAACGCTCGATAGAAAATTTGGTACTGAAAAACGGATTTAGATAACCATGAAGGAAACAAAGAACAAATACAAGGACCAAACTCTATAAAATCCAGGAAAATCTGGATCCGATGAAATCTTTAGAGAATATTTTGCTCCGTGCCCACGTTAAAATCTTGCGGAAAATTTTTCTTCATCAAGCTTCGAACTTAGAAACTCTAAAATATCATCAAAAATATCTTCGATATTTCAGAGGATATTTTCATAAATATTCTTCTCCGAAATTATCTACCTCTTCGTGTTTTCTGTATTTCATTATATGAGAAACTCTGTAAAATCTAAGTATAAATTATGAATAAATTGTGGAGAAGTGTTGGGAATTGAAGCATGAGTTAGTATAATATAATGACGCCCGGCCAACGTGAATATATTACAGTAAGTCATACTGATTTTCTAATGAAACATGATAAAGGATCACATACCATACCTTTATCATGAACCATGTTACATAACTCTTTCATTCTTCATAACCTCTGAAAATATCAAGAAAATATATTCTTGATAGTTCCATCCTCAGGAATTCTGGTAAATTGACAAAAATCAAATCGTACTAATACATTCCTTCCTGCTTAGAACATTATAATCTTTCGAAATTCTATATCTACGAATTCTGGACCATTATTCGCTTGACTTGAAGTCGGGAAGAGAAAACAAAAGCATAGTGCTTCGAAATATAAGGGAGAATATAAAGCCCGATAACAACACATAAATTATAAACCGTGTATGTCAATGTTTATCGCAACATAAAGACACGGGAGAATTAAAAACACTATAACCCCAAGGGCGAAGTAGAAGAAAGTAGATTCCTCTGGTGGAAGTTGGAAAAGGAGAATGAATGTTGCGATAGTAAGGATGAGGACAAGGATTAGAACTGGATTAAGCATTTTCACAATCTTCCGGATGTATGAACTAAGAAAGAGAGTATAGGAATGGTGAGAATAATGGAGCGGAAAAAGTCTAATTTATAATGGAAATATCAGACAGAGTAATCGAGACAGATAATCGCATTTAATTACAGAGATCTTAATTTCCATAAATTCAGAAGAATCAGATTTTATAGATTACCAAGATTTTCTTTTAAATTCCTTGATTTTCGGAAATCAACCGTGACTACGTCACCGGTTAAGACAAACTTGCATTTATTCATTTCACTCTTTTGTGATAGCTTCATTCGTACGCTTCGAAGTAATCGAATCGTTTTATCTATAGCAATCAATAATGATAAAACTCTATTCAACTCATATTTGTCATGAAAACATTTCTATTGTTAGCCATGACCACCTCACTCAAATTTTGGGACGAAATTTCTTTAACGGGTAGGTACTGTGACGACCCGGAAATTTCTGACCAAATTTAAACTTAATCTTCATATGAATCCGACATGATAAGCAAAGTCTATTAAATCGAGTCTTAAAAATTTTAGAACTAATTTTCTAGAATGCATTTGATCTTTGTCTATCCTTGACGATTCACGAACAGTTGTATGTGAATATATATATATATATATATATATATATATATATATATATATATATATATATATATATATATATATATATAATATTTTCAAATAATAAATATAATCTATAGGTACGAATTCATATATATATAATTTGTTATAATATTTTAATTAGTGTTATATGATAAATAATATTATTATTAACATAATTTATAGATATTATATTCATGTCATTAATAATAATATAATTGTTAATACAATTATATTATCATAAATTTTTATTATTAATTATAATATTAAGTGTATTATTATTATAAATATAATTACTAATTAACAAGGGTAGTTATATAATGTAAATACATATATATTAACACAGAATTTAACATATGAAATAGATATATAGATAAATGATACAAGTATATAAAAATATATACAGCTTCTAGTAAAGAAAAAAATAAATAAATAAATAAATAAATAAATAAAAGAATAAAAATACGGATAGATATATATATTGATGCAAATAACAGAAATATATTTATATAAATATGATTAACTGATAGTATATATATAAAGGAACGTATTCAGTTGTAACTCACTTTCAATCTGTAGGTAATTGATTTCTCTGTCTCACAATTGTACAAATCACAAAGTTAATCAACAGATCAATCCAAAATTTGTTTGAAGTCAGTATCATCTTTTTCATTTTATATTTATTTACTCGCTTGATTATATAATCTGTAAAAGTCATCACTCCATCGACCACCAACTCCATCCTTCATCTTTGTTCTTCGAAATCCACTTAACCCAACGACCCACTCCTTGTTACTAGTTAATTGATAACAATCGAGCACCATTACCAAATCACCACCTCCCTGCACAACAACCTTCTTTTATATTTTTCTTTTCCTGTTCACGATTGTAAACCACCACCTTGGAACAATTATTTGTTGCTACCGTTTTCGGTTCCCTTTCTATCCGTTTGCTTTTCTTGAACAGACTACTACTACGCTTTTTCGTTTCAGTTTCAAACAATCTAGATCGAAACAACCCTTTCCCTCTTTATGTTTTCACTTGAATCACCATAACAACCTAAACTCACTTGTTGTTGCTGCTATACCCGTTTCTGCTTTCCCTCTTATTATTAATTCGAACCATCATAGCAAAACACCACACAATCTCACATTTTCATTGCAACTGCTGCACATGCAGTTTATTTCTTTCAAAACTCGTCCCATTTACAAACCCACTTATTAAATGGCTAAATAATGTGATTGTGGTTACATTATATTAAACTATAGTAGGGTCCATAATATGAAACCATGGAAGTAAATTGGTGATGTCTTTGTGTTTTTTTTTCTTTGCTTGTGGTGGGCCGTAAACACTAGATTAATCAATTAGATTATAAATGTTAGGTAAAAGCAATCAAAATTTGGACGTGATTGATGCTAATTGTGGGCTGAGATTCTCGGGTTAGTTATCATAGTGGGGACGTACAAGATAAAGATGATAATGATATGTTTGTTGTTTCCCTTCGTAAACCCGACACAAGTAATGAGGGTATAACCACTTGTTAAGCTTTATTCGGTTGTTTGTTGCTCTTAACCAAATGGCCAACACTTATTTAAAGAAAAGGTTACATGAAATGTTTAATATATAACATGTGGGACGATTGTATGGCCAAGGGAAGAATGGGACGGCATACTTTATTATACAGCTCATTAATAATACAAACTGCTATTTGAATTAATCTCCGCAAATCTTAGATGGGCCACCATGGTCGTGACTTATGGAGTCACTTGTGGATGTCACGATTCCATTAATATTTGGAGGCCGACCCTCATGATACATATACCCCACCAATACATCGATGGGTGAAAAAGGAACATGCTAATAGCCGTTTAAAAATCAACAAGTGGGTATAAATAAACATTTGGACTCTTGCTTGAAAAACTGCACGAATTGTTTGTTGGGCTTAGATGTTTTTGGGTCGAGTTCCTGTTTTGGTTATTGGGCCGAGAGCAGGCCATGATTTGCAGTTGGACTGAAGATGTTAGCGAAGGCATGATACTACATATGCGTATTATTTTCTCTTTTTCTTGCTAGAATCACGGTGGGTTTTAGATAGGTTAAATAAAAATTAAGAGTGGTTATAAAACAGAAAAGCAGCTGGCAGTGGAATGGTTTGGATGTTTGATGGGTGAACGAGAGGTCTTGATTTCGATCCCTGTTCGGGGTATTTTTTTTTTAGGAAAAGCTTTTTGAGGTAGTTATTTTATTTATTTATCTATTTATTAATATTATCATCATTGTTATCATTATAACTACAAACAAAATGACTAATATTATTACCAAAAATTATTATTTTCAATATCACTGTTAAATCTAATTGTTAGTATTATTATTCTTATTTTAGAATTCTAAAATTATTAGAATTATTAAGTTTACAAACAAAAGCAATTTATATATAAAGGTATATTAGTCACTATATTTTTATATGAAATGTATTAACTATAATAATAACTAAAATTACATATAGTGAATAAATATATTTAATAATATCAACACATATATATAAATATAAATATTAATCTTAATACATTATATATATACATAACATTATGTTATAGTGTAATAATATATTATAATAAAATATGTACATATATGAGACATATAATTTATATCACTAGTGATAATATATGAATTTATTTGATTACAATTATGTGTGTTAATATATACATAAATGATATAGGTTCGTGAATCCGAGGCCAACCCTATACTTGTTCAATGTCGTCATATGTATTTTTACTACAAAATACATTAGGTGAGTTTCATTTGCTCCCTTTTTAATTGCTTTTGCAATATATATTTTTGGGCTGAGAATACATGCGCTGTTTTTATAAATGTTTACAAAATAGACACAAGTACTTAAAAATATATTCTACGTTGAGTTGTACCACTGGCATATTTCCCTGTAGCTTGGTAACTACTATTTACATGTGGTATTGTAAACGCGAATCCTGTTGATAGATCTATCGGGCCTGACAACCCCAACCGGACTGGACGACCAGTATTCAACGGTTGCACAGTACTTCGTTTCGGTGACTACACTTGGTACAGTGTAGTGAGATTTCATAATAAAGGGAATATGTGACATTGATTAAATGTTAAGTATGGTTACCAAGTGTTCAACCACTTAGAATGCTTTACATACACTTGCGAGTGTATTATGTTTATGATTATGAAATCTTGTGGTCTATTAAAATATTGAAATGATTATTATGATAAACCTATGAACTCACCAACCTTTTGGTTGACACTTTAAAGCATGTTTATTCTCAGGTACAAATTAAGTCTTCCGCTATGCATTTGCTCAATTTAAGGACATTACTTGGAGTTGATCATCGCAATGGGACCAAATGTTGATGACTTCGTCCAGGTGGATAAGGACGGTTCTTTACATTAAGCCAGACATTAATGTTCCAGATTATGAAATCAAGGGACACATCCTACACATGGTAACTAATCAATGCCAATATAGTGGTACGCTAAAAGAAGATCCAAACGAACATCTTCGAACCTTTAATAGGATATGTACTCTATTCAAAATCAGAGAAGTTGAGGATGAACATATCTATCTCATGTTGTTTCCCTGGACTTTAAAGGGAGAAGCCAAAGATTGGTTAGAATCGTTACCTGAAGGGGCGATTGACACATGGGATATTTTAGTTGAGAAATTTCTTAAAAGATTCTTTCCGGCATCTAAAGCCGTGAGACTTCAAGGAGAAATTGTTACGTTCACGCAAAAGCCAAATGAAACATTATATGAGGCATGGACAAGATTTGGAAAGTTGTTGAGAGGATGTCCTCAACACGGTTTAGACACTTATCAAATAGTACAAATATTCTACTAAGGTGTCAACGTTGCTACACGAAAAGACATCGACACAGCAGCTGGTGGTTCCATTATGAAGAAAACCGCAACCGAATCTCACAAAATCATTGATAACACAGCATCCCATTCGCATGAGTGGCACCAAGAAAAAGATATCTTTCGTTCATCTAAAGCGGCTAGAGCCGATTCTAGCCATGACTTTGATTCCGTTTCTGCAAAAATAGATGCTTTCGAGAGACGAATGGAAAAGATGACTAAAGATATTCACGCAATACGAATCAGTTGTGAGCAATGCGGTGGACCACACATAACGAAAGATTGTCACATTGAACAAACGATGGAACAACGAGAGAATGTTTCCTACATGAACCAAAGGCCGGGAAATAATTATCAAAATAATTTTCAACCGCCAAGGCCAAACTTTAATCGAAATCAAAACATTCTTTACAATCCAAATGGACCCAACAATAACTCGTACAACCAACAAGGTCCGAATAACCAACCAACTCAAAACAACACTTTCAATCAACAAAGACCTAGCTTGTATAAATCACCACAACAAACCGAAGAGAAAAAGCCAAATCTGGAAGAAATGATGGCAAAGCTAATGGAATCTCAAACACAATTTATTACATCTCAAACCCAAACAAATGAGAGGTTTGATCAGTCATTAAGAACTTAACAAGCTTCCATTTTGAATCTATAAAAACACGTAGGTACTCTTGCTAGCATGATGAGTGAGAGGGAACAAGGAAAGCTACCGAGTAATACTGAAGTAAATCCTAGAAATGAGAATGTTAATATGGTGTCAACAAATTCTGAAAAACCATCATCAGAAGATGGGAAGGTTTTAGATGTGAGTAACAATGAAGAAGTTATAACACCACCACCACCCGAGTATGTAAAGCCAGTGGTGGTACCATACAGACCACCCATCCCGTTTCCAAGAAAAGGAGTTGAGTATGAGCAAGTGATAGGTAATAAAGTTTGTGATACCTCTGGAAAGAAGAAGAAGAATAAGAAAGTGCAAGAAATAAAAACCGTAAAAGTAAACCCGGTGAAGACAGTTCCACCAAAACCTCCACCCAGGTTAGGTGATCCGGGTGAATTTATTGTTCCTTGTCTACTTAGTGATTGTGTCATGTATGATGCACTAGCAGATTTAGGTGTGAGTGTGAGTGTTATGCCTCTTTCATTATATAAGAGATTAGGAGTAGGTGAGTTAAGTCCAACAGAGATGAGTGTTCGACTCTTTGATCAAACCATTAGGCACCCAGTTGGAATTGCTGACAACCTACCCATTCAAGTAGGTAATTTAACCTTTCTAGTCAAATTTATTGTCATTGACATAGAAGATGTAGTGACCCGAACTTTTCCATGTTTATATATATTAATTGAGATTGATATTTACATGATTAAATGTTTCCAACATGTTAAGCAATCAAACTTGTTAAGACTTGATTAATTGAAATATGTTTCATATAGACAATTGACCACCCAAGTTGACCGGTGATTCACGAACGTTAAAACTTGTAAAAACTATATGATGACATATATATGGATATGTATATAGTTAACATGATACTATGATAAGTAAATATATCATTAAGTATATTAACAATGAACTACATATGTAAAAACAAGACTACTAACTTAATGATTTTTAAACGAGACATATATGTAACGATTATCGTTGTAAATACATTTAATGTATATATATCATATTAAGAGATATTCATACATGATAATATCATGATAATATAATAATTTAAAATCTCATTTGATATTATAAACATTGGGTTAACAACATTTAACAAGATCGTTAACCTAAAGGTTTCAAAACAACACTTACATGTAACGACTAACGATGACTTAACGACTCAGTTAAAATGTATATACATGTAGTGTTTTAATATGTATTTATACACTTTTGAAAGACTTCAATACACTTATCAAAATACTTCTACTTAACAAAAATGCTTACAATTACATCCTCGTTCAGTTTTATCAACAATTCTACTCGTATGCACCCGTATTCGTACTCGTACAATACACAGCTTTTAGATGTATGTACTATTGGTATATACACTCCAATGATCAGCTCTTAGTAGCCCATGTGAGTCACCTAACACATGTGGGAACCATCATTTGGCAACTAGCATGAAATATCTCATAAAATTACAAAAATATGAGTAATCATTCATGACTTATTTACATGAAAACAAAATTACATATCCTTTATATCTAATCCATACACCAACGACCAAAAACACCTACAAACACTTTCATTCTTCAATTTTCTTCATCTAATTGATCTCTCTCAAGTTCTATCTTCAAGTTCTAAGTGTTCTTCATAAATTCCAAAAGTTCTAGTTTCATAAAATCAAGAATACTTTCAAGTTTGCTAGCTCACTTCCAATCTTGTAAGGTGATCATCCAACCTCAAGAAATCTTTGTTTCTTACAGTAGGTTATCATTCTAATACAAGGTAATAATCATATTCAAACTTTGGTTCAATTTCTATAACTATAACAATCTTATTTCAAGTGATGATCTTACTTGAACTTGTTTTCGTGTCATGATTCTGCTTCAAGAACTTCGAGCCATCCAAGGATCCGTTGAAGCTAGATCCATTTTTCTCTTTTCCAGTAGGTTTATCCAAGGAACTTAAGGTAGTAATTATGTTCATAACATCATTCGATTCATACATATAAAGCTATCTTATTCGAAGGTTTAAACTTGTAATCACTAGAACATAGTTTAGTTAATTCTAAACTTGTTCGCAAACAAAAGTTAATCCTTCTAACTTGACTTTTAAAATCAACTAAACACATGTTCTATATCTATATGATATGCTAATTTAATGATTTAAAACCTGGAAACACGAAAAACACCGTAAAACCGGATTTACGCCGTCGTAGTAACACCGCGGGCTGTTTTGGGTTAGTTAATTAAAAACTATGATAAACTTTGATTTAAAAGTTGTTATTCTGAGAAAATGATTTTTATTATGAACATGAAACTATATCCAAAAATTATGGTTAAACTCAAAGTGGAAGTATGTTTTCTAAAATGGTCATCTAGACGTCGTTCTTTCGACTGAAATGACTACCTTTACAAAAACGACTTGTAACTTATTTTTCCGACTATAAACCTATACTTTTTCTGTTTAGATTCATAAAATTGAGTTCAATATGAAACCATAGCAATTTGATTCACTCAAAACGGATTTAAAATGAAGAAGTTATGGGTAAAACAAGATTGGATAATTTTTCTCATTTTAGCTACGTGAAAATTGGTAACAAATCTATTCCAACCATAACTTAATCAACTTGTATTATATATTATGTAATCTTGAGATACCATAGACACGTATACAATGTTTCGACCTATCATGTCGACACATCTATATATATTTCGGAACAACCATAGACACTCTATATGTGAATGTTGGAGTTAGCTATACAGGGTTGAGGTTGATTCCAAAATATATATAGTTTGAGTTGTGATCAATACTGAGATATGTATACACTGGGTCGTGGATTGATTCAAGATAATATTTATCGATTTATTTCTGTACATCTAATTGTGGACAACTAGTTGTAGGTTACTAACGAGGACAGCTGACTTAATAAACTTAAAACATCAAAATATATTAAAAGTGTTGTAAATATATTTTGAACATACTTTGATATATATGTATATATTGTTATAGGTTCGTGAATCAACCAGTGGCCAAGTCTTACTTCCCGACGAAGTAAAAAAAATCTGTGAAAGTGAGTTATAGTCCCACTTTTAAAATCTAATATTTTTGGGATGAGAATACATGCAGGTTTTATAAATGATTTACAAAATAGACACAAGTACGTAAAACTACATTCTATGGTTGAATTATCGAAATCGAATATGCCCCTTTTTATTAAGTCTGGTAATCTAAGAATTAGGGAACAGACACCCTAATTGACGCGAATCCTAAAGATAGATCTATTGGGCCTAACAAACCCAATCCAAAGTACCGGATGCTTTAGTACTTCGAAATTTATATCATATCCGAAGGGTGTCCCGGAATGATGGGGATATTCTTATATATGCATCTTGTTAATGTCGGTTACCAGGTGTTCACCATATGAATGATTTTTATCTCTATGTATGGGATGTGTATTGAAATATGAAATCTTGTGGTCTATTGTTACGATTTGATATATATAGGTTAAACCTATAACTCACCAACATTTTTGTTGACGTTTAAAGCATGTTTATTCTCAGGTGAATATTAAGAGCTTCCGCTGTTGCATACTAAAATAAGGACAAGATTTGGAGTCCATGTTTGTATGATATTGTGTAAAAACTGCATTCAAGAAACTGATTTCGATGTAACATATTTGTATTGTAAACCATTATGTAATGGTCGTGTGTAAACAGGATATTTTAGATTATCATTATTTGATAATCTACGTAAAGCTTTTTAAACCTTTATTTATGAAATAAAGGTTATGGTTTGTTTTAAAAATGAATGCAGTCTTTGAAAAACGTCTCATATAGAGGTCAAAACCTCGCAACGAAATCAATTAATATGGAACGTTTTTAATCAATAAGAACGGGACATTTCAGTTGGTATCCGAGCGTTGGTCTTAGAGAACGAGAAAATTTGCATTAGTGTGTCTTATCGAGTTTGTTAGGATGCATTAGTGAGTCTGGACTTCGACCGTGTTTTCTTTAAAAATGATTGCTTAACATTTTTGTTGGAAACTATATATTTTTAACATATGAATATTATGTGATATATTAATCTCTTAACGTGTTTGATATTATATGATAGATGTCTACCTCTAGAACAAGTCCCATTGACTCACCTAATAATAATGAAGAGTCAAATGTAAATTGGAACGATTCGTGGACTGATTCACAAGTTCCCGAAGAGGAACCGAAAGAAGAGTCTGAACCGGAAGAAGAATCGGAACCGGAAGAAGAATCGGAACCGGAAGAAGAAATAGAACCGGTGGGGGAAATAATAAAACGGTTAAGTAAAAGAAAATCCTCAACCAACCGACCAAGGTTAATTATGGTCAATGGTGTTTCCGCCAAGGAAGCAAAATATTGGGAGGATTACCAATTCTCCGATGAATCGAATTCCGACGAGAATTCCGATGATGTTATAGAAATTACCCCAACTGAATTTAAAAAGGCAAAAGAAAATAATAAGGGAAAGGGCATAAAAATAGAGAAATCTAATTCCAACCCCGATGAACTTTATATGTATCGTCAACCCCCGAAGTCCTTAAGTTGTAACAATGACCCGGGAACCTCTAAACCACCAGGTTTTTCTAAACCAATGTGGATTACGACGGCTCGTATTAGGGGAACATCATATATCCCTAGAAACTTGGCAAAACGAACCAAAACCGAAGAAGAAGAAACAAGCGAGTCGGAATAAGATAGTTGTATTCGTGTGGTGTAATATATGTAATATAGTGTGCTTATGCTTTATGATATATGTAAAAATTGCTTGTATTAATAAGTATTTTTTTTATGAATCTAACTCTTGTCTATTTTACAGTATAAAAACACAAAATGGATAGACAACCCAATATTTTAAGAGACCTACCCGGAGACATGATTGATGAAATCTTGTCTAGAGTCGGTCAGAATTCTTCGGCACAACTATTTAAGGCGAGATCAGTTTGTAAGACATTCGAAGAACGTTCCAAGAATGCCTTGGTTTATAAAAGGCTTTCGTTCGAAAGATGGGGGATATCACATTGGGAAATCCATAAGTTACGATGTGTTTACTTTGACGCATATATTGCGGGGAACCCAAATGCTATTTTACGCAATGGGTTAAGAAATTATTTTGACTCAATATATCCGAATATTGGACTTCGTGATTTAGAAAAAGCGGCTAACATGCAACATAAAGAAGCATGTTATGCTTACGGATTAGTAATGTTCGCTTCTCACCAAAGTGAGAACAAGAACATCGGGCTACAACTATTAAACAAAACGTTTCCACAAGTGACGGAGTCGGTAATTAGGGTAAGAAATGAGGTTTTTAGATTATTACGGGACTGTTGGACATTACGTAACCCTCGTCCCTTTGACGACGTTACAACACGCTGTCTTATCAACGGCCATAACGGTTATGTTCCACAAGACCAAGGATGGGAAGTAATCCTAGTAAAACCAGAATGCATGACTTGTTTCTGGACGTATGAATTACGTGTCTTTATTGCCTTTGCTGAACGACTTGTGTACTAGCTAGAATTATCTTCACAACCATCTTGTATCAAATTTATTGTGTGCTATATTTCATGCTATATGTAAAATAAGCGGTATTGTAAGTTTGTAAAATATTGTGTAAAAGTTTGAACGCGAAATATTATTATAATCAGTTTTTCATATAGAATTGTAGTAGTTGAATTGTATATTAGCTACTAAGTATGAACTTAACGGGTAGGTACTACCCGAATTTAAACTTATAAAACGCTAATATGAAGAAAAAGCTTTTATAAATGAGTTCATATTATGCTACGAAATACTATTAACTACTCTTAATATTCTGTATGATTAACTTGTTCCATTTGACTATTTTGAAGGAAATGGCACCGACTACTCGACACACCGTGAATATGAATGAAGAGGAATTCTGTACTTTTCTAGCTTCAAACATAGCCGCAGTACAGGCTGCGCTACATACCAACAATAACCTTGGATCTAGCAGTACAGGAAATCGTGTAGGATGCACCTACAAAGAATTTACTGCCTGCAAACCTTTGGAATTTGATGGAACCGAAGGACCGATCGGATTGAAACGTTGGACCGAGAAGGTCGAATCGGTGTTTGCCATAAGTAAGTGTACTGAAGAGGACAAAGTGAAGTACGCTACGCATACCTTCACAGGTTCTGCGTTAACATGGTGGAATACCTATCTAGAGCAAGTGGGACAAGACGATGCTTACGCACTACCGTGGTCAGCATTCAAGCACTTGATGAACGAGAAGTACCGTCCCAGAACCGAGGTCAATAAGCTCAAAACAGAACTTAGAGGGTTACGAACCCAAGGATTTGATATTACCACGTACGAAAGACGATTCACAGAATTGTGCCTATTGTGTCCGGGAGCATTCGAAGATGAGGAAGAGAAGATCGACGCGTTTGTGAAAGGATTACCGGAAAGAATCCAAGAAGATATAAGTTCACACGAGCCCGCCTCCATACAACAGGCATGTAGAATGGCTCACAAACTAGTGAACCAGATTGAAGAAAGAATTAAAGAACAGACTGTTGAAGAGGCCAATGTGAAGCAAGTCAAAAGAAAGTGGGAGGAAAACGGTGATAAGAATCACCAATACAACAACAACAGCAATTACAACAATAATCGCAGCAATTATCCCAACAATCGCAACATCAATCGCAACTACAACAAACGGCCCAACAACAACAACAACAACAACAACAACTACAACAATCATCCCAACAACAATAATAACCGCAATAACAACAACAATCAAAAGCAGCTATGCCAAAGGTGTGAAAAGTATCACTCGGGGTTCTGCACCAAATTTTGCAACAAGTGTAAAAGAAATGGTCATAGCGTGGCGAAGTGTGAGGTCTACGGACCAGGGGTTAATAGAACGAAAGGAACAAATGGTGTCGAAACGAGTAATGGCGGAGCAAGTAGTGTCGGAGCAAGTTATGCCAATGTAGTTTGTTATAAATGTGGAAAACCGGGCCACATTATTAGAAATTGCCCGAACCAGGAGAACACGAATGGACAAGGCCGCGGAAGAGTTTTCAATATTAATGCGGCAGAGGCACAAGAAGACCCGGAGCTTATTACGGGTACGTTTCTTATTGACAATAAATCTGCTTACGTTTTATTTGATTCGGGTGCGGATAGAAGCTATATGAGTAGAGATTTTTGTGCTAAATTAAGTTGTCCATTGACGCCTTTGGATAGTAAATTTTTACTCGAATTAGCAAATGGTAAATTAATTTCAGCAGATAATATATGTCGGAATCGAGAAATTAAACTGGTTAGCGAAACATTTAAGATTGATTTGATACCAGTAGAGTTAGGGAGTTTTGATGTGATAATCGGTATGGACTGGTTGAAAGAAGTGAAAGCAGAGATCGTTTGTTACAAAAATGCAATTCGCATTATACGAGAAAAAGGAAAACCCTTAATGGTGTACGGAGAAAAGGGCAACACGAAGCTACATCTTATTAGTAATTTGAAGGTACAAAAACTAATAAGAAAAGGTTTCTATGCTGTTCTAGCACACGTCGAGAAAGTACAAACTGAAGAAAAGAGCATCAATGATGTTCCCATTGCAAAAGAATTTCCCGATGTATTTCCGAAAGAATTACCGGGATTACCCCCACATCGATCCGTTGAATTTCAAATAGATCTTGTACCAGGAGCTGCACCAATAGCTCGTGCTCCTTACAGACTCGCACCCAGCGAGATGAAAGAACTACAAAGCCAATTACAAGAACTTTTAGAGCGTGGTTTCATTTGACCAAGCACATCACCGTGGGGAGCTCCTGTTTTGTTTGTCAAGAAGAAAGATGGTACATTCAGGTTGTGTATCGACTACCGAGAGTTGAACAAACTTACCATCAAGAACCGCTACCCACTACCGAGAATCGACGACTTATTTGATCAACTACAAGGCTCGTCTGTTTATTCAAAGATTGACTTACGTTCCGGGTATCATCAAATGCGGGTGAAAGAAGATGATATTCCAAAGACTGCTTTCAGAACACGTTACGGTCATTACGAGTTTATGGTCATGCCATTTGGTTTAACTAATGCACCAGCTGTGTTCATGGACCTTATGAACCGAGTGTGTGGACCATACCTTGACAAGTTTGTCATTGTTTTCATTGATGACATACTTATTTACTCAAAGAATGACCAAGAACACGGTGAACATTTGAGAAAGGTGTTAGAAGTATTGAGGAAGGAAGAATTGTATGCTAAGTTTTCAAAGTGTGCATTTTGGTTGGAAGAAGTTCAATTCCTCGGTCACATAGTGAACAAAGAAGGTATTAAGGTGGATCCGGCAAAGATAGAAACTGTTGAAAAGTGGGAAACCCCGAAAACTCCGAAACACATACGCCAGTTTTTAGGACTAGCTGGTTACTACAGAAGGTTCATCCAAGACTTTTCCAGAATAGCAAAACCCTTGACTGCATTAACGCATAAAGGGAAGAAATTTGAATGGAATGATAAACAAGAGAAAGCGTTTCAGTTATTGAAGAAAAAGCTAACTACGGCACCTATATTGTCATTGCCTGAAGGGAATGATGATTTTGTGATTTATTGTGACGCATCAAAGCAAGGTCTCGGTTGTGTATTAATGCAACGAACGAAGGTGATTGCTTATGCGTCTAGACAATTGAAGATTCACGAACAAAATTATACGACGCATGATTTGGAATTAGGCGCAGTTGTTTTTGCATTAAAGACTTGGAGGCACTACTTATATGGGGTTAAAAGTATTATATATACCGATCATAAAAGTCTTCAACACATATTTAATCAGAAACAACTGAATATGAGGCAGCGTAGGTGGATTGAATTATTGAATGATTACGACTTTGAGATTCGTTACCACCCGGGGAAGGCAAATGTGGTAGCCGATGCCTTGAGCAGGAAGGACAGAGAACCCATTCGAGTAAAATCTATGAATATAATGATTCATAATAACCTTACTACTCAAATAAAGGAGGCGCAACAAGGAGTTTTAAAAGAGGGAAATTTAAAGGATGAAATACCCAAAGGATCGGAGAAGCATCTTAATATTCGGGAAGACGGAACCCGGTATAGGGCTGAAAGGATTTGGGTACCAAAATTTGGAGATATGAGAGAAATGGTACTTAGAGAAGCTCATAAAACCAGATACTCAATACATCCTGGAACGGGGAAGATGTACAAGGATCTCAAGAAACATTTTTGGTGGCCGGGTATGAAAGCCGATGTTGCTAAATACGTAGGAGAATGTTTGACGTGTTCTAAGGTCAAAGCTGAGCATCAGAAACCATCAGGTCTACTTCAACAACCCGAAATCCCGGAATGGAAATGGGAAAACATTACCATGGATTTCATCACTAAATTGCCAAGGACTGCAAGTGGTTTTGATACTATTTGGGTAATAGTTGATCGTCTCACCAAATCAGCACACTTCCTGCCAATAAGAGAAGATGACAAGATGGAGAAGTTAGCACGACTGTATTTGAAGGAAGTCATCTCCAGACATGGAATACCAATCTCTATTATCTCTGATAGGGATGGCAGATTTATTTCAAGATTCTGGCAAACATTACAGCAAGCATTAGGAACTCGTCTAGACATGAGTACTGCCTATCATCCACAAACTGATGGGCAGAGCGAAAGGACGATACAAACGCTTGAAGACATGCTACGAGCATGTGTTATTGATTTCGGAAACAGTTGGGATCGACATCTACCGTTAGTAGAATTTTCCTACAACAACAGCTACCATTCAAGCATTGAGATGGCGCCGTTTGAAGCACTTTATGGTAGAAAGTGCAGGTCTCCGATTTGTTGGAGTGAAGTGGGGGATAGACAGATTACGGGTCCGGAGATTATACAAGAAACTACCGAGAAGATCATCCAAATTCAACAACGGTTGAAAACCGCCCAAAGTCGACAAAAGAGCTACGCTGACATTAAAAGAAAAGATATAGAATTTGAAATTGGAGAGATGGTCATGCTTAAAGTTGCACCTTGGAAAGGCGTTGTTCGATTTGGTAAACGAGGGAAATTAAATCCAAGGTATATTGGACCATTCAAGATTATTGATCGTGTCGGACCAGTAGCTTACCGACTAGAGTTACCTCAACAACTCGCGGCTGTACATAACACTTTCCACGTCTCGAATTTGAAGAAATGTTTTGCTAAAGAAGATCTCACTATTCCGTTAGATGAAATCCAAATCAACGAAAAACTTGAATTCATCGAAGAACCCGTCGAAATAATGGATCGTGAGGTTAAAAGACTTAAGCAAAACAAGATACCAATTGTTAAGGTTCGATGGAATGCTCGTAGAGGACCCGAGTTCACCTGGGAGCGTGATGATCAGATGAAGAAGAAATACCCGCATCTATTTCCAGAAGATTCGTCAACACCTTCAACAGCTTAAAATTTCGGGACGAAATTTATTTAACGGGTAGGTACTGTAGTGACCCGAACTTTTCCATGTTTATATATATTAATTGAGATTGATATTTACATGATTAAATGTTTCCAACATGTTAAGCAATCAAACTTGTTAAGACTTGATTAATTGAAATATGTTTCATATAGACAATTGACCACCCAAGTTGACCGGTGATTCACGAACGTTAAAACTTGTAAAAACTATATGATGACATATATATGGATATGTATATAGTTAACATGATACTATGATAAGTAAATATATCATTAAGTATATTAACAATGAACTACATATGTAAAAACAAGACTACTAACTTAATGATTTTTAAACGAGACATATATGTAACGATTATCGTTGTAAAGACATTTAATGTATATATATCATATTAAGAGATATTCATACACGATAATATCATGATAATATAATAATTTAAAATCTCATTTGATATTATAAACATTGGGTTGACAACATTTAACAAGATCGTTAACCTAAAGGTTTCAAAACAACACTTACATGTAACGACTAACGATGACTTAACGACTCAGTTAAAATGTATATACATGTAGTGTTTTAATATGTATTTATACACTTTTGAAAGACTTCAATACACTTATCAAAATACTTCTACTTAACAAAAATGCTTACAATTACATCCTCGTTCAGTTTCATCAACAATTCTACTCGTATGCACCCGTATTCGTACTCGTACAATACACAGCTTTTAGATGTATGTATTATTGGTATATACACTCCAATGATCAGCTCTTAGCAGCCCATGTGAGTCACCTAACACATGTGGGAACCATCATTTGGCAACTAGCATGAAATATCTCATAAAATTACAAAAATATGAGTAATCATTCATGACTTATTTA
Organism: Rutidosis leptorrhynchoides; assembly: GCF_046630445.1. Classification (NCBI taxonomy): domain Eukaryota; kingdom Viridiplantae; phylum Streptophyta; class Magnoliopsida; order Asterales; family Asteraceae; genus Rutidosis; species Rutidosis leptorrhynchoides. The sequence goes on from NC_092338.1 coordinate 395,520,976, forward strand.
CATGAAAACAAAATTACATATCCTTTATATCTAATCCATACAACAACGACCAAAAACACCTACAAACACTTTCATTCTTCAATTTTCTTCATCTAATTGATCTCTCTCAAGTTCTATCTTCAAGTTCTAAGTGTTCTTCATAAATTCCAAAAGTTCTAGTTTCATAAAATCAAGAATACTTTCAAGTTTGCTAGCTCACTTCCAATCTTGTAAGGTGATTATCCAACCTCAATAAATCTTTGTTTCTTACAGTAGGTTATCATTCTAATACAAGGTAATAATCATATTCAAACTTTGGTTCAATTTCTATAACTATAACAATCTTATTTCAAGTGATGATCTTACTTGAACTTGTTTTCGTGTCATGATTCTGCTTCAAGAACTTCGAGCCATCCAAGGATCCGTTGAAGCTAGATTCATTTTTCTCTTTTCCAGTAGGTTTATCCAAGGAACTTAAGGTAGTAATGATGTTCATAACATCATTCGATTCATACATATAAAGCTATCTTATTCGAAGGTTTAAACTTGTAATCACTAGAACATAGTTTAGTTAATTCTAAACTTGTTCGCAAACAAAAGTTAATCCTTCTAACTTGACTTTTAAAATCAACTAAACACATGTTCTATATCTATATGATATGCTAACTTAATGATTTAAAACCTGGAAACACGAAAAACACCGTAAAACCGGATTTACGCCGTCGTAGTAACACCGCGGGCTGTTTTGGGTTAGTTAATTAAAAACTATGATAAATTTTGATTTAAAAGTTGTTATTCTGAGAAAATGATTTTTATTATGAACATGAAACTATATCCAAAAATTATGGTTAAACTCAAAGTGGAAGTATGTTTTCTAAAATGGTCATCTAGACGTCGTTCTTTCGACTGAAATGACTACCTTTACAAAAATGACTTGTAACTTATTTTTCCGACTATAAACCTATACTTTTTCTGTTTAGATTCATAAAATAGAGTTCAATATGAAACCATAGCAATTTGATTCACTCAAAACGGATTTAAAATGAAGAAGTTATGGGTAAAACAAGATTGGATAATTTTTCTCATTTTAGCTACGTGAAAATTGGTAACAAATCTATTCCAACCATAACTTAATCAACTTGTATTATATATTATGTAATCTTGAGATACCATAGACACGTATACAATGTTTCGACCTATCATGTCGACACATCTATATATATATCGGAACAACCATAGACATTCTATATGTGAATGTTGGAGTTAGCTATACAGGGTTGAGGTTGATTCCAAAATATATATAGTTTGAGTTGTGATCAATACTGAGATATGTATACACTGGGTCATGGATTGATTCAAGATAATATTTATCGATTTATTTCTATACATCTAATTGTGGACAAATAGTTGTAGGTTACTAACGAGGACAGCTGACTTAATAAACTTAAAACATCAAAATATATTAAAAGTGTTGTAAATATATTTTGAACATACTTTGATATATATGTATATATTGTTATAGGTTCGTGAATCAACCAGTGGCCAAGTCTTACTTCCCGACGAAGTAAAAAAAATCTGTGAAAGTGAGTTATAGTCCCACTTTTAAAATCTAATATTTTTGGGATGAGAATACATGCAGGTTTTATAAATGATTTACAAAATAGACACAAGTACGTGAAACTACATTCTATGGTTGAATTATCGAAATCGAATATGCCCCTTTTTATTAAGTCTGGTAATCTAAGAATAAGGGAACAGACACCCTAATTGACGCGAATCCTAAAGATAGAACTATTGGGCCTAACAAACCCCATCCAAAGTACCGGATGCTTTAGTACTTCGAAATTTATATCATATCTGAAGGGTGTCCCGGAATGATGGGGATATTCTTATATATGCATCTTGTTAATGTCGGTTACCAGGTGTTCACCATATGAATGATTTTTATCTCTATGTATGGGATGTGTATTGAAATATGAAATCTTGTGGTCTATTGTTACGATTTGATATATATAGGTTAAACCTATAACTCACCAACATTTTTGTTGACGTTTAAAGCATGTTTATTCTCAGGTGAATATTAAGAGCTTTCGCTGTTGCATACTAAAATAAGGACAAGATTTGGAGTCCATGTTTGTATGATATTGTGTAAAAACTGCATTCAAGAAACTGATTTCGATGTAACATATTTGTATTGTAAACCATTATGTAATGGTCGTGTGTAAACAGGATATTTTAGATTATCATTATTTGATAATCTACGTAAAGCTTTTTAAACCTTTATTTATGAAATAAAGGTTATGGTTTGTTTTAAAAATGAATGCAGTCTTTGAAAAACGTCTCATATAGAGGTCAAAACCTCGCAACGAAATCAATTAATATGGAACGTTTTTAATCAATAAGAACGGGACATTTCAGAAGAGGACTCAAACATTCCTCTAATTTTAGGTCGACCATTCTTAGCATCCACCGGGGCGTTATTTAATGTAAGAGAGGGTAAATGACAATTATTGATGGTGACAAATCAGTCACCTTTGTAAGTCGAAAGGCTAAATCTCCACCAACCAAAACCGTTGAACCAACAAAAATGATTGGTAAGAACCATGTTGTTTTACCAACTCCAACGGTAGTGCTTAACAATAATAAAACGCCTAAGTGTGTGGAAAATGAAGTAACACCTAATGATGACCTGATAACAAAGAACCCCGTTGTTGATACAAAATTAAACGACCCCGTTATTAATAGTTCAATGAAGAAACTTATTAAACGGATTCGCGATGCTAGAACCAAGGGGAACTTTAAGTTATGTAATTGGTTAGTATCCAATCAATCGCCTAAAGAAAAGGTAAAAATAGTTGAATTTGTGGATATTACATAGGAATCTGACCAATGGCTTAAATCAAAAGTCACAGATATGCAAGTTGATTATGGTCCAAGAGAAATTGATGATGAAGTTAATCACAATTTCGACACCACAGCTACCTAAGTGTGGGGAGATTCAAATGTTCTAAAAAAAAAATACTGTCTAGAGTTAGTTGTTCTGTTCTCGTGTAGTTCCGAGAATGGAATCCGATTGGTCTTTTCCACTAGCAGACACTAAAGAACTAGTTTTTTTCCCCCATTCTGAATTTTTGTTTTGTACGTTTTGTATTAAATTAATATGCATTTTTAAATTTAAGTTTTGTGTGAATTTAAAAACAAAATTTACTTTATTTCATTAAGTTTAAAAAAATGATTTCTAAAATTCATCGTAAGTTAAAGACTAGATCATAGAATCGAAATTGCTTTACCCGATGGCGGGGCGAAACATTTTGTTATCATTATTTTTAATATTATTGATCTAAAGTATACCAAAAAAATTAAAAAACTCAAAAATCTTTGCTTTTAAAACAATCGCTTTAACAACGACAAATTTTAAATTTTGTCGAGGGACGGACTAGGTAAACATACCGAAACTACCTAAAGTAAAAGGAAACAAAATTTTAAAAAATATTCATTTAAATTGTTTTAATAAATAAAGATTTTATAATATATATATATATATATATATATATATATATATATATATATATATATAATAAAAATATTATGTATGTTTGTAGTTTATCTTATGTACAAAACAGGGTAAAATAGCGCACTTTCAAAGACTGACATTAAGTTCAGCAAAAGCTACTAATTTTGACGACAAGACGCAAAATATCAAATGTGATATAAAATAATATGTTTGAAAACTCGGTATTTTTAATAACTTTTCTACACTAATCACCCTCATGAATTTATAATTATAGTCTGATTTAATGCAAATGAGGGCATTGCATGATCTCAAGTGTGGGGAAGGGTTATAAATTCTCTCGGGTTTACACTTAGTTTAATTGTCAAATTTTGTGAAAATTTGAAAACATTTCAACTAAATGAATTCAAAATCATGTTTATACATATTTATGAACGTTAAAACTAGGTGTTAATGCCGAAATTATTGTTACCTCGGAAAGGACATAAATGGAGAAACAACCCAAAATGCTTGAATTCATTTAAAATGGAATAGAAGAGAATAAAAAGGCAAAGAAAAGAATAAATAAAAGCTAAGTGTGGAAAGAATTTACCAAGTTCTTTAAAACATATATCACATATTTTGTATAAGATTATTGCAGGTACTTTTGCTTTGGACTAAACTAATCAAGTTTTACCCGATTTACTGTAATACCTTTGAAAGAATAGATGGATCTACACGATGAATCAATTCCATCATTAAAAGGAAGTAAAGTCTTCCGAAAAAGACACACGCTTCTTGATTTAGGTCAGGAAGTTGTCGTCCAGACCAGCTGTAGGTTGACGAAAAATCTAGAAAAGTCATCTCTAAAATCAGCAGGAAATCCACGGACCTCAGCATCAAACAGGGTCGCCATGTGGTCAGACTTATCCTAACCATGAGAGGATCTGTCTCGTAAAATGGGAAGGGCGCCTTGCAAATTAGCTTGATAAGACTAATGAATCAGACCCCCAGAAAGGATAATCTCCTTAAAGATCAAAAATCAGCTTTTAAGATTGATATTACTCAATCCTTGAGATTGACCTTAAAGATTGAGAATTCAAACTCATGGAATTCAATGATATCTAAACTCGAGCTTGAACGAGAAAATATTTTGATCAAATTACAAACCGATTTGTTTTCTGAAAACCCATTTTCAATGCGTTCATTACCATTGAACGTAAAATCCTAGGAATTCACCTGGAATTCATTAGGTCACCTGAACCAAACTGGGTGTCAACCGTAAGAACGGTGGTTGCATAGCATGGTCGAAGACAGGACCTTGTGCCAGACCGAAAAACTATAGGGTGATCTTTACTATTGCTCCTACAAGGGATAGTAATTGCATCCGACACGATATAGACCATAATCAAAAGCATGTCATTAGACATTGCCTTAACAGTTGCCTGTTCAATGCTTTCCTTTACAACCGGATGGTAGTTTACCGAAAGGTAATATACGGAGCAAGTATACTGGACGTGTTGCTTTCCTAATACAAGGTTAGCAAGTGGGTGACATAAAACCACAAGTTTTGAGCTAAAATTTTAAAATCTGAAACCCGCAACCCACAAAAGTATTTGACAAACACCGGTGAACGGTTATTCTGGAAAACTTATCTAGGGTAAAAGCTAGAATGAATTTTCAAAAGATCAAATATTTTCATAAAGATCCAATTTCCTTAAAGGATCTACATTTTCATAGTCATGTGGGACTGTAAACCACATTGTTACTATCATTGTTTATACCGCCGTATTAAAATCACTGATGTATAAAGTGTGAGAATAAAAAAGTGATTCGAGTGAAGTGTGATTTAATTTCAAGTTCTGTATTGCTTGAGGACAAGCAACGTTCAAGTGTGGGGATATTTGATAATGCTAAAAAGGAACATATATTTAGTATCAATATCCTTCCAATATGTAAAGCTTTTAGTTACTATTGTTCTATTTTTATGTAATAATCGTTTAAATAAATAAGTGCGAAGACAAAAGAAGAAAACGACGATTTGAAGACGCAAACGACCAAAAAGCTAAAAAGTACAAAGTACAATCCAAGTGGTTCAAATTATTGATGAGAAACGTCTAGAAATTACAAGAGTACAAGCCGCAAAATGCAAAGTACAAGATATTAAATTATACGAAAAGGCGTTCGAAAATCCGGAATCGAGACATGAACCAACTATCAACGTGCGACCCAACGGAGCTAAAATTACAAGTCAACTATGCACAAGAATATAATATTATATATAATTAATTATATATATATATATATTATATATTATTTTAATCAAAGCATCCCACGTTTAATTCATTTGGTAAGCTGGAATTCGAAGCTCCGCACTCGCGGAGCTGTGAAGCACAAAACCTCCTCACTCGCGGAGCTGTACAGTTCAAAGTGGGCCTATAAAAGGCCGTGCATTCTGATCGATTTCCTTACACCTTTTTCTTTTTCTTTCTTTCAATCTATCGATATATATATATATATATATATATATATATATATATATATATATATATATATATATATATATATATATATATATTTGTATTTATAATTTTAAGTTTAATTTAATAATAATAATAATAATAATAATAATAATAATAATAATAATAATAATAATAATAATAATAATAATAATAATAATAATAATAATAATAAGGTTATTGTAAGAAATGTTTTAAGGGTTTTAAAGTCAGAACTCTGTCCGTGTAACGCTACGCGATAAATAATCACTGTAAGCTATGTTCTTCCTTTTTAAATTAATGTATCGTAACTAAGTTATTATTATGCTTATTTGAGCCGAAGTAATTGTGATGTTAGACTAAATATTAAGATGGGGTTATTGAATTTTGTACCATAATTAAGGTTTGGACAAAAGTCCGACACTTGTGAACATTGGACTATTGACTATTAATAGGTAGGGGGTATTGTCTAATCGAATGACAACTCATTGGAACCTGTCGAACCTATCTTCAAATTAGTTAATCTAATAATTATTAAAATGATTATGTATGTCCTATTTAGTGACGTTTATACGACATCTTTTACGATCATTTAATTAATTATTCGGGTTGGGTAATTGATTATTCATTCTGATCAAGTGGGTAAATTAATATTCATATCTCATTAAAACAGGGGTGGATTACATACAAGTATAATTGGTGTAATAGTTAACAAAGTAATAAAACCTTGCATTATACGCAGTCGATAACCTGGTGTAATCATTAAACAAAGTATTAAAACCTTGTTACAGTTCGAATCCCTAATTAGTTGGAATATTTGACTTCGGGAATAAGGTTAATTTGACGAGCATTTTATAATTATGACCGATGCACTATTATGGACAAAAACCAGATAGGTATCAAATAGACCAGGACAAAGGACAATTAACCTAGGGTAATAAATTAAAATCAAAACGTCAAACATCATGATTACGGAAGTTTAAATAAGCATAATACTTTTATTTCATATTTCATCGTACATTTATTCACTGTCATTTTAATTACTGCAATTTACTTTATCGCAATTTAAATTCTGTCATTTATATTATCGTCATTTATCTTTACGCTTTATTTAAAATCGACAAACCGATTATTAAACGGTAAACCCCCCCCCTTTTATAATAATAATTCTATTATATTACTAATATATATATATATATATATATATATATATATATATATATATATATATATATATATATATATATATATATACAAATATAATTGTTTAAAAATATAGTGTACGCAATAAGCCGTCTCATTGTGGAATGAACCAGACTTACTAAAAACTACACTACTCTACGATTAGGTACACTGCCTATAAGTGTTGTAGCAAGGTTTAGGTATATCTCATCTATATAAATAAATAAAACTTGTGTAATTTCATCGTATTTAGTAATAAACAATAATAGTATTTCGTATACACCGCTGTACACATCAATATCCCATCTGTAAATTAAATAATTAAAACTTGTGTAAATTGTATCATATTTCGTATTAAAAATAATAGTATTTCGTACACCTCCGCTGCACACATCAATTTTTTGGCGCCGCTGCCGGGGACTCGGTGAAAAACGCTATATTTTTATAAACTATATTTTTGTAAAAATATATTATTTCTTATTTCGTAAAAATATTTTGTTTTTGTAAGAAGTGTTAAAAAATTTAGAATATATATATATATATATATATATATATATATATATATATATATATATATATATATATATATATATATATATATATATATATATATATATATATATATATTTAAGATTTGTTTTTAAAAGTATCTTTATTTTTAGTTTTTAAAAAAATAAGTTTATTTTTATTTTATATATATATTCTATCCTATATTTTGTAAAAAAAAAAAAAAAAAACTGAAATACGCCGGATTTAAATTTGAAACCCAAACAAATATTTAATTAAACTGTTGGGCCGAACCTGTTTTAAGCCCAACCCCGATCCATTACTGTTAACCTCCGAGATTGTGGAGAATATTGGTCACACACCTACGCGATCGCGTAACTGTCTGATACAGAAACCTTAATAGCATTTATCACGAATTAGGGTTAGATTTTATTATTATTATTATTATTATTATTATTATTATTATTATTATTATTATTATTATTATTATTATTAGGGTTTAATTATTATATATTTTTAATATAATTTGTATTTTAAGATTTAGTTATTAAAACATTTTAAAAACCCGAAAATGTTTGCTTATTAAAACACTCGCTTTAAAACAATAATTTTTAAATTTTGTCGAGGGATGGACTAGGTAAACGTACCGAAACTACCTCTACCTAAAGTAAAAGGAAACAAAATTTTAAAAATTATTCATTTAAATTGTTTTAATAAATAAAGGTTTTAATGCGTATTTTACCATGTTTTAAATGTTTTTTGAACTGTTTGTTGATAAATAAAGGTTTTATAAAATATATATATATATATATATATATAGTGGTAGGATCAAGAGAGAAGTAACCAATCGGGGGGAAGCGGGGGGAAGCAAATTTTTTTTTTTTCGATTTTTGAAAAAACTTTGTTCACGAACATTATAGATTGGATGAAAATAAGAACATTTAGAAAAGACACTTCGTGATGAATGTTATTATTTTGGCGGGAAAACGCCCGAAGAAGTAATATATAACAATTATCGTGTTTTTCGAGCGTATGTTGAGGTTTTAGACATTAGGGTTTACATATTAGGGTTTATAGGGTTTAGATATTAGGGTTTAGAAATTTAAGGTTTAGGGTTTAGATTTAGGGTTTAGATTTAGATTTAGATTGAGTTTTTAACACGAACGGTTTAGAGTTTAGGGTTTAGGGTTTAGGGTTTGGTGTTTTGGGTTTATAGAATAAACCCAAAACACCAAACCCTAAACCCTAAACCCTAAATAAAGGTTAATATATATATATATATATATATATATATATATATATATATATATATATATATATATATATATATATATATATATATATATATAATATATATATATATATATATATATATATGATTAAAAATGCGTATTTTACCATGTTTTATATGTTTTTTGAACTGTTTGTTAATAAATAAAGGTTTTATAAAATATATATATATATATATATATATATATATATATATATATATATATATATATATATATATATATATATATATATATATATTTGTAGTTTATCTTATGTACAAAACATGATAAAATATGCATTTTTAAAAATTAACAAACAGTTCAAAAAAAGCAACCATTTTTGAAGGAAAACATGTGTGATAAAACAACAAAAGGAATGAACGATGAGGTTTGCATTGGGTATTTTTAATCACTTTTCTACACTAATCACCCTCATGAATTTATAATTATAGTCTGATTTCATGCAAATGAGGGCATTGCATGATCTCAAGTGTGGGGAAGGGTTATAAATTCTCTCGGGTTTGCACTTGGTTTATTTGCCAAATTTTGTGAAAATTTGAGAAAATTTTCAACTAAATGAATTCAAAATCATGTTTTTACATATTTATGAACGATAAAAACTAGGTGTTAATACCGAAATTATCGTTACCTCGGAAAGGACATAAATTGAGAAACAACCTAAAATACTTGAATTCATTTAAAATGGAAAAGAGGAGAATAAAAAGGCAAAGAAAGAAATAAATAAAAGCCAAGTGTGGGGAGAATGTACCAAATTATTCAATTAAAAAACTATCTATCACATGTTTCTGTAAAGTTATTGCAGGTGCTTTTGTTTTGGACTAAATTAACTGTTTTACCCGTAAAATTGTAATAAAAAGATGAAAGAAAAGATGGATCTACACGATGAATCAATTCCATCATTAAAAGGAAGTAAAGTCTTCCGAAAAAGACACGCGCTTCTTGATTTAGGTCAAGAAGTTGTCGTCCAGACCAGCTGTAGGTTGACGAAAAATCTAGAAAAGTCATCTCTAAAATCAGCAGGAAATCCACGGACCTCAGCATCAAACAGGGTTGCCAAGTGGTCAGACTTATCCTAACCATGAGAGGATCTGTCTCGTAAAATGGGGAGGACGCAGTGCAAATTAGCTTGATAAGACTAATGAACCAGACCCCCAGAAAGGATAATCTCCTTAAAGATTAAAAATCAGCTTTTAAGCCTGATATTACTCAATCCTTGAGATTGACCTTAAAGATTGAGATTTACAAATTCATAAAATTCGATGATATCTAAATTCGAGCTTGAACGAGAAAATATTTTGATCAAAAATAAAACCGATTTGTTTTCTGAAAACCTATTTTCATTGCGTTCATTACTATTGAACGTAAAATCCTAAGAATTCACCGATATTCATTAGGTCACCTGAACCAAATCGGGTGTCAACCGTAAGAATGGTGGTTGCATAGCATGGTCGAAGACAGGACCTTGTGCCAAACCAAAAAAATACAGGGAGATCTTTACTATTTCTCCTACAAAGGATAGTAATTGCATCCGACACGCTGTGGACCATGAACATCTGCATGTCATTAGACATTGCCTTAATAGTTGCTTGTTCATTGCTTTCCTTTACAACCGGACGGTAGTTAACCGAAAGGTAATATACGGAGCAAGTATACTGGACGTGTGCTTTCCTAATACAAGGTTAGCAAGTGGGTGACACAAAACCGCAAGTTTTGAGCTAAAATTTTAAAATATGAAACCCACAAAACCCACAAAAACATTTTGCAAACACCGGTGAAGGGTTATTCTGGAAAACTTATCTAGGGTAAAAGCTAGAATGAATTTTCAATAGATCAAATGTTTTCATAAAGATCCAATTTCCTTAAAGGATCTAAATTTTCATAGTCATGTGGGACTGTAAACCACATCGTTACTATCATTGTTTATACCGCCGTTTCAAAATCACTGATGTATAAAGTGTGAGAATAAAGAAGTGATTCTAGTGTGATTTTATTTCAAGTTCTATATTGCTTGAGGACAAACAACGTTCAAGTGTGGGGATATTTGATAGTGCTCCAAATGAGCATATATTTAGGCGCAATATCCTTCCAATATGTAAAGTTTTCAGTTGCAATTGTTCTATTTTCAATTAATATTAGTTTAAATAAATAAGTGCGAAGACAAAAGAAGAAAATGAAGATTTGAAGACACAAACGTCCAAAAAGCTCAAATGTACAAGATACAATCCAAGTGGTTCCATTTATTGAGGATTAATGTCTAAATATTGATAAGAGTACAAGTCACGGAACTGATATGGCCGAAACGGACGGTTTTTATTCGCGCGGTGTCGACGGACTGCGGCGCGCCAGGATCAGCCACTCGAGGGAGGGTTACTGTTTTAAATTTATATTTAGCGGGGCCTAAATCTTACTACTCCTTATAAGTAAGGGAAGTATGACCTAGAGTCGTATTTTTGAGATATCGGTAGAATCGAACCTATATTTAAGCCTAAGATAGTTAAGACGGAGTAGTGATTACCTATTTGGGATTTTCTAATTTATAGGATAGATAAAGTAAATGCGATAAAATTCGTAATTCAGATAAGGTTAAAGTGAGTGCATACTATGACTTCATCAGTTATTCTGCCGAGATTATGGAATGCTGGCTCATGAATAGGCAGAGGCCTTGTATTCATTACACTGGTCCTAAACGCCCCTGTCATAAGACATGTCACTGGGTACTGCGTTAGGCTTGAAGATTCTGAATAGACAGTAACGTCCCTTACCCCCAACGCCCGTGCAGTCTGACTACAGACATACACGTTCAGATGGCTCATCCAATTGAGCGACTCGGTTGGGTGACATATTAACATTCCACAATGGTCTAAACTTTCTTAAGCATAATAGAATACATGGTTTACCATATCCGAGAGACGTGATGTGTTTCAATGCTTTCGTTAATGATTGGTTTTAAAATATAGTTAGGCCCTTAAAAAGAGTTCAACTATAAAGAACACCATGACCAAGTCAAGCTGACTTCCATTGAAATTATCTCTGCAAGCATGCGAGGAGGTTACATGACATAGGCTAGCTTTCACGGGTCACTCAAATCACTCAAGTGTTTAGGGTTCCCTATAGATCTAAGAAATGAATACACTCATAGCCAGTCATGCTGCACCCATCGTCATAGGCTTGATAAAGACTCAAATCCTTGCTGCTAATGCGAGAATGGTAGTAATCTCAGCTGTATAGGTCATTTGTCAATGATGGAAAAGGAATTTTGGAGTGGTAGTGAAGTTGTTTTTGAGGGTGAGATAAAAGGGTAATGTAGTCTTTATACAGACTTTTATTCGGATAGATAGGAGTGCTGAAGTATTTTGAGAAGCACTTTTAAACTTTTCTTCATTTGATAATCATTTTTGGTAAAAATTTCTTCGGCATTTCTCCTATTAAGTTCTGCTCCTTTTTTCAGAACCAATTTTTTTTTAGAGACTTCATCTCGAGAAACTTTTTGCCGGTAAACTTTTTCAAGACCTTTTGCCATGATACTTGAGAGGTTTATAACATCGGGTTTTCGGAAGATATCTCGTTTTCTGGATTTTTCGAGTAAATAGTAAAGATGATGTAGATGTGGTGGTGGAGTAGAAGTAGTGGAGGTGCGGAAGGCTTATTTTTGACAAATGGCTAGCTCTTTTAATTACAACCGAATCACGTTTCGCTGCTTAACGGACATCGGCACTCTCAACGGAAAATAGTGAAGCATTAAAGATGAATGCTGGTCTTATTTGGGGTGCCTCACCATAATCAATTTAGGTCGATAATGCCTTAGTCATGCAATGCTCTGTTAGAGATTTGGTTCAACCTAACAAGATTTCCACCTTACTTAAGCCTTATTTTTATTGACAAACGTTTTCGGTTTTCAAAAACACTTTTTCGAAAAGGGTTTTTTTGCAAAAATTTTGAAATTTGGCAGACTTGGAATCTTCGTAATGGGTTATTTTAATACATCATAAAAAGATTATACCAACATCCCACACTTAGACGAACATTGTCCTCAATATTCCTAGTGTATCCCACACTTAGGAGTTTTAGTTGAAGATTTGGGAATATTTGTCTAGTGTTTTAATCGGGTGTTATCCCACACTTAATGATAAGCTAGGATGTGGCATAGTTTAAATCTTGAGCTAGTAGCGAAAAGAAAGAAATACCCCTAGCTGATGCGGCTGGCTTCCAATCCTTGCGTCTTTATTGGCTCATTTGTCATCCTTTATTCTTCTACTCTACTTTATTGCACGGGTTGCCTCCCGAGAAGTGCTTTTGTTTAAGGTCATTGGCTCGACCGTAGTGATGCTTTAAAAATCAAACATTCCTCGCTGATGGTTGTGATCTTGGTCTTCTCGAGGGAATGTGAGTCTTGGCAGATAAATCCTGAGAAAGTGTCGGACCAATAGTGGTAGCAGATCCGGTACTTCTCTTAAAGATCTTCTGAAAGATAAGTAGTGCGCAGTTTCGGCTCTTGATAAGTCTTGAATTCCAATGATAATATGATCCACGGCTCTACTGGTTGACCCATGAATGTCAATCATAGAAGCAGTGCTAGTGGTGATTGTTTCTCTGATGGGATGCTCATTTCGGAGGTCTTCAAACAATGTCAGAAACTGTATCTTTAGAATCTCGAAGTCTTCGGAACGGTGATCTCCATAGTAAGAGTCTGTAGCTTTGCACAGATTAGTTAACAGACGAAGCTGAAAAGAAGTGAACAGCAATCCTGATCCAAGCATTAATTTCACTGTCTTTGAATATATCTCCCGACATCCAGCTTTAAATGTGAAACTTGGATCTGTGGATTTGTGGAAGATACGTGATAGCTGCTTCGTAACATAGGTGGCAATGTTGACTCGATCTGGTTCAAGATGAGAGAATGGATTGTTTCGTCTTGCTTTTTCCGTAATAGCGTCTCGTAACTCTTTGATAATCAGATCAGTATGGTGATCATTTGTTATGTAAATCACTAGTCTGTCTGGTGTGCTTTTGAAATTATCTCTTTCTAAGAGAGCGAAAAAGCAGTGTGTGACACCGCTATTTTTTTTTATAATAAATACGTGGCGGAAGCATAATATTAATTAAATACGATATCGACATTTGTACAAACCGATGTCACGTGTCATTAAAACAATTTACATATTAACAGGAAGAGACGTAAATACATTCTGTTTTCAAAAGTATACGGTTCATATGCCCGTCTTCTCCCAAAAGCACTATCTACAAAAGCTAACAACCTGCAGGGAGGAGATGGAGGGGAATTAGCACGAAGCTAAGTGAGTACGACTAACTACAGGCCATAGCATACATAAGTGTTATTCTAATCATGTCACAATAGTCTAATACACAAACATCACCCAAGTGCCGTCTACAGAGACTCTGGCGGCTCGGCCAAACCATTAACCACCAGCTGATCGGACTGGGGCTTACCAGAAGTTCCTCCACCACCGTATGTATATACATAATCCACATGCGACGGACGCGTCATTCACATATATATACACCACGGCTATCTAGGCTACCACAGAGGAACCCAACCCGCAGGTTGATCTCTCCTACCGAGGCTACCACACAATAGGGACGCACCGGGCTCCAGCAGACAAGCATCAACTAACATGCAGTCATCACAAGAACTAACTAACCACAACAATAAGTATATCTAACAAGCATGGCGATCATAATATAACATGCTTCTATATACTATATTCTTCAGTTAGTCCCACTCACCGATTACCAGCAAACGAGAAGGTATTCAGCTATCTAATCACTGAACCTTCTCTTTCTCCTTTTCTCCTGAGAAAAACATATACACAAGTTAGTTTCTGTTCGTTAACATCAAATAACACAATATATAAATCTTTGTATCAAAAACTGTCCGCTAAATACAAACGGGCAGCATAACGGCTAAAAATCAACACTTAGGTAAAATATTCCTTCCTGGACACTCAGTCGGTCGACTGACTCTTACAGTCGGTCGACTGTCGACACAACCGGTCGACTGACCTTCCCAGTTGGTCGATTCATTTGGTATTACATGTAACAACCCAAACCAAACCGCGACCAGAATACAAAATAAAAAAAAATATTGTTGTACAGAGAAGTGGCGCGGCGCGCCAGGATGGCCGCGCGACGCGCCATTCGGGCCTGTCCGGAAAGTTTCAAAATGCGAAAAAGATCGACCAGTTCCCGACATTTTTAGACGACACGCTTTTAACCACACATTCAAATATGTAAAACTAACACAATTCAAACGTAAAATAAGTTTTACAAAGCGGGGCCCACTTCGGCCGTTTTACGAGTTTAATACAAAATATGAGTTTCGACCGCCAAAAAGTTTAAGTACCAAACTACACTACGAGCATGGTGTTTGGGATTAAACTACCCAAGTCTCGGTCAAACTCCAAGAACTAAACTTCCAAAAACCGTCCCCTAATCAACAAAGCGGGAATCTCTATTCCATGATAATGCCCTTACCCTTGTCCACAACCGAACCTATAAAAATAGTAAACAACGAGAGGGTAAGCAAAGCTTAGTGAATGCAATAATTATACAAATACATAAATAATTATACCTACTTGCATACACTTACACACCAAACCGCAAACACGCTAGCATACACATTTAGCTTATCGTCACAATAACAAGCTATAAATCTCCAATACCACAAGCTAGCATAACAACCGCATATGAATATAACTCGATTAATATAATATGATTACAACACAAATAACCATGGTTAACCAATAGTACAAGGGAACGGCGCTCGCGAAAACGCCATCGGTGTTCACAACATCCGTTAGGGCACTTAACACCTCGCACCACTAACCCCTAGGGTGGCACCTTAACACCTCGGCACATCACCCCGAGTGGCATCTTAACACCTCGATGCATCACTCATTAATTTACGAAGTGGTGTCTTAACACCTCGACACTACACTCCTAGGTGGCATCTTAACACCTCGATGCTACACCCGAGTGGCATCTTAACACCTCGATGCTACACTCTTCACGTGAAACATGGTGTCATAGCACCTCGACACTACACATTTCACGCTACAATAAATAGATACATTATATACATACGCATATAATTATTCCACTCACCTCAAAGTCTTGTGAAAAGATACCCGAGCTTGCAAGACCTCAAAGTAACGTACCTAACATATTATACACATCATCAAACGCAAACTCAAGTCAGTCAACCAAACCCTTTTCACCATTCTAAGCCATTTTGACCCAAGGTGCAATTTCAACCCATTTGCACCCTTAACCCTAAATTGGGTCAACACACACCAAAACCCTAATCATTCGTCAAGATGGGTTTAAATCACACTTAGGTCACAAGGCTAACTCGTTTTCATACTTGCTAGGCCGCTTAGGTCATTAAAGACTCATTTGACCCATTTCAAAGTCAACACACCCATTTGGGTCATCCATACCCAATAACACCCATTTACATATCATTAAAGTGTTCTAGTACTTTAACTAACCAATTAAGTTCATAATCATCAATCTAACACTTGAAAACCCTAGTTAGTCATCTTTGAGTCTTCATGACCTAAATTCATCCAAAAACACCCCATTCACCCACAAATGGGTTTTAAGTTCATCATTAACCCTAACTCTAACCCTTTCATAAATTAAACAAGGAAATCAAGATTAGAGCATACCACTATGATCAAAACGTAGCTAGAGGAAAGATGAACAACTTTAATACCCGCACTTTGATTCGAAATCGCCTCCTTCCTTGATTCAAGCTTTCCCTCACTAAGAATCTCTCTCTCTCTAGAAACTAAATTGGAAGAAGTGAAGTAGATGAAAATGGAGTTATGAGGCTCCCCAAAACTGATCTAGGGCCTTAAGGTCGGCCCTCAAGTGAATTTACCCAATTGCCCTCAAAATATCTAATTAAAAACAAAGTGAGCTGTCAGCCCGTAATGGAGCGGCGCGCCATAAGGCCGCGCGGCGCGCCAAATGCCCAGTTCAGCTTCTTTTGCCTTTTAATTAAATACAACCTAAACCCCACAACTTGAATAACTTATACACACATAAGTACAACAAAATATTCGGACCTTACAACTCTCCCCCACTTAGATTGGATCACGTCCTCGTGATCCGCACCAAATACTAGAAGTTAAGCACTCTACCTTGAACATTTCCGTCTCCAATGCGGAATTACACTTGTAGCAATCACTCATCCGGGTTCTCACTTCGTACACTAACGCATCATAATACAACAACCGTACTTCACACTTCCATTCGATCAAAATTCTCACCACTCACTCGGAAATACACCGTGAAAACATCATAATATATCTTTCCAAAAGCCATAGCACTCCATCATTTCACGATATCGGGTAATCAACCCACGAGACCCAATAACTACAACCGTTTGCTCTTACGCCAAGTATCCAAACTCGTACCCTACACTCCACAATCGTCCTAAAAGTAGTACAATCCACCGACAATCATTGTCGTCACGCCTATCAATCGTGGAATATTCGGGAATCATCCTGACATTTTTCGAAAATCTCTCGTATCCCTCTATCGGGAACTTCGCCATACCGTCTCACGTCGCTAACTACCTTCGCAATTAACTCCAAAGTCCAACTTGGGACTTTTTCGAAGACCATCGAAGCTTTCCTTTCCTAAATGAGCGACACCCGTTCGCTCATCACGTCTACTAGATAGGAACTTTTCCGATTCTCCGACGTTGGTCATACTAAATAATCCTTCCAAGGACTCGCTATAAGATATTCGAACCTCGGTCTTTCAAATCATTTGAGTGTCAACGCTGGCTAAACATCACACTATACCACCGTTGTAAATTTGAGTTTCTCACTGGTACCCAAAATCAAAGCAATCACATCATCGGGGTCAAAAGTTACACTAGTAGGTATAAGGAGGCACCTGACGTTGTGTTATCCAACTCCGATTACTAACACCGAGTCTCCCAGACTCAACCCTTACGGGGTCTACTCCTGATGTCACACGTCACCTAACTACACGCGGTCACACAAATCTAACGAACCTTACGGCTCGACACCCATGACTTCCTAGCGGCACCTGCTAGTCACTATCCACCTAGGCCGCATAGCTAGTCTACTTATATTCCATCTCAACACTAAGGAGGCGCTTGGAACACCAAGGCTTACACCTTTCCAACTTGGTCCTAACCATTAATCCGGTTACCTACATACATAAGGATAGTTAACCACCAAGACTCTACTCGCACACGAACGCGATTAACGGAAATGCCTCTAGAACGGCACACCGCGTATACCCCCAAAATCATAAAAGAAAAGAGTGGCCGTCAAGAGCGTACAACACTCTCCACACAATCACAAAACCGCCATTGTAATTGAATCGTCAATTAATCATTAATTCGAAGATTATTCCAATAACTAAATACACACTTGCATGCATTCCGAAACGTGCAATACACACAACATCCGAAGTCTATAATGATCACTTAGAATACGCGAAGTCGTCACGTATTCTTCCAACTTCTCTAGGCAATCATTCTCTAAGAGTCAACATTAATAACCAAATTGTCACCCGCAATTTACTAAAGTCCACAATTCCGAGCACAAAGTTTGCTCAATCCCTTATATCGGGAAGAACTTAACCGATCTCGTGCCAAGATATCAATCCCCTAGCGTACCCTTACCAAGTACAATGCTAAAAACCACCAAGTCTCAACCTAATGTCAACAACCCGAAAGATGAAGGCCAAGTAAAAATGAATCCTTACGGATAACACCTTCCACCTAACACCCCTCTTAGTACGCATACACGGCTAATACGCATCTACGGCAAGTATTTGATCAGAACACGGCTATTGTATCACTAGTCACACAACATGGTCCTCATGACCGAACCACCGGCGTATACAACCAGTAGTTTTCAATACTAACAATAAGAAGGTTATTCAATACAAAACTCAAGGTGTACAAAAACGGCTATCGTGCTATATCCGTAGTGCGCAAAAACGGCTATTGCAACACTACCAACAATATGTGAGTGAAACACGGCTACCGCACTATTAATACCAATGTGTGAGTAAAATCGACTATAACTCACAACCATGTGCACAAAACGGCTATGTGCACAATTCCTACGGGCAATTAAAATCGTAAATATACAAGTAACGGTTCTTCCCGAGAGCTGCTTGCCATCCATCACAACCAAGGGTGGTAACGAAGAGTTAATCCTTCCGGATATCCCTCATCACCTATCACAAGTCAAACGCGGTCAACAGAGAGATGACCCCAAATAAACACATATATCTAATTTCCTCGTAGTACACAAAATGGCTATTTTGTAACTACTACCCAAAGTATACGACAATGAGGCATCGTACCCTTTCTCAAATCCCATTACGCTTCCTCGGTAGGAATATAAATCCTAATAAAGTTGACACAATTTCTTTGATGTAACACTACCAACTTCCCAACGTAGAACCTCGTTCCTAAATCAAATCGTCAAGATTACAAAGTCAAACGATTTCGCCATTTACCGTCATACACGACCATGCTTGGCGTCGGTCCCTCTTCCTGAATTCTCGAGAGCTCAATTCGATAATAATAAATACTAACGTCTACCGTCACCCGATTGCGCCACTAAAGTGATGACACAATGTCAACATAACACGTATCCTTTTAGAACGAAATTACCGCTACCCGCAAGGTAGACTTTTCCAACTATCAAATCCTTTCTACCCGTTACCACTACGAAAGCATCCGGTCAACGATACACACATGCTCTCAAGGGTTTCACCCACTTCACTACAAACGCGAACACGCGCTCACAACCTAACGCCAAAGTTCGTTCTCATGGCTTAGTGGATTCATTTACCCTATCACTAAGAAATGCTTGGTTGCACCAAGTCTTACGCCCTCGTCCGTCAATACAAATGTCATCATAGGGTGTTTCCATTAGGAATGTCACCCGCATCAATACTACGTATTACCACTATGCATTCATCCCCAGGGCGCGTTTCCACGAGTCAACGACTCAGGCGCT
Organism: Rutidosis leptorrhynchoides; assembly: GCF_046630445.1. Classification (NCBI taxonomy): domain Eukaryota; kingdom Viridiplantae; phylum Streptophyta; class Magnoliopsida; order Asterales; family Asteraceae; genus Rutidosis; species Rutidosis leptorrhynchoides. The sequence continues at coordinate 395,540,966 of NC_092338.1, forward strand.
ACCCTGGTGCACTATCATCAAAACCATCAACAAACTGAATCTTCACCGAGTTCACTTGAGTCTAAATAGATCTCGAAGCAAAGTTTAAGTCCCTAATACATACACGAATCTATCGGCACAAATAAACAATAATAAGGCATATTTGTACCAAAGACGAAAATACCTGAAACTTCATCGTTGGACCCTTGCGCTCCACTGATCATCAGATAGTCACGCTCTAACCTCCTAACCCGATCTACAAACGATTCGGAACACTCCAACTTACGGTGTCCCTTCTTTTGGCAAATAAAGCACTTGATCGTGCTTAAAGGTACACTCGTACAATCCCGTGCAAAATGACCTCGTCCTCCACACCGAAAGCACGTAGGCCCATAACCTGTCTTACTCCTCTTCTTCACTTTTTCAACACCTCCGGGCGTACTTCTCGCCCTTTTACTAGGAGCACCTCTTGATTCTAACTTTCTCTTACCCAAAGAGTGATCAGCAAATCTTGATGCATGAGATTCAATCCCCATAGTTGCTCCTTCGTCACCGTCACCTTGAGGTTTAGGAAACCTCTTTTCTAACTCTTCCTTCACGACCTTAGGCACTCGGTCTCGAACCATCTCGGTCACTATTCCCTCGAACGACTCTTGGAGAACTTGCTTAACCTTGTTGGCGAAAATCAAGATATAGCGTTCGAACTCCGCCTCAATCCTTAATGTTAACTCATCCTTCCCCTCATGAATAGGCGCGTCCGTTCCAGTTCCATCTTCCGTCTTCATTCTAAAGAATGCATATAGATTAAACAACGAAACGAAAAGGAACGACATACATATACCACACTACTCCATCTCGCTCAACAATCGTCGTACATTTCTTGTTTGACACGATTTGCGCCCGTAACAATGGTAGCTAATCATTGTTACGTGAGCACGTCGCATTAACTTGCTAGTACAACGTCCATCTCGCTCGATGCTCGCTAAACATACATAACAAATAGCGCATGATTAGTTTACATAAACCTATGCACAAACTAATCCCGATCCGACCCAAAGTCCTACAAGTCCCGCATAGCGCACCCACAAAAAGTCTAAGTCTAGGCGCCTATCTCAGGTCACCTAAATCCCTTAGACCATGCTCTGATACCACTTGTAACAACCCAAACCAAACTGCGACCAGAATACAAAATAAAATTTTTTTTTGCTGTACAGAGAAGTGGCGCGGCGCGCCAGGATGGCCGCGCGACGCGCCATTCGGGCCTGTCCGGAAAGTTTCAAAATGCGAAAAAGATCGACCAGTTCCCGACATTTTTAGACGACACGCTTTTAACCACACATTCAAATATGTAAAACTAACACAATTCAAACGTAAAATAAGTTTTACAAAGCAGGGCCCACTTCGGCCGTTTTACGAGTTTAATACAAAATATGAGTTTTGACCGCCAAAAAGTTTAAGTACTAAACTACACTACGAGCATGGCGTTTGGGATTAAACTACCCAAGTCTCGGTCAAACTCCAAGAACTAAACTTCCAAAAAGCGTCCCCTAATCAACAAAGCGGGAATCTCTATTCCATGATAATGCCCTTACCCTTGTTCACAACCGAACCTATAAAGTTAGTAAACAACGAGAGGGTAAGCAAAGCTTAGTGAATGCAATAATTATACGAATACATATATAATTATACCTGCTTGCATACACTTACACACCAAACCGCAAACACGCTAGCATACACATTTAGCTTATAGTCACAATAACAAGCTATAAATCTCCAATACCACAAGCTAGCATAACAACCGCATATGAATATAACTCGAATAATATAATATGATTACAACACAAATAACCATGGTTAACCAATAGTACAAGGGAACGGCGCTCGCGAAAACGCCATCGGTGTTCACAACATCCGTTAGGGCACTTGACACCTCGCACCACTAACCCCTAGGGTGGCACCTTAACACCTCGGCACATCACCCCGAGTGGCATCTTAACACCTCGATGCATCACTCATTAATTTACGAAGTGGTGTCTTAACACCTCGACACTACACTCCTAGGTGGCATCTTAACACCTCGATGCTACACCCGAGTGGCATCTTAACACCTCGATGCTACACTCTTCACGTGAAACATGGTGTCTTAGCACCCCGACACTACACATTTCACGCTACAATAAATAGATACATTATATACATACGCATATAATTATTCCACTCACCTCAAAGTCTTGTGAAAAGATACCCGAGCTTGCAAGACCTCAAAGTAACGTACCTAACATATATACACATTATCAAACGCAAACTCAAGTCGGTCAACCAAACCCTTTTCACCATTCTAAGCCATTTTGACCCAAGGTGCAATTTCAACCCATTTGCACCCTTAACCCTAAATTGGGTCAACACACACCAAAACCCTAATCATTCGTCAAGATGGGTTTAAAACACACTTAGGTCACAAGGCTAACTCGTTTTCATACTTGCTAGGCCGCTTAGGTCATTAAAGACTCATTTGACCCATTTCAAAGTCAACACACCCATTTGGGTCATCCATACCCAATAACACCCATTTACATATCATTAAAGTGTTCTAGTACTTTAACTAACCAATTAAATTCATAATCATCAATCTAACACTTGAAAACCCTAGTTAGTCATCTTTGAGTCTTCATGACCCAAATTCATCCAAAAACACCCCATTCACCCACAAATGGGTTTTAATTTCATCATTAACCCTAACTCTAACCCTTTCACAAATTAAACAAGGAAATCAAGATTAGAGCATACCACTATGATCAAAACATAGCTAGAGGAAAGATGAACAACTTTAATACCCGCACTTTGATCCGAAATCGCCTCCTTCCTTGATTCAAGCTTTCCCTCACTAAGAATCTCTCTCTCTCTAGAAACTAAATTGGAAGAAGTGAAGTAGATGAAAATGGAGTTATGAGGCTCCCCAAAACTGATCTAGGGCCTTAAGGTCGGCCCTCAAGTGAATTTACCCAATTGCCCTCAAAATATCTAATTAAAAACAAAGTGAGCTGTCAGCCCGTAATGGAGCGGCGCGCCATAAGGCCGCGCGGCGCGCCAAATGCCCAGTTCAGCTTCTTTTGCCTTTTAATTAAATACAACCTAAACCCCACAACTTGAATAACTTATACACACATAAGTACAATAAAATATTCGGGTCTTACATTACATCAATCGGCTGAAGGTAAATCTCAGTCGGTCGGTTCACTCAACAGTCGGTCGGTTCAACCCTCAGTCGGTGGACTGTCGACCGACAGTCGGCCGAGTGTGTTCGTCTTCATCAGAAACTGAACAAAGGCTACGGACTTCACGATGAAATCCTCAAATCTCAATCTAGAGCTCGTTTTAAACACCAAAATCGACCACAACTTGTTCACTACTTGTTATAGACTCAAAACCCACAACAATTTGACCATAACAACACTTAAATCACTTGTTTTGACACAAATTTACACTTTTATGAAAACTAACACAAAACTTTAAATTTCACAAAGATTAGAGCATGGAAGCTTGTGATTCTTACCTTAAAAGAATCAGTGAATCACAAGGAACACAAAGATATGAACAATTTGAGCTCTAAAACAAGAATCAAGGATTAGGGTTTGAAGTAGGTGAGGAAGATGAAGAACGGGTGTGTTTTGGGAATTTTCTAGAAATGGGAAGAAGAACACATGCACTAGTCACTTAATTGGGTTTAATTCCCACACTGTGTGATACACGGGTATTTATCAGTTATCTGATATCTTTCGTACAACATTTGACAACCCAAACGAAGTCCAAATTAAATAAACAAACCTGTTCTGTGACCCTTGTCACAAAATGGTCCTAACCACATCATTATTTAATAATAAATATTAAATAAAAATAAAAGCATATAATAACGCAATACAAACTTAAGGGCAATCTAGTAATCTTACATCTAAGCCCGATTGAGGATGTTACAAATCTACCCCCTTAAGAAGATTCCTTCTTCGGAATCTGGTCAAGATCAAACAAATGGGGATAGCGCGCTCTCATTAACTCCTCAGTTTCCCACGTCAAGTTAGAACCTAAACTGTGCCGCCATTCCACTAACACAATTGGAATCTGTTTCTTTCTTAACTTTGTGACTTTCTTGTCCACTATTCTAACCGGCTCTTCTACTAATTTCTTAGTCAAGTCGACTTTCAAATCTTTCAATGGAAGAATCTGACTTTCATCATCTACTTTACACTTTCTTAAATAATAAACATTGAACGTGTTGTGTATTCCTGCTAACTCCGATGGAAGATCTAGGGCAACAGTCTGATCATTTAGAATTTCTATGATTGTAAATGGCCCAATAAACCTCGGAGCTAGTTTACCACGTTTGCCAAATCTGATCACCCCTTTCCATGGTGATACCTTCAAGTATACACGATCAACTACATTAAAAATTACTGGACGCCTACGCGGATCAGCATACATCTTTTGTCGGTCTCTGGCTGCTTTTAACTTCTCACGTGCAATTTCAACCTTTTCTGCAGTTATCTGAACAATTTCGGGACCTGCAAATTGTTTCTCACCTGCTTCTAACCAACACGTAGGAGTTCTGCATTTTCGACCATACAACATTTCATACGGTGGCATTCCGATACTCGAATGATATGAATTGTTGTAAGCAAACTCTATCAATGGAAGATACGAATCCCAAGAACCACCATATTCTAAGACACACGCTCTCAACATGTCTTCTAACATTTGAATCGTTCGTTCACTCTGACCGTCTGTTTGTGGATGATATGTTGTACTTAAATTCACACGCGTACCCATATTCTGTTGTAAACTGTTCCAGAAGTTCGATACAAACCTAGTATCTCTATCGGAAAACTATTGACAACGGTATACCATACCATGCCGACTAACGATTTCTTTCAAGTACAACTCTGCCAAATCACTCAACGAGGCTGTTTCACGAGTAGTTAAAAAGTGAGCACTCTTTGTCAGATGATCTACTATCACCCAGATCATGTCGTGTCCTTTTTGGGTTCGGGGTAACTTGGTTACAAAATCCATCGTTATATGATCTCATTTCCACTGAGGAATTTCTAACTGTCGTAGAGATCCATACGGTTTCTGATGTTCTGCCTTAACTTGCGCACAAATATGACATTTTTTGACAAAATTCGCAACATCTGTCTTCATTGTTGGCCACCAATACAATGTTTTCAAGTCTCTATACATCTTTGTACTACCTAGATGCACCGATAATCTCGATTTATGCGCTTCAGTAAGGATTAAATCCCTCAAATCTCCAAGCATAGGCACCCAAATTCGATCTTTATAGGTCTTTAATCCTCTAGAATCATTGCATAGGTCAAATTTTCTTTTAGTCATTTGTTCAGTCTTTAAGTTTTCGTCATTCAAAGCTACTAATTGAACGGTTCTCAATCGATCAATTAAGTTTGAAACTATTTCAATTCTCATAAATCTAACATTTTCGATGGTTTTCTTGCGACTCAGAGCATCTGCGACCACATTTGCTTTATCTGGAAGGTACTTAATCTCACAATCGTAGTCTTTAATCAATTCTAAACATCGACGTTGACGCATATTTTATTCTTTCTGCGAAAATATATATTGAAGACTCTTATGATCTGTATAGATTTCACAATGTGTACCATACAAATAATGTCTCCAAAGCTTCAAAGCAAACACAACTGCAGTTAACTCTAAATCGTGAGTAGGGTAGTTTCGTTCATGATTCTTCAACTGTCGTGAAGCATATGCTATAACTTTATTTCTCTGCATCAAAACACAACCAAGACCTGCGCGTGACGCATCGCAGTAAACCACGAAATCTTCTGTTCCCTCTAGTAAAGCTAAAATCGGCGCTTGACATAACAACTGTTTGAGAGTCTGAAAAACCTTTTCTTGTTCATCAGTCCAACGAAAGGCTACATCTTTTATAGTTAACTTATTCAACGGACCTACTATTTTAGAGAAGTCTTTGATAAATCGGCGGTAATAACCTTCTAAACCCAGAAAACTCTTGATTTCTATCGGCGTTTTCGGTGAGTTCCAATTTATTACGGCCTCTATCTTAGACTGATCTACTTTAATACCTTGTTCACATATCACATGACCCAGAAACTGTACTTCCCGCAACCAAAATTCACATTTGGAGAATTTAGCGTACAACTGTTCCTGTTTCAGAAGCTCTAACACCAACCTCAGATGCGTAGCATGATCTTTCTCGGTTTTCGAATATATCAAGATATCATCTATGAAGACAATCACAAACTTATCAAGATACTGACGACACACTCTGTTCATTAAATCCATAAACACTGCTGGCGCATTTGTTAGCCCGAATGGCATAACTAAAAATTCATAATGACCATATCTAGCTCTGAACGCTGTTTTCGGTATATCACTCTCTGCAACACGTACCTGATGATACCCTGAACATAAATCAATCTTTGAAAAGTAGGAAGTACCCTGTAACTGATCAAATAAGTCATCTATTCTTAGTAACGGATACTTATTCTTGATTGTTCTCTTATTTAAATCGCGGTAATCTATACACATACGAAGCGACCCATCTTTCTTTTTCACAAACAAAACAGGAGCATCCCACGGTGAAGAACTTGGTCGAATAAACCCCTTATCTAACAATTCCTGAATCTGAGAGATCATTTCTCGGATTTCTGACGGAGCTAATCTGAAAGGAGCTTTTGCAACTGGTGTAGCACCGGGAACCAAATCAATTTTATACTCTACTTCACGTACTGGAGGTAACCCTGTTAAATCATCTGGAAATACTTCGGGAAATTCTGACACAACGGGAATATCGATCACCTGCTTCTTCTCTTTCTTAATATCAATCACGTAGGCTAAGAATGAATCACACCATTTTGTTATTTCCTTCTGAGCTTTCATTAGGGAAACCATAGGAAAGTTAAATCCACTGCGCTTTCCTCTAGCTATCACTCGAGATCCGTCAGCCAAACGGAAAGAAATCATATTCTTATCACACTTAATATTAGCCCTATTAGCTCTTAACCAATTCATACCTATGACTAAATCAAAGCTAGGTATAGGCATCAACAAACAGGTTAAGGGGAAGGAATGGCCATCAATTTCGATGGTAATTCCAGACACAGATGATGTGCATGGAACCATTTTACCATCAGCTACTTCTATTCCCAAAGGCTCATCTAACATCCTAACAGGCAACTTCAACTTATCACAGAAGCCTAAGGACATAAAAGAACGATTTGCTTCTGAATCAAACAACACACGAGCTGGCAAGGAATTAACCAAGAACATACCGGTAATGACGTCATCGGTAGCGGTTGCAACGTTTACCATCATCTGAAATGCCCTTGCCTCTGCTGTTGGAGGATTCTTTCTCTTCTGCCCGGCAGTAGAAGCAGAAGATCCCCCAGAAGTTACTGACCTCGCCCCTGACCCTGCCCCAGAACCGGATCTTGACGCAGATGGGCAATTTGCTGATCTATGCCCCTCTTGATGGCAACTCCAACAAACATTAGACTTAAAAGAACAAGCTGTTGATTCATGACCTAACACTCCACATTTCAAACACCTTCTGGTCATTGGAGAACACGGGCTGGTATGGGTTGACTTACAAACATTACACCATCCAGACTGACTTGAACCTGATCCACTAATACCAGACTTACTTTTCTGTTTAAACCCGCCTGACTTTTTACCACGAAAACCGGATTGCTTACTCGACTGCTGATTTGACTGTCCACCCGATTGACCTTCTGATTTACCCCCAAAAGATCCACTTCTCGAACTTTCTCTTTTTGCTGCCATTATATCACCTTCTGTAACTTTATCCATCTCATGAGCCTGCGCCAAGGTTGTTGCAAATCTCACAACGGTTCTGTACTCTGGCTTAATCACCCGCATAAAATGCTGAATCTTATCTTTCTCAGTTGGTACCCACTGTTGAACGAACCTTAGCTTAGATGTGAAATCTCTAAAAACCTTATCAATCGTCATACTTTCTGTCATCTTCATACTCAGAAACTCAGTTTTCAATCTTTCCATCTCATACTCAGAACAATACTGCTCACGAACTTTAGCAGCAAATTGTTCCCAGGTAATTTGACTGATCTGTTCTTTAGGTAAATATGCAGTGATAGAGTCCCACCATTCCATTGCTTCACCTCTGAGAAGCCTACTAGCAAATAACACCATGGATTCTGGCTCACAAAAACATGCTTCTAACGCCCTCTCCACTTCTCTTAGCCAATTGAGGGTCATCGTAGGGTTTGTGTGTCCGCTGTACTCAGGAGGTTTGCAGTCCATAAACTGTTTATAGGTACACTTCCTTTTTTTCTCAGGGACTTGAAATGGGTACATCATTTGATTAGGAAAAGTCTGGTTAAACGGAAATGGCATTTGATAGTTTTGATAGGTATTTTGTGGAAACTGTGATTGGGAACTGCCACCAGCTTGATTATAAAGGTTTGAAGGAAAAGTTGTGTTTAACGTAGTGGTATTAGGGTTCCATTGCACCCGTTCTTGTTCCAATTTCTTAATTTTCTCCTGAGCTTCTAATAACCGACTTTGAAGTTCTATTACTTCTTGAGAATTTTCTTCTTCTGAAGACACATGTCCATCTTCGTCAGGGGCTCTAAAAGTACCAGTTCCAGGGACAGTAGGGCCAGTAGTGGTTGCTTGATTATCTGCCATTACTGCACTACGACAACACTCACACCAAAGCTTAGTATAAATTCTGTTAGTACTAACAATTAACACATATCCTGTCCTAATACTCACTTAACCCATCCCCAATATGTTATGTTTGACATGACTCTTCTAAGTTTGGGAACATGACATGTAGATCACAATGCACATGCTGCCAAACTCAGCTCTGATACCAACTTGTGACATCGCTATTTTTTTATATAATAAATACGTGGCGAAAACATAATATTAATTAAATACGATATCGACATTTGTACAAACCGATGTCACATGTCATTAAAACAATTTACATATTAACAGGAAGAGACGTAAATACATTCTGTTTTCAAAAGTACATGGTTCATATTCTAAAAGACCACATCAGAGTTAACCCTGTCAAACATAACATCATCATGCCCGTCTTCTCCCAAAAGCACTATCTACAAAAGCTAACAACCTGCAGGGAGGAGATGGAGGGGAATTAGCACGAAGCTAAGTGAGTATGACTAACTACAGGCCATAGCATACATAAGTGTTATACTAATCATGTCACAATAGTCTAACACACAAACATCACCCAAGTGACGTTTACAGAGACTCTGGCAGCTCGGCCAAACCATTAACCACCAGCTGATCGGACTGGGGCTTACCAGAAGTTCCTCCACCACCGTATGTATATACATAATCCACATGCGACAGACGCGTCATTCACATATATATACACCACGGCTGTCTAGGCTACCACAGAGGAACCCAACCCGCAGGTTGATCTCTCCTACCGAGGCTACCACACAATAGGGACGCACCGGGCTCCAGCAGACAAGCATCAACTAACATGCAGTCATCACAAGAACTAACTAACCATAACAATAAGTATATCTAACAAGCATGGCAATCATAATATAACATGCTTCTATATACTATATTCTTCAGTTAGTCCCACTCACCGATTACCAGCAAACGAGAAGGTATTCAGCTATCTAATCACTGAACCTTCTCTTTCTCCTTTTCTCCTGAGAAAAACATATACACAAGTTAGTTTCTGTTCGTTAACATCAAATAACACAATATATAAATCTTTGTATCAAAAACTGTCCGCTAAATATTTTTTGCTTAACACTTATGCACTTTCAAAATTTACATCATAAACATCAAAATACAAACGGGCATAATAACGGCTAAAAATCAACACTTAGGTAAAATATTCTGCCCTGGACACTCAGTCGGTCGACTGACTCTTACAGTCGATCGACTGTCGACACAACCGGTCGACTGACCTTCCCAGTCGGTCAATTCATTTGGCATTACATCAATCAGCTGAACGTAAATCTCAGTCGGTCAGTTCACTCAACAGTCGGTCGGTTCAACCCTCAGTCGGTCGACTGTCGACCAACAGTCGGCCGAGTGTGTTCATCTTCATCAGAAACTGAACAAAGGCTACGGACTTCACGATGAAATCCTCAAATCTCGATCTAGAGCTCGTTTTAAACACCAAAATCGACCACAACTTGTTGACTACTTGTTATAGACTCAAAACCCACAACAATTTGACCATAACAACACTTAAATCACTTGTTTTGACACAAATTTACACTTTTATGAAAACTAACACAAAACCTTAAATTTCACAAAGATTAGAGCATGGAAGCTTGTGATTCTTACCTTAAAAGAATCAGTGAATCACAAGGAACACAAAGATATGAACAATTTGAGCTCTAAAACAAGAATCAAGGATTAGGGTTTGAAGTAGGTGAGGAAGATGAAGAACGGGTATGTTTTGGGAATTTTCTAGAAATGAGAAGAAGAACACATGCACTAGTCACTTAATTGGGTTTAATTCCCACACTGTGCGATACACGGGTATTTATCAGTTATCTGATATCTTTCGTACAACATTTGACAACTCAAACGAAGTCCAAATTAAATAAACAAACCTGTTCTATGACCCTTGTCACAAACTGGTCCTAACCACATCATTATTTAATAATAAATATTAAATAAAAATAAAAGCATATAATAACGCAATACAAACTTAAGGGAAATCTAGTAATCTTACATCTAAGCCCGATTGAGGATGTTACACTGTGAATATCCTCGATCATTTGCAAATCAGAGTGATAAGTCGGGCGTCCGGTGGAAAGATCCATTTGCTTCCGGATGAGAGTCGGTAGTGCTCGTTGGTTTCGTGAGAACGGAAGTGCAGATCTGGCTAAGGCGTTATAAACCCTAGAGTAAATGATCTTCTGATCTAGACAGAATCTTGTCTCGAGAATAGTGCGAACCACTGAATTGTGCTCTCGTTGCCTTTCTTCTTGGTAAATATGATCGTGAAGAGAATTGATAAAGTCTTGAATGCGTTCTTCTAGGATTTCAACATCATTGTCTTCTCTTTGGAGATAGAGGTTGTGTTCTTCTCGGATAGCCATAATTTGTTCTGTTAAGCGTAGCGAAAAATCAATGGTTGATCTTCAGATGGCTTCGAGAATGTCTTCGAATTCATCAATATCATTGATGAAGGTTATCATGGCTGCGTGTGTGGATATGATCGAAATCCAATCTGAATAAGTGTCCGGCTCCCCTTGATCTGGTTCGGTTGGAGGGTGTGAGTTATTCAGAATGTCTTCATGTTGCTCTCCCTCGTCATCATCGATGTATTGTTCTTCTGATGATGCATCTGATGAACGGGTTTCTTCAGTATTCTGATTCTCCACTTTGACACTTGCAGGATCAATTTCTATATCCTTAACCGGAGCCTTGTCGGTCTTCTTCTTGAATCGAATGATTAAACTGTGATCTTCCATCTCAAGCCTCATTATTTCTTCATGATGCTCAATGCTTGGAGCGGGCATTGTCGCAGTCTCTTTTACGTCTTCCATTTCCTCCTCCTCTTCAGATTCCTCCTCTTCCTCTATTTCTTCGCTGGGATCCTCTTCTTCCATTTCTGGGTCATCTATAGATTGTGATTCGACACCCATATCGATATCATCAGCTGGTGGTGAAGACTCGTCATCGGAAGTGATCCATCTGGTGGAAATAGCAAACATTTCTGCCTGTCTAGAAAGATCCGTTGGTCGGTCAATTTTGAAGATAACGCTCTCCCCATGTGATCGTAAGATCAAGGTTTGATTGTACGCATCAATGACAGTCCTAGCCGTATTCATGAAAGGTCTTCCTAACACTACTGGTGTGTGTAGGTCTTTCTTAATATCCATTACTACGAAATCCGTAGGATACAAGAATTTGTCGACTTTCACCAAGACGTTCTCAACTATGCCCTTAGGATATCGAATTGTGTGATCGGCAAGTTGGATTGTCATTTTAGTTGGTAACAAGTCTCCTAACTCGAATCTCTTGTAGAGAGAGTAGGGGATTATGTTGATACTTGCTCCTAAATCTGCTAGCGCATGAATGGTTCCAGATTGGTAGATTGAACCCAGGAAAATGAATCGGCCCATATCTCCTAGCTTTGGTGGTAGAGAGCTTCTGAGTAATGCAGAGCATTCTTCACTCACTGGAATTTTGTTAGAGTCTGGTATCCTCTCCTTTGTAGAAAGAAGCCTTCAGATTTATCTCTTCTGGTTGGGAACTTTGGACATAGTGTCCAGGAATCTTCCATTAAGTTTGAAGGAATCAAGCTTGGATGGTTCTTCTTGTAGCCTTCCAGGATAGGGTACACGAACTGGAGTTTCCGGGGTCAGCTTCTAGGTATACGTTGATTTGTTCTTGAGCCTGGCTGACCTTCTCCGTGGTTCTTCCTCTGGGATTACGGAATCCATTTGCTTTGCTTCTTCTATGTGGGGATTTTAGATAGTATTACTTGGCAACCTTCCCTGCGGTCGGGTCTCAAGGCGTTGTGATAATTGTCCGAGCTGCGTTTCCAGACTCTTGAGGAGAGCCAATTGATTTCTCATTAGTATCTTCGTCTGATCTTGCCTGGCTGCAGTTCTCTGATTTAGCTGTTGTTGTCCTTGAATGAACTGAGTCAATTGATCATCAGCTCCGAGAGTGGGGTTAGTTTCTTTTGTAATCTGGGTGGTAAGGGAATTTTCCTCAACTGGTGAACCAGTGAGTGGAAGTGGTTGATCGTAGGTCAATTGAGATTGTTGGGCTGGATAAAGTGGATAGCGATAGCGAAAAGGTTGATTGCTTCGCTGAAATTGATTAACCCTAGGTGGTTGATTGAATCCGGGATTTGGTGGACGAGCTGCGTATTGGACGTAACATACTAAACCGTCAGGGTTTTCGTACTCAACTAGATATTCTTCAGTAGGTTGCAGGTTGGTACAATTAACACAAGCCTGAGCTTGGTTGACCTGATGCGGCTGCTTCTTCAATTCTCCGAGTTGTTTAGCGAGAGATTCCATCTTATCCGTGAGGGATTTGATGGCCTCCGTTTGATTGTTAAGTGCTGAGAGTGGGGCAGATGATGAAGTTTTTTCACCACTGTTCCAGTCATGATGATGCATTGTCATGTTCTCGAGCAATTCACATGCTTCGTTGCCGATTTGGTTCATCAGATTCCTTGAGCTGCTGCATCGATCGTCATCCTATGATTTACCGTAAGACCATTGTAGAAGGTACAGATTTGGGCTGATCGTTCTAGCTGGTGATTAGGGCATTTCTTCAGTAGGGTTTTGAATCGCTCCCATGCAGTGTAAATAGATTCATCATAACTTTATTTGAAGTTAATGATGTCATTCTTCAGTTTGGTTTATTTAGAAGGAGGGAAATATTTGGTTAGGAATTTGGTAGCCATCTCCGTCCATGACGTGATGGAATCTTTTTTCAGTCCTTCAAACCATGTTTGAGCATGATGAGTGAGAGAGTAGGGAAACAAGTATAGCCGGACTATATCTTGTCCGATCCCTGGCTGTTTGTAGGAGTTCGAAAGAGATATGAATTTATCAAGGTGAGAATTAGGATCGTCATTCGGTAATCCATGAAATTGGCAGCTATTCTGGATGAGCTGGATGATGTGATATTTTAACTCGAATGAGTGTCCTTGAATCTCTGGAAATCTGATTGGTCCTCCTCAACCTTCAATCGAGGGTTTAGTATTTTCTGCTAAAGTAACGCGTAACGCCATTTGATTTCTGATTCGTGCTTCCTTGCGTACTTTAGAGATTATTGCGTCTGGATCAGGTACGAATAACAACGGCCCTGGTCTAGATCGGGTTGGGTCATACACTGGGTATGCCTTTTTGTTTTTAATTTTTAGCAAATAAACTAAGATAATCTAAAGTAAGCTAAACTATTCTAAGGTAATCTAATTCTAAGGTAATTTAATTTAATCTAAGGTAGTCTAGAGTAATCTAATTTAATGTAACTAACTATCCTATGGTTGAATATGTTTTTGGTTTTGGCTACTGATTCTCTGGTATTTCGGTAATAGAGCTCCGCACGAACTATTCAATAAACCAAGTGGCCAGGCCAACTACGGAGAGGCAGGATCCTTTTGGTCCCAATATAATTGGCGACTGTTCGAAAAATCCAACAACCAAGTCCGTGTATAATTGTCTTTCTTAGACACCACTAAATGCTTGTGAATAAGTTTAATAGAGAGCAGTATTGCCTGATACCAGTTCCCGGCAGCGGCGCCAAAAACTAGCTCCTCCCGTGATATGGCCGAAACGGATGGTTTTTATTCGCGCGGTGTCGTCGGGCCGCGGCGCGCCAGGATCAGCCACTCGAGGGAGGGGTACTGTTTTTAAATTTATATTTAGCGAGGCCTAAATCTTACTACTCCTTATAAGTAAGGGAATTATGACCTAGAGTCGTATTTTTGAGATATCAGTAGAATCGAACCTATATTTAAGCCTAAGATAGTTAAGACGGAGTAGTGATTACCTATTTGGGATTTTCTAATTTATAAGACAGATAAAGTAAATGCAATAAAATTCGTAATTCAGATAAGGTTAAAGTGAGTGCATACTATGACTTCATCAGTTATTCTGCCGAGATTATGGAATGCTGGCTCATGAATAGGCAGAGGCCTTGTATTCATTACACTGGTCCTAAACGTCCCTGTCATAAGACATGTCACTGGGTACTGCGTTAGGCTTGAAGATTCTGAATAGACAGCAACGTCCCTTACCCCCGACGCCCGTGCAGTCTGACTACAGGCATACACGTTCAGAGAGCTCATCCAATTGAGCGACTCGGTTGGGTGACGTATTAACATTCCACAATGGTCTAAACTTTCTTAAGCATAATAGAATACATGGTTTACCATATCCGAGAGACGTGATGTGTTTCAATGCTTTCGTTAATGATTGGTTTTAAAAGATAGTTAGGCCCTTAAAAAGAGTTCAACCATAAAGAACACCATGGCCAAGTCAAGCTGACTTCCATGAACACGTTCGGTTATCCTAACGGTCCAATCCTTTATGTGTCTAAACAAATAGTTCCTTGATTAAATAAGAATCCCTCAAGCGGGGTGCAATGTTTGAGACCGCGTTATGGTGCAGTGTACTGGTCAACACTAACCGGTTTCCATGGCCTTACTTAGCAGAGGTACAGCTTACAACAACCACTGTGCTTCAGCGTGCACGTACGAAGTTTATATGCTTGGTGACTACACTAGCATGGTCTGGGACCGACAATGTACTAAGGGTCTAGTCAGATGATTCACTACAAAAGAGTCCTCAGTCGGAATTCAAAGCTTGATAGACTTACTACAACCGGTGTGCCTCGGTCGATCTTACATTGTATCCAATAGACTTCTCTTACCAAGGGGTGACACAGATAGTGTACTCAGAATCGGGGTTCGCGACTTCCCAATAACAGAGCCTATAACTACGTTCTATTAGTTGAAAAAGCGATTGAGTTTAAAGCATAATTGGAAAGCATTTCAACGACATACACAAACCATAATATTATTTTGACATTATAACTGCTTACATCATAGCATACACTAAAGATAACTACTCGCTAATCATGGCAACAATATCACATAACATAATGATAGAATACATTATATAAAGATAAGAGATAGAAGTACCAGTAGATTAAACGAGTTCTGAATACAAAAGTGACAACTTCAAGACTCCAGACCGCTCCTAATACAATCTTCGGCGTTCTTCTCTGGGTACTAGCTTTCCCGCAAGGAGTCGAAGGCCTTGAGAGTATGACTAATATTGTACAAGAGAGAGAAAGAAGTGAATTGAAGTGTGTGTTGGAATGAATGACAAAGACCCTTTAAATAAACAAGAATTTTGCCTGCAAACGGCTGGCAAGCCGTTTGGCAGGCCGTATTTGGCAGGCCGTTTGCTAGGCAAGCCGTTTATCGAGCCCGTTTGCCTGACCGTTTGGCAGGCCGTTTTCCATACTGGCAAGCCGTATGGCAGGCCGTTTTTGTGCCTGGTCATCCTTGATTCACTGGATCGTAACTTGATTTCTTGTCTTTCACCGTTTTCGCTCTATAATCTTCGTTTTAGCTTCGATTCTCTTGATTCTTTTTGCACCGTCTTCGTAATTACTTGTTCTTCAATTCTAACCGACGAAGTGGGTATTTTGCCGAAAAGTTCGAATCTTTCTTGTTTTTGGGTCTTAATACCGGGGTGAAAACGTGACTTTTTAGCCGATATCAGGAATGCAAAGTACAAGATATCTTAGCGTACGAGAAGACGTTCGAAAATCCAGAATCAAGACATGAACCAACTATCAACGTACGACTCAACGGAGCTAAAATTACAAGTCAACTATGCACAAGAATATAATATAATATATATATATATATATATATATATATATATATATATATATATCATTATATATATTATATTATATATTAAAAAATACAAGGAGCCCACATTTTGTATTTATCGGATGAGCTGGAATTCGAACCTCCGCAATCGCGGAGCACCAAGGCATAAAAGTACCACGATCGCGGAGCTGCCTGGGACAGAATTGCCTATAAAAGCCAACGCATTCGGATGATCAAACGCACCCCTTTTTCTTTCTTTCTATCTACGAATTATATATATATAATTTTAATTTTAATTTTAATTTAAGTTTAATAATAATTGGGTTATTGTAAGAAATGTTTTACGAGTTTTAAAGTCGGAACTCTGTCCGTGTAACACTACACTATTAATAATCACTGTAAACTATGTTCTTCCTTTTTAAATTAATGTCTCGTAGCTAAGTTATAATTATGCTTATTTAAGCCGAAGTAATCGTGATGTTGGACTAAATATTAAGACAGGGTTATTGGGCTTTGGACCATAATTGAGGTTTGGACAAAAGACCGACACTTGTGAAAATTGGACTATGGGCTATTAATGGGCTTTATATTTGTTTAACTGAATGATAGTTCGTTAATTTAATATAGAGAATTACAATTTGACTTATCTATAAATAACCACATACACTCGATCGGATACGATGAGCGGGATATTTATAAATACTAATAATCGTTCATTTGACCGGACACGGGAATGGATTAATAGTCAATGGACTCATTAAAACAGGGGTGGATTACATACAAGGATAATTGGTGTAATTGTTAACAACGTATTAAAACCTTGGATTACACACAGTCGATAACCTGGTGTAATCATTAACAAAGTATTAAGACCTTGTTACAGTTTAAATCCCCAATTAGTTGCAATATTTGACTTCGAGTATAAGGATAATTTGACGAGGACACTCGCACTTTATATTTATGAACGATGGACTATTATGGACAAAAACCAGATGGACGTATCAAATAAACCAGGACAAAGGACAATTAACCCAGGGTAATAAATTAAAATTAAAACGTCAAACATCATGATTACGGAAGTTTAAATAAGCATAATAATTTTATTTTTATATTTCCTCGCACTTTTAATTACATTTTATATATTGTTATTTTAATTATCGTCATTTATATTTACGTTTGACTTAAAATTGACAAACCGATCGTTAAACGGTAAAATCCCCCTTTTACATATTATTATATATAATTATATATATTTTGTACAAATATAGTTTTATAAAAATATAGTACGTAATCACTAGCTCCCTGTGGAACGAACCGGACTTATTAAAAACTACACTACTCTACGATTAGGTACACTGCCTATAAGTGTTGTAGCAAGGTTTAGGTATATCTCATCTGTAAATTAAATAATTAAAACTTGTGTAAATTGTATCGTATTTCGTATTAAAAATAATAGTATTTCGTACACCTCCCGCTGCACACATCAAATATTAATCTTAATTATATATATATATATATATATATATATATATATATATATATATATATATATATATATATATATATATATATATATATATATATATATATATATATATATATATATATATATATATATAAAGTAGAGATATGTGTGTGTGAGTGAATGAATCAGAAACAGAAATGATCGAGCTTTTATAGATGTGGTCTGTCCCTGGTTGCCATGCGATCGCATGGCTTTCCAGGCCATTTCCCATGCGATCGCATGGGATGGTCTGCCAGCTCATTTGTGTTTTGTTTTCTTGTTTGTCGACATATTATTTAATTATATATATAATATATATAATTTATATTAATTATATATATATATTATATTATATTCTCGTGTATAGGTGACTTGTAATTTTAGTTCCGATTACTTTACGTTGTCACTTGACTTATGTCCCGGTTCCGGATTTTCGAACGTTACTTCGTATGCTTTAATAACTTGCACTTTACGTTTCGCGACGTGTACCTTTGTCAAAATATAGACTTACATTGCCAATAACTATATTATCCGAAGTGTATCTTGTACGTTCGAGTGTTTTGGTCATTTGCGTCTATAAATTAACGTCTTAATATATAATAATATTATTTTAAATCAAAACGTTTTATATCTAAGTTAATATTATATTTTATAACATTTGTAAAATATACATACATTTTCATTTTGAAATAGTGTTTTACTGTAGCAAAATGATTTTTACTGCAGCAAATAGTGGTTTTCGAAAACACTGTAGCTTTTCGGGTATTGTAGCAAATCGAAAATACTGTAGCAAATTAGTGTTTTACTTGTTCATCTTAAACGTTTTAGTTAACTTATCTAAATATTAATCGAATCAATAAACGAATGTTCGTGAATCGTCGGTCAATAGTCAAAGGTTAACTGAATATATAACATTAGTTCAAAAATTTTGAGAATCAATATTACAGACTTTGCTTATCTTGTCGAAATTATATAAAGATTAAGTTTTGAATTTGGTCGGAAATTTTCGGGTCGTCACAATGGGTCTACCCACCAACCCATAAGTAACCCGTGGATGTTGAGTTGTTTGATGCGAAATCATCTCACTAACTAAAATTAACTTGTAACTCGCCAGCTCATTGGATATTTAAGTTGGGCTCAAATCGAGGCTCGGGTTAACGATTCAACTCGTTGATGTAAAGGTATCCTAGTAAATTTGACACGTTTAAAGTGAAACCAACTCATTACTCGATATTAACTCGTAGCCTTGCAAATCCGTTAAAATTTTATTGGTCAACGAGTCAAACCGCCAATTAAAAGATAACCGAATAAATTTGACATGGAATTAATCCACTAACCGATATTAAAGATCTTGTATGGGCTGGGTACTTTCGACCCTCTAACCCATTTATCAAGTCATATTATGTTTTGGTCGGGAAGTTTAGGTTTGCCAACTTGACTTGACTATGTCACTTTACTTGTGATGATTAACTGCTTGAATTAAGCAATATACATGACAAATGTATTATTGGGTGATGGGATTGGGCTTACACTCAACGTTAACTCATGAGTTATCCGAAACTCTAACCTCTTCCCTATACGCACAAGGCAGACTTTATACGACCTTCTCCTCTCTTGTGCCTCACACAACTTCCCTCTATATAATATTTTACACCATTGTCATAAATATATTCGAGGTTTTGCTTATGGTCACTATGCAAGTTTTTCCCGTAGTTGCCACACGATTTCGATCATTGACTGATGACCGGCTCTTAGCCTCCCTCGATCTATTTCCAGATCTAGGGTTACCCAAACTTATCTGAAGAGTTAACGGCTGATCCATCTCAACTTTGCACTCGTATAATGTTGAGTCTAACTCATTGGTCAACGAAAGTTAGAGTTGTGTTAGTTAAATGTGTCAAAGCTTAGTATTGTGAGGTGTATTGGGGAAGGCTATAAATACACCTTATAAGGTTCATTTGCACTAACCTACCACACCTTATAAAGTTCATTTGCACTAACCTAGCCATTGTATTGTAAATCGTTCAATGAAGCTTTGTGAAAAACTCTAGATTTGTAACAACCGAACTTGTACCAATTTATCATTTTATCAATATATTTCGGTGTATGCTTTTAATTGGTTGTATAGTAGAGGCAAGTCGATTGTAAATTGGAACGATTGGCTATTGAAGCCTTTATAACTTTTGGCATTTCCTAATTTCTCGCTAGAAATGTTAGTTATTTAATAGAATTTTGCTGTTCCAAAAGAAACCATATTATATTATCAATATATAAATCTGTCAATTGTTCTTAAAAATCTAGCTATGGATTAGTGGATAACATATATTTTATTACGTTTTTTTTTTTTTTTTTTTTTTTTGTAAGCGAGGAAACCCTTCTATGAACGAGTACATTGGCTCCCTCATAGAAAGTAAAACCTCGAAAAATCAAGCCCCCCGAGCGCGAGACCTCGTACCGGGTGAATTGCGCATTATGCGCACCCTCTAGTCATACTCCCTTTACGTGTTCACGAAGGAAACTCATTTTATTGCTTTGTCTTTTATCTCCCACTTAATATTCTCTACTTCAAGTCAAGTGCATCTTAAGTGTTATTTTTACAAGAAATTTAAGGTAATCAACTTTGGGGTGAGTTGTGGAGACGGTCTAGTTATCAATATTTGTGTGAAAAACTATTATAACTTACTTAAATCGATATTGGTGGTTGGTAACTCAAAGAACGTGTTTGGGAGGAATAACATATACTTATTTTAAATTTTGAGACATGAAGGGCACTTGAGTGGCAGGAGAATAAAAGTGCAAATATTGTGGTAGTGTGATGAGGACTTGGGGTGATTTGAGATGCAAAGGTTCAATGAACGTGTTTATGGCCCATTTGACACTATAAATTGAAATCAAAAGTACACTAGAGATGTATATCAAGATGTCAAAAGTAGCCATCTTCCCCACCACTCATCAAAGGGACTTTCATGGCATGCTTCTTTGAGGAAAAAATAAATAATAACTTTTACCAATAAATAACTAATTGCTAAATGTTGTGTCATAACCTACAGTTATAATAACTGATTTGGTATACGATACATCCAATTGAACCAAAGTATATTTAATAATTCTTATTAGTTTCCTAGACTACTTGACTATTCGTATTTTATATCTTAATTATCGGCAATATCAATTATATTTTAGTTATTGTATAATTAAGGGCAGATTCTATTAAAAGATAAATTTTTTTACTTCAATTTTATATTTTAGGTAATATGTGTTTATTTTGATGTGTAAAGGGATTATTTTATCAAATGTTAATCAAAATAGAAGTCTCGTTACTTTTAAGTTAGAATTCCTTCAAAAAATTAACAATACTCCATTATTTTTATGTAAATCATATGCTAATCTTATTATTGGCAACTACCTGAGAATAACGTACATAACTAACATATGCAAGCTTTATAATTGGCACATACGTGTGCCGTTAATCTTCTGCGATCATATTACGAACATAACTAAAATTAAGTAAATATCCAGTTCGTAAGATTCATCATTCACGGGGTCTCCAATATCCTCAGATAAATGTCAATGATCATGTTTGCATATGATTTAGTTAATGAATGGAGTATCGTTCATTTTTTGACGGAGTTCTAACTTAAAAATGACGATACTCCTCTTTTAAAATAACATTTGATAAAACAATTCTTTAAACATTAAAATAAACACAGGTTATCTAAAATAGGAAATCGAAGCAAAAAGGTTATCTTTAAAGAGAACTAGTTGTGGAGCCCTCGCTTCGCGTCGGGGGCTCCGTTTTGAATACGAGTTAAAAAAAAGTCCAAAAAAGTCTTGATCTATTTTGTAAAAAAGAATTTTTTTCGACATCTAACATTGAAGAGTTGTTTCTTTTGTGAAAGTTGCTTCTTTTAGCGGTTTCTTTATTTTTTATTTTTTTATTTTTTAGTGTTAGTTGATCTATTTTGTAAAAAAGAATGTTTTTCGACATCTTTTGGTAGCATTGAAGGGTTGTTCATTTTATGAAAGTTGCATCTTTTATCGCTGAGGAAGAAAAGAGAGAAAAAAAAAAGTTAGTTGATTTTTTTGTAAAAAAGTATTTTTTTTTTTTCGACATCTTTTGGTAACATTGAAGGGTTGGTTCTTTTACGAAAGTTGCTTATTTTATCGTTGGGGACAAAAAAAAAAGGTGAAATGACGAAAATACCCCTGGTGACTATTGGTGAATAGTGAAACAGTGTTTTGTCTATTAGTATATACTAGTTGTGGAGCCCTCGCTTCGCGCCGGGGGATCCGTTTTGAATGCGAGTTAAAAAAAAAAGTCTTGATCTATTTTGTAAAAAAGAATTTTTTTCGACATCTAACATTGAAGGGTTTTCCTTTTGTGAAAGTTGCTTCTTTTAGCGCTCGTTGTTTTTTTTTTTTAAGTTAGTTGATCTATTTTGTAAAAAAAATGTTTTTCGACATCTTTTGGTATGGAGCCCTCGCTTCGCGCCGGGAGCTCCGTTTTGAATGCGAGTTAAAAAAAAAAAGTCTTGATCTATTTTGTAAAAAAGAATTTTTTTCGACATCTAACATTGAAGGGTTGTTCCTTTTGTGAAAGTTGCTTCTTTTAGCGTTCGTTGTTTTTTTTTTAAAGTTAGTTGATCTATTTTCTAAAAAAAAAAAATCGACATCTTTTGATAGCATTGAAGGGTTGTACATTTTATGAAAGTTGTCTCCTTTATCGTTGAGGAAGAAAAGAGAGAAAGGAAAAAAAAAGTTAGTTGATTTTTTTGTAATCTTTTGGTAACATTGAACGGTTAGTTATTTTACGAAAGTTGTTTATTTTATCGTTGGGGACAAAAAGAAAGAAAGTGAAATGACGAAAATACCCCTGGTTACTATTGATAAATAGTGAAATAGTGTTTTGTCTGTTAGTATATATATAAATATAAATTTGCCCTATAATTAATTCTAAGAACTTTTGTTTGAAATTGATTATACACGATTGAATGTGAAAACTCTAGATTCTAGCCAAAATGATGAGAAACTCGAGAGTTAGAGGCTGATACAGATCCCGAAGCTTTTAGAGTCGATGAAATAAATGTTCTCGAAGTAAAGCCGCCAAGTGGGGGCGGAACATAAGGTATTCCAAAGGGGGCGCCGCGCCCCCCCTGGATTTAACGGGAAAAAAAAAGTTACACTAAAAAAAAAATTACCAAAAAATAAGGTTTTTATTAGTGTTTGCCCCTGCTGACAATGAAAATTTTATTAAATTTTTCGACTCACCCCGTCTGTAGTTGGTTTAAAGTTCCGCCACTGCCGCCAACTGCAGTCTCTAGCCACCGATTGTTATGGTAATAAATGAGACATTCTATAGAGGGATCGATAGGCGCCGACCAATACTATAATTGTCGACTGATGTGACGATCCTTCCAAATCCCTTTGGACGAATACATCATTCATTGATTTCATAGTGAGGTTTTGACCTCTATATGATACGTTTTGTAAACATTGCATTCTTTTCAAAAGGTACACAATAAATGAATATCAATTTCTAAGGTTTTCAACGTTTGATGATTTCTACATATAGACAATCACCATAAATAATAGTTTGTCATAATACATTTGTTGACAATGCAGTCAAAATAAGATACACGGTGATGATTTTGTGAATGCAAAGTTTTCTTGAATAAAGTATGTATGACTCCATGAACATAGCTTGTATCACATATAAGCAAACAGCGGAAGACTTCTAGAAACCTGAGAATAAACATGCTTAAAAGTGTCAACACAAAGGTTGGTGAGTTCATAGTTTTAATGTTGCGCATAATCTGTATATAAAGGTGGATCACAAGATTTCAGTTGTTTCATCCAGAAACGTTTATCAAAAGATTCTACGTAACAGAGCACCGTGGTAACTGAACTTTAACGTCTATATAATAAGTACCCTTTGTATAATAATCTTAATAATACACGCAAACCAACGTATACGCTTCTCAAATAGCATACGTCCGTTAAAAGGCTAGTGCTCTAGCTCGGACGGGGATGTCAAGCCCTATGGATCCATATACTACTACTCGCGCCCACCAGTTCTTATAACCGGTAGTTACTAGTTACCAAAGCTAAGGGATTTTCAGTTCAAACTCAGTGTAGAATTTAATATGTACTTATCCATTGTGTTTAAAATAAAGTGCATGTATTCTCAGCCCAAAAATATAGATTGCAAAAGCAATTAAAAAGGGAGCAAATGAAACTCACCTTAGCAGCACATAAGGTCATTCACCAAAAAGTGACCGAAACTCGGAATGCAAAATTAACCGTAGATCTCAACCTAGAGAACATACGTTGGTAAATACATGTCTAATAAGCTAGGTTTGGTCATAGTGTATCACAATCCTAATGCTCGAGATTATCATGCAAAAGTCAACAAAAGTTAACTTGACTCAAAATGATATCCAAAATCTATACTTGTTTATTATATAACATAAATATAATCGTTTTAAATATATTTATCGGTTTTTATTAAAGTAAATAATAAAAATACAAAAATATATTAAAATTTATTTATGATAAAAATATACTTTTATAAAATTTATGAAGTTCAATTAATATCGTAAAACTATAGTGATAGGTATTATTAATGTAATTATATTACGCGTGGTAAAAATATCTTTGTATCATATTTATTTAATAAAATAAAATTGACAATAATAATAATGTGTAAAAGTTGTATTATTTTGTAATAATAATAATTACGACGATAATAACGACGATAGTAATAATAATAATCATTTTAATAACAATACAAAAATTCAGTTGGTCGTATCTTTTAATCCGTTCATCGAAATCACACGAATTCTAAATGAAAAGTTCTTAATTTTTCGCCAGCTTTCCAACGACATGCATATCTTATACCTTATCTCAACCGCATATGTAACTAATTCAAGATTCAACCTAACCTATCTAATGGCAATATCAACAAGTACAAGCATGCATAATCCTATATTCTAGAGCATTAGTCAGGGATATACTATTAATATATAAAAGTTAATTTATGAGTACTCACGTATTAATATTGAGATTCAATATTACAGGAAAGGTACGTACACGCAACGGAGATGATAAACACTAGTTTGACCTCATGAGCATACCCCCGAACATTACCCATAACCTCCATAGCTATAACCCATAATTTTCTTAGCTTCATCCCGCTCATAAAATCCGTTTTGAAATTAATGCACTCATGACCTCGTCGTAATATTTTATGTATATTACTAATAATAATGCTACTTAAAATACTAATACTAATAAGATTAATATTAATAAACTTAATATTAATAATAATAATATTAATAATATATAAAAATATTTATGTTTCTGGGAAGATGTGTGATGAAATGAGTTACCAGAACCCGAATTTCGTTCAACTTAAATAGATGTTACCCACCTAACCCTCTCATGCGATCGCATGATAAAGTAAGGGAGGCCTCATGCGATCGCATGAGGTCTTGTTACCAGCTCATATGCACTAAACAAAAGACTGCCGACACTCAATTTACATTTGGTTAACATAAATAATATTAATTAATATATAATATATTAAATATTTAGAATTAATTAAATATTATATTATATTTACGTGCGTAGTAAAAATGCAATTTTTGTTCAAATGACTCGTACGTTGTCACTCGACTCATGTACCACTTTCGGTTTTTTGAACGCACTTTCGTATGTTTAGAAAACTAGCCTTTTACGTTACGCGACGTGTACCTTTTACAAAAATTAGACTTAGACAACAATGAAACATTTTATAAGGTATGTAACTTATATATTTGAGCGTTGTGGTCATTTGCTTCTATAAATCAGTGGCTCGTTGTTTATCAAAGTATATTATTTTAAATCAGGACGTTTTATGACTAAGTTAAAATATATATATTTATTTATTTAGAATTGTAAATTTGTACGTAATATATATGTTTGAAATATTTATCTAATGATATAAAGATAAAGTTTAAATTTGTTCAGAAATTTTCGGGTCGTCACAGTACCTACTCGTTAAAGAAATTTCGTCCCGAAATTTGATCGTGGTCGTCATGGCTAATCATAATAATGTTTTTATAACGAATATGAGTTGGTATATAGAGTTTTATCACTATTGAGTAATATAGATAAAATGATTCGATTAATTGAAGAGTACGAGTGAAGTTATCACAAAAGAGTAAAATGAATAAATGTAGATTCGACATATCTTTTGACGTAGATAGGATTGATTTTCGGATTTCAAGGGATTTAGAGAAAATCTTCGTAATAAGATTTGATTCTTCGATAATTAAGGAAATTAGGATCTTCTTTGATTAAATGCGATAACCTATTTTGATTGCTCTATCGGATATTTTACTATAAATTCACCCCCTTTGTTTCTTTATTTCCACAGCTCACCTTCTATTATTCCTCCCTCAACTCATACTTTAAAGTATTCATCAATGCTTCCTAACAATTACCAGTTAAACACACTAATGCAAATTCTGGTTTCCTATGACCTCAAGCTCTGATACCAACTGTGACGATCCTTCCAAATCCCTTTGGACGAATACATCATTCATTGATTTCATAGTGAGGTTTTGACCTCTATATGATACGTTTTGTAAACATTGCATTCTTTTCAAAAGGTACACAATAAATGAATATCAATTTCTAAGGTTTTCAACGTTTGATGATTTCTACATATAGACAATCACCATAAATAATAGTTTGTCATAATACATTTGTTGACAATGCAGTCAAAATAAGATACACGGTGATGATTTTGTGAATGCAAAGTTTTCTTGAATAAAGTATGTATGACTCCATGCACATAGCTTGTATCACATATAAGAAAACAGCGGAAGACTTCTAGAAACCTGAGAATAAACATGCTTAAAAGTGTCAACACAAAGATTGGTGAGTTCATAGTTTTAATGTTGCGCATAATCTGTATATAAAGGTGTATCACAATATTTCAGTTGTTTCATCCAGAAACGTTTATCAAAAGATTCTACGTAACAGAGCACCCTGGTAACTGAACTTTAACGTCTATATAATAAGTACCCTTTGTATAATAATCTTAATAATACACGTAAACCAACGTATACGCTTCTCAAATAGCATACGTCCGTTAAAAGGCTAGTGCTCTGGCTCGGACGGGGATGTCAAGCCCTATGGATCCATATACTACTACTCGCGCCCACCAGTTCTTATAACCGGCAGTTACTAGTTACCAAAGCTAAGGGATTTTCGGTTCAAACTCAGTGTAGAATTTAATATGTACTTGTATCCATTGTGTTTAAAATAAAGTGCATGTATTCTCAGCCCAAAAATATAGATTGCAAAAGCAATTAAAAAGGGAGCAAATGAAACTCACCTTAGCAGCACATAAGGTCATTCACCAAAAAGTGACCGAAACTCGGAATGCAAAATTAACCGTAGATCTCAACCTAGAGAACATACGTTGATAAATACATGTCTAATAAGCTAGGTTTGGTCATAGTGTATCACAATCCTAATGCTCGAGATTATCATGCAAAAGTCAACAAAAGTTAACTTGACTCAAAATGATATCCAAAATCTATACTTGTTTATTATATAACATAAATATAGTCGTTTTAAATATATTTATCGTTTTTATTAAAGTAAATAATAAAAATCATTTATAAATACAAAAATATATTAAAATTTATATATGATAAAAATATACTTTTATAAAATTTATGAAGTTCAATTAATATCGTAAAACTATAGTGATAGGTATTATTAATGTAATTATATTACGCGTGGTAAAAATATCTTTGTATCATATTTATTTAATAAAATAAAATTGACAATAATAATAATGTTTAAAAGTTGTATTATTTTGTAATAATAATAATTACGACGATAATAACGACGATAGTAATAATAATAATCATTTTAATAACAATACAAAAATTCAGTTGGTCGTATCTTTTAATCCGTTCATCGAAATCACACGAATTCTAAATGAAAAGTTCTTAATTTTTCGCCAGCTTTCCAACGACATGCATATCTTATACCTTATCTCAACCGCATATGTAACTAATTCAAGATTCAACCTAATCTATCTAATGGCAATATCAACAAGTACAAGCATGCATAATCCTATATTCTCGAGCACTAGTCAGGGATATACTATTAATATATAAAAGTTAATTTATGAGTACTCACGTATTAATATTGAGATTCAGTATTACAGGAAAGGTACGTAGACGCGGCGGAGATGATAAACACTAGTTTGACCTCATGAGCATACCCCCGAACATTACCCATAACCTCCATAGCTATAACCCATAATTTCCTTAGCTTCATCCCGCTCATAAAATCCGTTTTGAAATTAATGCACTCATGATCTCGTCGTAATATTTTATGTATATCACTAATAATAATGCTACTTAAAATATTAATACTAATAAGATTAATATTAATAAACTTAATATTAATAATAATAATAATATTAATAATATATATAAATATTTATGTTTCTGGGAAGATGTGTGATGAAATGAGTTACCAGAACCCGAATTTCGTTCGACTTAAATAGATGTTACCCACCTAACCCTCTCATGCGATCGCATGAGAAAGTAAGGGAGGCCTCATGCGATCGCATGAGGTCTTGTTACCAGCTCATATGCACTAAACAAAAGACTGCCGACACTCAATTTACATTTGGTTAACATAAATAATATTAATTAATATATAATATATTAAATCTTTAGAATTAATTAAATATTATATTATACTTACATGCGTAGTAAAAATGTAATTTTTTTTCAAATGACTCGTACGTTGTCACTCGACTCATGTACCACTTTCGGTTTTTCGAACGCACTTTCGTATGTTTAGAAAACTAGCCTTTTACGTTACGCGACGTGTACCTTTTACAAAAATTAGACTTAGACAACAATGAAACATTTTATAAGGTATGTAACTTATATATTTGAGCGTTGTGGTCATTTGCTTCTATAAATCAGTGGCTCGTTGTTTATCAAAATATATTATTTTAAATCAGGACGTTTTATGACTAAGTTAAAATATATATATATTTTTATTTAGAATTGTAAATTTGTACGTAATATATATGTTTGAAATATTTATCTAATGATATAAAGATAAAGTTTAAATGTGTTCAGAAATTTTCGGGTCGTCACAACTGAGCGATAATTATTCAACGGATTATAAGAGACGGAGGGACACCAACTATGCTTTAGAGCCGATTCAACGGATTATAAGAGACGAAGAGGTGCTGAATATGCTTTAGGGTCGACGGTTTTGCGAAATAATTTTTTTTACCCGGTTTAGATGATGGGTTGGCGGTTGCGAAGGCTAGCCGTCGGTTGAGAGGATGCCACGTAAGAGAATATTCTGAAATTCGCGCCGCCGACTTTGAAGTAAGCCGTTGAAGAGAAGAATTTGAAGCGGATCTTGAAGGCTATATGATGGTTGTGCGCAATTCCAAATTTTTGCAAGTATTTTTCGCTATAAAATGAAGGCTATGTTTTTTAATTCAAAATGGTTTTCGATTTTTTTTTTATTTTAGCTTTTCTCTAGTTTTTTAAGCATTTATTACTTTGAATTTTTAAATGCCAAATTCTTAGGCAATAATATCGTTTAATTATTCGGTAATTCTGTTTTAATCCATCGAAGAGAATATTCTGAAATTCGCGCCGTCGACTTTGAAGTAAGCCGTCAAAGAGAAGAATTTGAAGCGGTTCTTGAAGGCTATATGATGGTTGTGTGCAATTCCAAATTTTTGCAAGTATTTTTCGCTATAAAATGAAGGCTATGTTTTTTTAATTCAAAATGGTTTTCGGAATTTTTTTTTTTTTTTTTTTTTTTTAGCTTTACTCTAGTTTTTTTAAGCATTTATTACTTTGGAGTTTTAAATGCCAAATTCTTAAGCAATAACATCGTTTAACTATTCGGTAATTCTATTTTAATCCTTGTAATGTCTAATTACATGTTCTTTAGTTGTTTATCTGTTTCCATTACCTAATTAAGAACCAATTTTCTTAGTATTCACTTGGATTATATTAACCCTAGTTATGATAATAAATAGTTCATAAGTAACTATAAGGGGTTTAAATAGTTAATTAGTCATTTTTCGAGTATTTAAAATCAACTTGGTTTAAATCAATTTTATCCTCTTAAACAATTAAGTGTTAGTGATATAGATGCAGAATGTAAAATAAGACATAAACACCAAGATATTGAGTGGTTAGAGAGGATGTTAACCAATCATTCATAATCCATTCCTCAATCCTCAAATTGAGAGTTTCACTAAGATTTCTTCAAAACCTGTCGAGAGGCCGTTACACATAAATATCACACAAAGCAATATCAAGCTCACCAAGAGCAAATTCAAACATGGATTACCAAGATCTTAAGCTCACTAAGAGCAGATACAAACCCACTAAAAATAGGTTCCAACTCATTATGTACTAGTGTAGGCTCACTTAGAGCAAAGTTCACCAAGAGCAAATACAAGCTCACGAAGAGTAGGGTCTAGCTTATTAAGTTCTAATGTATGGCTCACTAAGAGATCTTGTACAATTTCACGAATAGAATAATCAAAATAATCAGATCCAATCAATCACCAATATAAACGATTACACAATCCTTGATTTATTACAAAAGAAACTGGAACAAAGAACACTAAAACACAAGATTGTACCAATTGATGATACAATCTAAATAATAAACACAGGAACACTGGAACAATTGAAACACCAGAAAACAATGATATGAGAACAAATCAGCCGAATAATAACGATGATGGTGATGATCTAAAAATGGAATGGAGCGTGTCTATGACCCGAGCCCTAGAAGGGTATTTATAGCCTTCAGTAAGAAAGTTACACAAAGCACCCTGAAGAACATAAACTTCACACAAGAGCCCAAACATCCAAACCTTTAGCATCAGACATCCATTTTATTTCAACACAAGTCCCTGCACTTAACAAATAAAACCAAATAAGTTAAAATATAAAGATAAGATTGCATAGTTTTAACACCCTCCCTCAATCTTGTCTTTATATACATTGATGATTCCAAGTTTGTCACAAAAAAACTTATGTTGGAATTTATTAAGTGACTTTGTGAAAATGTCTGCTACCTGTTTAGTAGTATCAATATAATCAGTTTTAATAACACCTGCCATGCATTTTTCTCTTACAAGATGAACTTCAGTCTCAAAATGTTTTGACCTCTCATGAAATACAGGATTTGCAGCAAGTAAAAGGGCAGATTTGTTATCACAAAATAGGTTGACAGGTAGCACATTATTTATTTTAAGATCAGTAAGCAGCTTCACAACCCATAAGATTTCAGTGGTTGTGGCAGCTAAAGATCTATATTCTGACTCAGTAGAAGACCTGGACACATTGGGTTGCTTTTTGCTTTTCCAACTAATGAGTGACCCACAAAAAACAAGCAATACCCAGATACAGATCTTCTAGTGCTCAAGCATTTACCCCAATCAGCATCAGAATAAGCATAAAGATTATTCATACCTAGATTTCTTATAATCTGAACTCCAGCACCTGGATTTCCTTTTAAGTATCTTAGAACCCTAAATGCAGCTTGTGTGTGTGATTGAAGTGGTGAATGCATGTATTGACTCAAACTTTGAACAGAGTATGAAATTTCGAGTCTAGTCAAAATGAGGTAAATCAATTTCCCAATAAGTCTTTGATATTGTGAAATATCATCAAGTTTTTTATCATACTCAGATTCATCTGGATTTAAGACAGAATTAGTTTCCAAAGGTGTGGCCATAGGTTTTGATCCCAACATTCCAAACTCATTCAAAAGTTCAAGACAATACTTTCTTTGGTTCATGCAAATGCTTTGCTTAGTTTTAACAATTTCAATTCCAAGAAAGTATTTAAGTTCACCCAAGTCTTTTTATTTTAAATTTTGACTTAAGAAAGGCTTTGACTTTATCAATTTCACTTAAGTCATTTCCAGTTATAATCATATCATCCACATACACAAGCAGGGCAATAAAAACAGAATCGGCAGACCAAGTATACAAGGAATAATCATTCATACTTTGTACAAAACCATATTCAAGAATAAAGGAGGTTAATTTTTCATTCCATTGTCTTGGGGCTTGATTTAACCCATACAAAGATTTTGTTAGTTTGCAAACCCTAGTGTCATCTTTAGAAAAATAACCTTCTGGTAGTGTCATATATACATCCTCATTGAGATCTCCATACAGAAAAGCATTATTAATGTCAAGTTGAAACAAGGACCAATTGTTGTTAACAGCTAAGGTGAGAATGCACCTAACTGTAACCATTTTGACCACATGAGAGAAAGTTTCCTCATAGTCTATACCCTCCTTTTGATTGTAACCCTTGGCTACTAGTCTTGCCTTGTATCTCTCTATTTCACCATTTGCCCTGTACTTAATTTTATAGATCTACTTACTTCCAATAGGCTTTCTTCCAACAGGAAGTTCAGGTAGAACCCAAGTGTTATTCTGGTTCAAGGCTTCCATCTCATCATTCTTGGCATCATTCCAACATTGATGTTTGGAAGCCTCATGATAAGACGTGGGTTCAGTGGATTTGTCAATAGAAGAGATGAAGGACAAGGCAGAGGGAGACAAGTTATTATAGCAGACATAGTTGCTCAAGGGATATTTGCATTTAAAATTCACATAATTGTTTTGAGGGTGACTAGTGTTGGAATCAACAACAAAATCTTTCAGTTTTGAAGGGAAAACCCTAGGTCTCATGGACCTTCTAACAGGTCCTTCTTCATTTGTGTTCTCAGGTTGAACAAATGAGGGTTCAGGTTCAGGTTGATAAGTGTTGCCCTCAGGAGATGAAGATGTTTTTTCAGGTGTGGGAGTGGTATCACTACCTCCAGATGAGAAAGTCTCATGGTTGCTGTAATCACTGCCACTTCCCACATTATCTAAGTTTGTTCTCTCCTCATCATTGGGACTTGGGCTTTTGGGGTTTTCAGAGTAAAAATCAAAAAAATTCAAGTGATTTAAAACATTTTTATTTTCATCAAAAGGTTGTTTTTGAGACTTCAAGTTAAAAGGGAAAACAGTTTCATAGAACTTCACATCTCTAGAAAATATAATATCATTTGACTCAAGACTTATTAATTTATAACCCTTCTTAAAAAGAAGAATATCCTAGGAAAACACATTTTTCAGATCTTTTTTCAAATTTATCACTGTTATTCAAGATGGTAGCATAACATAAGCACCCAAAAGCCCTTAAGTGAGAGAAACTTGGTTTCTTATTGTAAATCATTTCATATGGGGATTTTCCTGAGAGAACAGAAGAAGGAAGCCTGTTGATTAAATAAGCAGCATTTAGGATGCATTCAGACCATAACTCAAGAGAAATGCCACTTTGAAACAATAAAGACCTAGCAACATTAAGTAAGTGTCTGTGTTTCCTTTCAGCAATTCCATTTTCCTGAGGGGTATAAGCACAACTTATTTGGTGAACAATGCCTTTAGTGTTACAAAAAAAAAATCAAACTTGTTATTTACAAATTCAGTGCCATTATCAGATCTTATGATCTTTATGGTTTTGCCAAATTGATTTGAGAGTAAATTTGTAAAGTTTTCAAACATATCAAACACATCAGTTTTGGATTTTAACATGTAAACCCACACAGCTCTAGTAAAGTCATCAACAATTGTTAAGAAGTATTTGTAACCCTCCCTGGAAGTGACCCTATATGGCCCCCACAAATCTAAATGAACAAGGTCACCAATTGAGTTAGATTTGTGGTCACTTATGGGAAAAAGGTTCCCTGGTCTGTTTTGCCTTATGGCAAGTATCACAGATGGTATTGTCAGGTTCAGAATTCCAATCAAGATCTCTCTTAAGAATATCTAAAACAGGCTTGGCATGATGACTAAGTCTGTTGTGCCACAGATTAAAAGAAACAAAACACTTAGTCTCACAATTATTCAAATCACCTTGACATTCATCAAAAAGGTACAGCCCACAATTTAAACTACCAGTCCCCACAATCTTCTTTTCCAACAAATCCTGAATGAAACATTTTGTGTCATTAAAACCAACAAAGATCCTTTTATTTTTAGACAATTGGTGAACAGATAACAAATTGACACAGTAGCCAGGGATAACAAGAACATTTGACAGTAAGATGTTTTTATTTAAGATTAGATCTCCCATTTTAGTTATCTTAGCTTGAGTTCCATTTGGATGACCCACAGTCATACCCAAGGTAGATACATCAAAACGGTTTTTCATATTTTTTATACTTCCTGTCATGTGTTGTGAAGCCCCAGAGTCAATGATCCACCCAGTACAGTTGTTCATTTCATGAGATGTGTTATTAGATTTAAAGAATTTTTGAAAGTTTTCATTGAATAACACATTCATATTTTTAAAAGTACCTGCCACATTAGCATGCACATTTTCAGAGGAGTCATTGATGAGATTCATCAGCTTGTTTATTTGGTCAGGAGTGAAAGGAGCACTTTGCCCAACAGAGTTATTACTAGGAATGCTTCTGCTATTGCTAGTACTATTATTGTTGTCCCTTTTAACCCAACCTGGAGGGTACCCTATTATCTCATATCATCTGTCTATAGTATGACCATTTAGGTTGCACTTTGTGCATTTTAGGTTGGTATTAGGGCCCTTTCCAAATTTCTTTTTGTTATCAAAGGTTTTTGACACAAGAAAAGCTGACTGTTGTGATTTCCCAACCCCTCTGACAGTGGAGGAATCTCTATGAGATTCCTCTCTTGACACAATAGAAAAAGCAGTTTGGACACTATGTAGTTTTTCCCTTGTGAGAATGTTACTTCTGACAGCATGATAGCATTCATCAAGACCCATTAAAAATTGCATAAGTTTGATTAAGTCATTGTGATCCTTAATTTTTGTGTTGTTACAACCACATGTAGGTAATCTAACAAGGACATCAAATTGTTTCCATAAAGCATTCAATTTGTGGTAGTAATCAGACAAGGAGTCACCATTTTGAGAAATAGTATTAATTTTCTTATGCAGGTTAAAAGTAATTGAGCCATCAATTTTATCATATGTTTCTTTTAATTCATCCCACACAGTTTTAGCAAGTGTTGAAAATACTTGACCATAAAAAAGTTCTTCACTAACAGAATTTAGAATCCAAGACAACACCACAGAGTTGCATCTATCCCATTGTAGGGCAAGAACATTATCAGAAGTGTTTTTAATGACAGTACCATCTATAAACCCAGTTTTGTTTTTTGTTTGTAGGGCTAACAACATAGCCCTACTCCAGACATTATAGTTTTCAGTTCCTTTCAATTTTAGTGAAATAAGAGCAGTAATGCTAGTATCACTGGAATGCAAATATAAGGGATCCCCAAAATCAAGGTCACTCACATGAGTGGTTTTGGATCCATCACCAGATTCAGTAACCATGATAACACAAAACAGAAAAGAACAAGAAAACACACAAACAACCAATGTAGAACTTAAAGGACAACCAAGTAGGGATCCAGATAGACAGAATCTCAAAGGGATTCTGCCCCAGGGCTTCCTTGGGGTCCCCTCAGTCTAAACAAAAAAGAAGCAGAGCACACAAGGCAACCACAGTAAACAGAAACCAAACCAATCAGGCAGACAATAATAATAATAACAATAATTAACAAGAGAGTCTTGGCTATAGACCAAGTATAACACCAGGGGGCAGTTAATCCTCTTAAGCAAGAGAACTCCCTGGAGTAGGAACTTGCTACCGACACAAGAGGGAAAAGAAAAGGTTACAGAGTACTCCACAGTGCAGCAACAGCGACCAATCTTTGACCTTTTGGATTCACGGGAGAAAGAAGCAAACCCTAATTCGAACAAAATTGGGATCTTTCTTCTTGATTCAATGCAAGTGGCCCAAAAAAACAATCACAGGTCGAAATCTAGCCCAATAGACACAGATGAGATCGATGGATGTAAGAATCAAACGGATCTGGGCAACACCTTAACACCAGTCGTCAACCCTAGAATCAGAATTAGACGATAAACTTGAGCAATTTGGATCAATCAAGTCACCAATCGCTCTGATACCATGTACAATTTCACGAATAGAATAATCAAAATAATCAGATCCAATCAATCACCAATATAAACGATTACACAATCCTTGATTTATTACAAAAGAAACTGGAACAAAGAACACTAAAACACAAGATTGTACCAATTGATGATACAATCTAAATAATAAACACAGGAACACTGGAACAATTGAAACACTAGAAAACAATGATATGAGAACAAATCAGCCGAATAATAACGATGATGGTGATGATCTAAAAATGGAATGGAGCGTGTCTATGACCCGAGCCCTAGAAGGGTATTTATAACCTTCAGCAAGAAAGTTACACAAAGCACCCTGAAGAACATAAACTTCACACAAGAGCCCAAACATCCAAACCTTTAGCATCAGACATCCATTTTATTTCAACACAAGTCCCTGCACTTAATAAATAAAACCAAAAAGTAAAAATATAAAAATAAGATTGCATAGTTTTAACA
This sequence comes from Rutidosis leptorrhynchoides, assembly GCF_046630445.1. Lineage (NCBI taxonomy): Eukaryota > Viridiplantae > Streptophyta > Magnoliopsida > Asterales > Asteraceae > Rutidosis > Rutidosis leptorrhynchoides. The sequence goes on from NC_092338.1 coordinate 395,577,426, forward strand.
GATCTACTCACATAGTCAAATAGAGCAATTTTTAGCTCGTGAAGAATAGTCTCATTCTCTATCTCTATCTCTCTTTTTCAAACGACTATACCCACATGATCACAAAGACAACAATGCCTCACACATGACACTTCCACTAAAATTGTGTATCACTAAGCATACACTCCTCACTCTCAAGTTTTCTTATGAAAGTGAACATCTACTTTAAGCGAGATTATTACAACTGCTATCACATAACACACTTGTTCATACATAATCCACTACAAGATATAAGTTAAGGACATGTTTACATTTTAACTTTATAATTATAACATAGAATCTCTCTCTAAGATTAACCCTTCATGATTTGAAGCAACATAAGCTCAAGCAAATCTAAATGATCTTCATTTTAGGTGCGGGAGAGGTTCACCCTTCACGGTCACTTGTCTTCAAGTCTTGAAGCTTCCTTTTATAGTGCAATAGACCTAGACTTTGGTTGACGTTGGTACATTATAGTCGTTGTCAATTTTAGCCGTTGTCTCTATGAGTTCTTTAACAAGCCGTTTGAAATTATCTTTAAATTAAATTTGGCTTGCTAGAAATCCATCTGTTCATGATTCAGTTGCTATGTCTTCTATGACAAACTTGGTTCGAGTTTGGCTTGACATAATGACTTACGTATAAAACGTGTTAGCGGAAGTACATACATATGGCATATAGTATATGGTCTAAATACCCTATGTGTATTTAGATTTGACGAACCAATTAAGCCAAGATTAAATTATATTTACTATTAATCAGGTTTTGTATTCATTAACTCAAAACAAAGATTGATATAGTTAATTAATTGAGTAAGTTAGTTAAGAAACTTTGATTGACTATCATAGTGTCATAAACCGGTACAGGTGGTTTAATTTTTTTATGACTAATTCGAAGCTAGGGGATTAAAATTCAAGTAAATACTTTTTTTTTTTTATCTGGTGAATTATGCTCTTTTATTTGTTAATTCCAGTATTTATAAACATCTAAGAAACTATTTTCTTATCTTAGTTAACATTAAAATAACTTGATAAATAGAAAATTCACTCTTTGCGGATGAACTTGACTTAATATTACTTATTACCTACTAGTCTACTACTTCATATTGTTATATGTATTGTGTATTACTAATAATTAACAATAGTTTTATTAGTAATAAATTTTAAAGTTCAATTGACACAGACATGTCGAGAATATGCAATTTAATTGAAGCAATCTATAATTTTCATATAATGTTGATGGCAAGTTTATCCAACAATTATTATTGATTTTTTATGGTAATGAGCCTCAACTAATTTTTGTATATTTTCTCTCTCCAAACACTACAAAACGGAAGTCTCTTTTAAGCTTCCTTTAAAAGCATGAGATGTAATTTTGGCTTTGCCAAAAAGATCAATAAATATCTCATGTGATTGTATGCTTCTTTCGTGTCATTCATTAATCTTACACAACTTTCTTTTCTATTAGACCTCCTTTTAAGTTCTTCTCCTTTTGTTGATCTTTCGTTATCGAGTTGTAACACTTAGTTAACCAAGACTTTCGTTTTCTCTTTTTCGTTCAACAACGTTGATTCAGAACTTAAATGGAGGGATACCCAAAATCGAAGAAGGCGGTTTTTAAAGAAGCTTATGAGGAAACAGGACTAGAACTAAGGCTATGTCCCCCAGGAGATGGCACTAATTATCCACCAATGTTTAAGAGCTCACATAAAAGGTATCCCTGATTTTAGAACATGTATCATGTTATGAATTATAAAACATAGTGATTTTTAACATGTTTCATATACACATGTACTTATGATTTCTCACACTTCCATCATTCATAGCTCGATCTCATTTAAACTCAGCTCAAATCGAGTTCGAGTAACTCAACTCATTTACACCCTGTATAAGCTAACATAACATTGGCTAGAAAACAAATATATTATTTACACTTTTAATCCTCTAAAATTTTTACTTGGACACAATCAACTCAAGAAATCTTCAATATATGGTTTAGATAATGCCTAGAATTATAGATGAATTTGTGAGTGCATGTTTCATAAATCATAATATAAGGTCTTCCTTATGATTTTTGTATTATTATTAATTATAAATTATAAATTATTAAAAAATATTTTTATTTCAATTACAAAAACTTTGGGTGTAACTTTACTTACTAAACTGTGTAGGGCTGCACAGACAACAGCAGTGGTAGGATGGCCACCGGTGAGAGCTTCAAGAAAGAACATCAAGACATCGAGCAGTTCAATCAAGGAAGAAATAAATAACAAGAAAACCGATTTTTTCGATAATGAAAATAGTAGTTTATATGTGAAGATTAATATGGATGGAGTTGCTATTGGAAGAAAAGTTGATCTTAAAGCCTATGATAATTATCAAAGGCTCTCCTCAGCTGTAGATGAACTTTTTAGAGGGCTCTTGGCAGGTACAAATTTTGGGGGTTAATCAATTATGATCGTTTCGTTTTATAAATAATACAAAGTAATAAATTAAATAATCGGTCGATTTTCTTTTTAGCTCAAGGAGATGTTAGTGTGACAACCGGATTGTTGGATGGAAACGGAGAATACACCCTCGTTTACGAAGATAATGAAGGAGATAGAATCCTTGTTGGTGATGTCCCTTGGGAGTAAGGATCGTTGTTATTTATCGTTGTTTATTTTTATTTACTTTTTCGGATTAGCGGGAAACCCCATATGAACGAGCACATTAGCTCCCCATAGAGGGTAACCTTGGGTAATCAAGCCCCCCGAGCGCGAGACCTGGTACCGGGGAATTGCGCAGTATGCGCCCCATCTGGTCACACTCCCTTTCTAAATGGCATAGCCAGGAATCGAACCCGAGTGATGTGTTTCATTGGCAACTCGGTGGCCACTCAGGCAAGCCTGCTTGATTTTTTCTTTCTTTTTTTTTTTTTTTTTTTTTTTTTTTTTTTTTTTGTGAAGCGACTATTGACATAAAATGAGTTACTGATATGGTAAAGGGTATGTTTTTATGTAGCATGTTTATATCGTCAGCAAAGAGGCTTCGTGTGTTGAAAACATCCGACTTGCCTGTTTTACGTCGCCATAATAAGTGATTACGACTCATCGAAGATCAATCTTGAAAAAAAAGTGCTGTTTTGTTTTGTAAAGAGTGTTGAAATGGTTGAAATGAAATAAAATGGACCAGCTGTGGTAATGTTTGATTGTGTGATACTGATTTTTGGGCTAGATCATCATGTAAGCTTTGCTTAAGGCCTATTAGGCAAGTAAACGTTGAATACATCATGTCTTTGATGCTTTTAATTAGTTGTATATATTCTAATTTGAGCTTATCGAGTGTAGAAGATAATTATTGCTTAGACATTTTGTATGAATTAGTGTTTTGGAAATCGGAATGAAAACAGGTCAAAGAAGTCAATGGGCTATTTAGTGGCCCGATCAATTATATAGTTTATAAAGATGGGTCTAATTTAACTAGTTTCCACATAAATGGGCTATTTAGGAAATATGATCGCTAAAATTGTTAAAGGCTTGTTAAAAACTTGTGGGCTTACAAAATGAGTTATCTATACATTATGTAAGTAGCAAGTAACTATTCGATTTTACACTTTTACAAAAACAAATTAAATCGTTGATGAATCGGAATCCTCCGTTCTAACTAATTTTATCAAAGTGAATTATTTGTCACACAATAGTTAAATTGGCTACAAGAAAGCGAGAACTTGAGATCACAAATCAGATCCAGTTATGTAATTGAACATATAAATCAGATCCGATTATACATGTTCTTTATAGTTTCGTTAATGGGTAGTGAAGGTTTCGTATTGAAAAATTGAATGCTGCTTTGGCACTAGCTAAACTTTGAAAGCTTTAATCTAATAGAATCATTGGGATTGTGTAGTTTTAAATGTAAACCTTACTAAAAACATATCTTGAGGTATGACTCCGTTAAATTTAATTATATAAACCATATACTTTTAGGGTTTATATTTTTCCGAAGGTAAACAACCACTGAAACTATCCTTTAAATATAATTAACTTGCCCCTTTAAGTTTTCATTTTAGATTCGACACTGATTGAGATAGTAGGAAAAGGTCATAAACGGTCACGTGATGACATGGTTAAACTGTTCACATCGGAGTAAAAATGCTCGCCTCCAAGACCAAGAGTAGCCTGAACATGAAAACTTTAATCATCTGTTTACCTGTTTACATTGTTCTTGCAGAAAAAAGTTGTCAATTAATTCTTTGTATGCTTAGAATAAGTTACCAAAATTATTAAGCTGCAAATGTCCAAATTATGATTGTGACCTTTTGGCTATAGCCTATCATATATCATATCATTTACATGTCGATAAGAGCAAGACAAAGATATAGTAATCTTTTAGATATAGTAAGATGGCTAAGTAAACACATCCGGACAAATAAGCGTGAAGGTAGCATGCACATAATTGAGTTCTTTTTTGGTCTAAAAATATTCGGACAAGAAGTCTTTAACAATGTTCAACATAAAAAGTACTCCGTATCTTTTATTGAACCATATATGAACTGTTACAAACACAACACAAGGATTTCATACAATGCATCCTAATGCATGCCCAAAATAATTAACACCATAACAGAAAGTAAACACATGATATATGATCACATCACATGAGCCTATAGCGAAGCTCTTACAAAACTACGAGTATGATATCATAATCCGAAGAAAATGCGCATGCATCCCAATCAACTTAGGCACATTTGAAGCCACTAGGAACTTTTTTACCACAAACATTAAGAAGCAAGCTAAGAGAGACGGGCACGTTAAGATTGATCCCTAATACATTAGCTTTAAGGGCGGTGCATAGGCAAACTGCAGCGTCAAGGTCAGCAAGGCCTTGAATGAGGGAGCAACATGGCTTCGCGGAACCAACTTGGAGTCCAACTAACCCGCCAAGTAGATTAGCACACACTCCAAGTTTCAAGGTATCTTTTGGGCAAGTAGCCTTAGTTGGCGTTGGTGTTGGTGCGGGTTTCGGCGTTGGTGTCGGTTTAGGCGTTGGTGTCGGTTTAGGTGTTGGTGTCGGTTTTGGTGTCGGTTTTGGTTTGGGTGAAGGAGGGGGAGTATTACAAGTACAGCCGCTCACAACGGCAAAAAAGAGAAGATTGAGTGCGAGAAAAAGGACTAGTGAAGCATTGCTTTTTGAGGCCATTTTTAAGTAATTGATAGCTCTTTATGATTTGGTGTAGAGTGCAGTAGAGGATTATGGGTGAATGTAGATGAAGGGGGTTGAAGGGTTTATATAGGTGTACAAATTTGGTTTTTGGCCCAACTGTTGCTGGTATTGATCAAGGGTAGATATCAACATGCATACAATTGGCCATTTCACACGTTATGTAATTATCAGATAATGTTTTTCAATGTTCATGCTATCCGAGGTGGATTTTTTTTTTTTCCGGATGTAACGGTATAACCGGGTTATTTCGTGAGTCTTTTTCTAGGTACACGTTTTAACCCGAGACCTCTTGTGAGGAAATTAGAACCCTAACCACTACACCTAATTTTGGATGGTTATGTTATGTAATAATGAAGTATCTCAATTAGCAATCTATCTTATCTATAAAATACAGTAGTAGGTTTTGTCAATGTACTATCAGGATCCATGGTTTCATTCCTCTCTGTCAATTAGCCACCCTTCATTCAATAACAGGATGGAAGAAAAAAAAAAGTTTAAATTATTTCATTTAAACTTATGATATGAAAATTATAATTAACAATTAATAATATGTAATCACTTGAGCACAACAAAAACAGCTAAAACTAACACATTTTTTGTTCCTTTTCTTCCCCTAGGTTCGACGACGATTATTAATCAGGGTTTGATCATGTCTGTGGGATTGAAAACATAACAAATTTTGAAATATCAATTAACTGAATGCCAAAAGAGATTTGTGCTCTTGTTCTTGATCATTGATTTAAGTAAACAAGAAAGTTAATGTCACTCAGTAACTAATTAATATCTAATTATTGATCAGCTAGATATGATAATTAATCAGGGTTTTATCATACGCGATGAGCGTATCAATTCGTCGTGAAGATTTCCTCCTGAGGGGTGGTAGGACTGTAATAGTTCATCCAAAAAAATTATTGGATGAGTGAGTTCCGACAGCGCGTTCGGGCCCCGTCATTGACCCCTAACCGCCGTTAAGAAAAAAAAAAGTATGTGGTTGACAAGTCAACGATCTTTGACTTAGCTGTTTGACAATTTTAAACACATCTGTGTCTTTGATTTGTTAAGCTCAAATCTAATATCATGTACAGTCCAGCTAAAAACTTGGAATTCATAACTTAACTTCTAATTTTCTCATAATTCAATTAAGTAACATACATTAACAAGTGTGACTCGGCCATTAAAAACCACTTGTTTCATATCTACATGTCTGATACGATCAAAATGTAGCTTATTTGGACTGCTTCAAATACTCAATTGAACTGAAACTCGTATGTCGATCGATTACTGTCTTATTATAAAGTTTTCTTCATATTCACACCCAATGACAGAGACGCGTTTACTTAACTAATTCCCTCTGTATAGTGTCTTGTGAGAAAGGAATTAAGCCGCCTTTAGTAGTAAATTTGGGCCACAAAACTTGATATTTTGTTACTAGAAAAAGAAGATGTTTTAAGAAATAATACGTATGCTTATTCACAAGTTGTAGCTTGTTTGGAATCATATGCATGTGTGTCCCATTGCTTAGATTCATGCATGTTACAAGTATTATATATGTGGCATTCTTTAATTCTACAAATTGATCTAGTACCCAAGAGAGAAAAATGTGGTTCATGATGCTTATGACTTTTTCTACAAGATTTTATATATACATCTCTTCACTTCTATCTCTTCACTTCTTTCTGTAGCTATTGAATTCATCCTTTTTATTAAAACGTAAATATGGTCCGGCCCGATTATATGTATAGGCATTGTGTGTATGGGCTCGGTCCATTAAGTTTTTTCTTTTACATTCTAATACTTTTAGTTATGACTAGTCAACGCTTGTAATATTGAGCATCAGCCATCAAATTATGGGAAACCTATCTAATCTTAAATACTACGTCCGTCCCATTTTAAATGTCCCATGACCTTCTTTTTTTTTTCTTTTTTTTTTTTTTTAAGATAAATTGGATGAATGTCATTTTTGTCATTATATTCAACTTAAATTTGACCAAATCTATTTTAGAAATGAATGATTGAGAATATTAAATGATTGCAAAATAAGGACTTTTATGATATTTACTAGTTATATTGGAAGTGGAATCTATTTGGACATATATAAATTGTAAGGTGAACAACTTATTTTGAAATCGAAGAGGTATGATAGATGCAATTTATACTACACCAATTACGTTTACTTTGGGATAATTGAATTTGTTTTTTTAGGTGTTTCTCGATTTAAATTTCGATTTTTTAGGTTTATTCGGTTTTGAAAATTTGGAAGCAAAACTGATATCAAATATAGTCCGATCATCGTGTTCACTTATTTATGTCCGCACCTTTCAAACACGTGCTAGATTTGCAACATCATGTTTCGATGTTTATTTTGAGTGAAAACGCTAAGATCGGATAAAATCGCTCCTTTCAAACACGTTATAGTTTTGCAACATCATCTTTCGATGTTTATTTTGAGTGAAAACACGAAGATCGGACAAAACCGCACCTTTCAAACACATGATAGTTTTGCAATATCATGTTTCGATGTTTATTTTGAGTGAAAACGCGAAGATCAGATAAAATCGCACCTTTCAAACACGTAAAGTTTTGCAACATCATGTTTTGATGTTTATTTTGAGTATAAACGCGAAGATCATACAAAACCACACCTTTCAAACACAGGATAGTTTTGCAACTTCATGTATCGATGCTTATTTTGAGTGAAATCGCGAACATTGGACAAAAAACGCACATTTCAAACACGTGATAGTTTTGAAACATTATGTTTCGATGTTTATTTTCAGTGAACATGAGAAGATCGGACAAAGCCGCACCTTTCAAACACGTGATAGTCTTGCAACATCTTGTTTTGATGCTTACTTTGATTAATAATCCATGTTTTAAAAATGTTGTTATCTCAGACATTTTTGTGATTATATTTATTTTATAAGGTTGTAAAATTGCTCTAAAAAGATTCAAGGTTGATTTGTGACCATGTGTCATTATTCCCGCATGCAGGTCGTAAACTAACATCGCGCCTTGCACATTGTTCTTATGTGGTCCGTAAAATTTGCTGAGAAAAGTGACACCGAATTATAGCAAACCGCTAGTAATAATATGAAAACGATAATAAAGGAACATCGAGATTTAACGTGGAAAACCCCAATAGGGTAAAAACCACGGGCAATGAAAGAAACGTTTTACTAATAAGAATAATAGGAATTACACTTCTCTCTAATTACAAGGATAAACATTAATCTTTATATCTCTTGTAATTAGGAGATTACTCACAAACTCTCTATTTAATCTATTAGAATACAAGGAAGAAAGAAAGAATATGGTACTAGTAAATATGCATGAGTGCTGCCATATTTATAGTACTACAAATGTGGTTGGTGAAGTATGAAAATAAGAAAGTCTTCCATGGTAGGCAACTACCATCCACCAACCATTTACTTTTTCATTTCAACAATCTCCCACTTGAAGATTCGATTGAAGCCCAATCAATCTTCACACGATAATCCTTCCTTGCCAATTATGTTACTTACGTCTCCGCTAGGCCGCATGAGGAACGGCACCAAATAAACTTGTCACGGTTGATTGACTTTGTTAGAAAATCAGCTACATTGTCGTCAGTATGAATTTTCTGCATATCCACGGTTCCTTCTTCCACTTTCTCACGAACGAAGTGATACTGAACTCGTATATGCTTTGTCTTTGAATGAAATGCCGGATTCCTTGCAAGATGCAAGGCACTCTGGTTGTCACAAAATAGAGTGATATTCTTTTGTTTGTGCCCAAGTTCCTCCAACAACATTTTCAACCATACTGCCTCTTTAGTAGCTTGAGTAGCTGCTACATATTCTGCCTCTGTTGTTGACGTCGCCACAACTGACTGCAGTTTTGAAACCCAGCTTACTATTCCACCACAAAGTGTGAAAACATATGCAGTGGTAGATTTACTTTTATCGATATCACCTGCATAATCTGAATCAACATACCCTTTAACAATAAATTTCGGTTCCCCATAACATAATGCAACATCTAAGGTTCCCTTGATGTATTTAAGGATCCTCTTTACCGCATTCCAGTGCTCTTTACCAGGATTCGCCATGTACCGACTAACTACTCCCACTGCATGTGCAATGTCTGGTCTTGTACATATCATTGCGAACATTAAACTTCCCACTGCTGATGCATACGGTACTCGAGACATCTCATTCCTCTCGTCTTCACTGCTAGGACACATAACGGAGGATAACTTGAGATTAGTAGGAAGTGGGGTTGAGACTGGCTTACTATCTTGCATATTGAAACGCTCCAAGATTTTCTTCAAATAATTCTTTTGAGAAAGCCAAATCTTCCTATTATCTCTGTCTCGGTGAATTTGCATCCCTAGAATCTTGTTTGCGGCACCCAAGTCTTTCATTTCAAACTCCCTAGCCAATTGAGCCTTCAGCTTATTAATACGATCTTTGTTGGGGCCTGCAACCAACATGTCGTCTACATATAACAGCAAAATGACAAAATCATTGTCCCCAAACCTCTTGAAATATGCACAAGGGTCTGCATAAAGTCTGTTATATTCAAGGCTCATCATGAAAGAATCAAATCTCTTGTACCAACATCTCGGCGCCTGTTTGAGACCATACAGAGATTTCTTTAACCTGCAAACCAAGTTCTTTTTTCCTTGTAGTTCAAAACCTTCTGGTTGAAGCATATAAATTTCTTCTTCAATATTTCCATGAAGAAATGCAGTTTTCACATCTAGCTGCTCTATATACAAATCAAATGTAGCACACATCGCTAGAACTACTCGAATTGTTGTAAGTTGAACCACAGGAGAAAATATTTCATTAAAGTCCGTACCTTCTTTCTGAGCATATCCTTTAACCACCAGTCTTGCACGATACCGCTCTACTTGATCATCGCCATTTCGCTTGATCTTATACACCCATTTATTTCCAATAGGTTTTCTACCTTTCGGCAATGGCACAAGTTCCCATGTTTTATTTTTATGAAGAGCTTCAATTTCTTCCTGCATAGCTGTCATCCACTTAGATGCATCTGAATGATTTAGTGCCTCGCGAAGAGTTGTTGGCTCTCCTTCCTCTGTTAGAAGACAATATGCAACATTGCTTTCCATAATGTAATCTGAGTGCCACCCTGGACGTTTTCGTTCCCGATTAGAAATACGAGTCGCTGGAGCTTCATCAACGACTACTTGATTTTCATCGTGCTCTGGTACTGCTTCAGAAGAATCTTTATGAAATTCATTACCCACATGTATCGGTATAGTTTCTTTTGAAGTGCTAACATCTTCAAGATCTTTGTCTTCTGTAAAGACAACATCTCTGCTGATGACTACTTTGTGGGTAGTGGGGTCCCACAAGCGATACCCCTTAACTCCATCAGCATACCCCAAGAACAAACACTTTCTGGACTTTGGATCCAACTTTGTCGTTTCTTGAGAATTGTACATTGCGTACACAGGACTTCCAAATACATGAAGGTCAGAATAATCAACTAGTTTTCCAGTCCACATCTCCATCGGCGATTTCAACTCAATTGCAGTTGATGGTGACCGATTTATCACGTAACAGGCAGTACTTACTGCTTCTACCCAGAATGATTTTCCCAAGCTTGCAGTTGCCAACATCGCCCTTGTTCTATCTAACAAAGTTCTATTCATCCGCTCCGCCACTCCGTTTTGTTGAGGAGTGTATGCCGTCGTGAACTGCCTTTTGATACCTTCTTGTTTGCAGAACTTATCAAATTCATCACCAGTGTATTCTCCTCCATTATCCGTCCTTAAACACTTGATCTTTTTACCAGATTCAAGTTCAACTCGCGCTTTGTAAACTTTGAAAACTTCAAACACATCCTCCCTTCTCTTGATTGGGTACACCCAACATCTCCTAGTGTAATCATCAATAAATGATACAAAATACTTTGCTCCTCCTAGGGATTGAACTAGTGCTTGCCACACATCAGAGTGAACCAATTCTAGAATCAATTTACTTCTAGAATTTGATGTGTTAAACTTCAGGCGATGCTGCTTGCTGATTACACAATGCTCACAGAAAGGTAGCGATACCTTTGTAAGACCAGGAATAATATTTCTTTCAACAAGAATCTTCATACCTTGCTCAGACATGTGTCCAAGCTTTTGATGCCATGTCATAGCAACTTTATCACTTGAACTATTCGAAGCAACAGATGCTTCTGATTCCTGTACCGTCTCGCCTTTCAGAATGTATAAATTAGCACCCACCTTTTCTCCTTTCATAAGTATAACCGCGCCTTTCTTGATTATCATGATCTTCTCATGTATCACCATCTTACAACCAAGATCATCCAATTGTCTTAAAGACAATAAGTTCTTCTTTAAACCCTCCACGTATCGTACACCTTGAATAGTACGAACTGTACCATCGTGCATCTTCAGAATGATATCTCCAATTCCAATGATTTTTAGTTCATGATCATTGCAACTGTATACAGATCCTCCTGAGATACGTTCATATTGTTTGAACCATTCTCTTTTAGGGGTCATGTGAAAAGTAGCTCCCGAGTCAAATAACCAGACATCAACAAATGTCTTTCTGCCTTCATTTGCTACCACTGCCTCACTAACCAAAGCAGTCCCATCATCTGGAGTGGTTGCAATATTTCCTTGAGGATTTGAGTTATTTAAACTCCGACAATCCTTCTTCAGGTGACCTTTCTTGCCACAATTGTAGCATGTATAGGTCTTCTTCTTTTTAGACTTTGGTTTACCATGATTGTGACTGTAACGACCCTGGAATTTCCAACTTTTATTTATTAATAATTACTATTATTAATACGCGTGTTTAAACGAATGTACGTTATTACATTTACATGTTGCCTTGATTGCCCGTACTTAACTTTTAAGAGCCCGAAACGTCTTTGTGACACCCGGAACTTTCACGAATAATATTTTTAGATATTATTTACATTCATGATTAAATTTATTAATCATTTTAATTAACTAAGGCTATTAGTTAGTTACTTGGGCTTTAATTGGTTTAACTTGTGGTTTATTTGAACTTGGGCTTTGTTAGTGTAATGGACTCATGTTATTGGACTTCCAAGCCCACCCTACATTATTAGTGGACTTAATTAGCCCAACACTACTTGTAAGTATCAATTAGTTCATGAACTAGTTGGTTAAAGAAGACTTGGAATCTAGTTTCACACCTTCCCCATGCATGCACCCTTAATACCCATCTTTTGTAAGCTTTTCATCCAAGTATCCAACTGTGATGACCCGGAAAATTCTGACCAAATTTAAACTTAATCTTGTATGATTAACGTTTCCGACACGATAAACAAAGTCTATGAAGTTAAATCTCAAAATTTTGAACTGTTCAATTAATCTTCGATTGTTCTCAACGAAACGTGAACAATTATATATAGATACATATACTATAACTTGAAAACGTAACAAAGTGTTGAGGATATGATACTGTGCATTTAACTTATTGGTTTAATTATCTGATTGATATATTTAACTACAGAGTTAAAAGATTATGCCAAACGATTCAAGTAAAAGATATTTACCGAGTCTCTTAAGAATTATGATATTATTACGAGTCTCTGTTGAGAGGTCCACTTGATTTGAGAAATCATTCATTTTAACGGTATTCGGAATAAATGGTGAATTATTTATTTAAATAACGTAATTTGGACACATACAATAATAAGGAATATTAACTGTTAAGAATTAATTATATGAATAACTTGCGATACGTATTTTAAAACGTGTTTATAAATATTGAGAATAGATATTAACTTGGTTATGAAACGTTTGATAAATACTATTATATTAATAAATAACGAGACAATGATTTATAGAAGTAAATGACCAAAATACTCTAAAGTTTAAGATATACTCTGGGTGGTATAATTTAGGGATAATTTAAGGCTATATTTTGACAAAGGTACGTGTCCCAGAATGAAAATTACAAGTTTTCTCAGCGTACGAAGGGACACTCGAAAAATCGGAACCGGGACATAAGTCGCGTAACAACGTACGACTTATCGGAACAAAAATTACAAGTTAACTATGCATGTGAATTTAATATAATATATAATTAATTATATAAATTAAATATATTATATATATTATTAATTATTATGTCGACAAACAAAAAAACAAAAATATGTGAGCTGGATCTGACGGCCATGCGATCGCATGAGAAATAGGCATAAAACCCATGCGATCGCATGGGCATCAGAATCAGGAATTATGCCTATAAATACCAGGTTTCTGCGCGAGTTGTTTTACACATATATTACTATGTGTAAATTTATTTATTTAAATTATTATTATTATTATTATTATTATTATTATTATTATTATTATTATTATTATTATTATTATTATTATTAAGATTATTATTATTTATTTTATTATTATTAATAGTATTATTATTATTATTATTAATTATATCACTTAAAATACTACGACGAGGTCATGAGCGTGTCACTTTCAAAATGGGTTTTCAAGTGGGATAGAGCTAAGGAAACTATGGGTTATTACTAAGGAGGTTATGGGTATTGTTCGAGGGTTTTGCTCGTAAGTCAAACCTAGTGTTTATCATCTCCGTTACTTCTACGTACTATCCTACAATATTGAATCTCAATATTGATACGTAAGCACTCATATTTTATCTTTTATATATTAATTGTGTATCCATGTCTAGTGCTCGAGTATATATATTTATACATACGTGTATGCTAAATTTCGTCGTTAAACAGTTTATAATAGATCACGAATTAAATACATATATTACTGGTAAAAGGTATATGATATACATGTTTTTGGAAAGCTGGCGAAAAATCAATAACTTTTCATTTAGATATCGAATAATTTCGATGAACGGATTAAAAGATATGAGCAACTGAATTATGATTGAAGTTAATTGAAATTGCTTTTGAATCTACAATTAAGATTTAAACAACTTGTTTACGAGATTGATAAATTGGATTTTTGAATATTACCAACCGAGTAAATGAATCCTTATATAAGGTACGTCTCGTTTTGTTAAACTATTGTCAAAATTGACTTTTTGAAATGACTTTGGATAACTTTTATATGTCGACCTCGAGCATTAGGATTGTGATACACTATGACCTGACCTAGATTGATAGACATTTATTGACCAACATATGTTCTCTAGGTTGAGATCTACGATTCTTTGATATACCTAGTTTCGGTTACATTACGATGAACAACTGTATGTGCTGCTAAGGTGAGTTTCATAAGATCCCTTTTACTCTCTACATTTTTGGGCTGAGAATACATGCAAATGCTTTATTAACCGATATACAATATTTATATGCGTGAGTTTCATTTGCTCCCTTTTTAATTGCTTTTGCAATCTATATTTTTGGGCTGAGAATACATGCACTTTATTTTAAACACAATGGATACAAGTACATACTAAATTCTACACTGAGTTTGAACCGAAAATCCCTTAGCTTTGGTAACTAGTAACTGCAGTTATAAGAACTGGTGGGCGCGAGTAGTAGTATATGGATCCATAGGACTTGATATCCCCGTCCGAGCTAGAGCGCTAGCCTTTTAACGGACGTATGCTATTTGAGAAGCGTACACGTTGGTTTGAGTGTATTATTAAGATGATTATACAAAGGGTATAAAATATATATACGTTAAGTTTAGTTACCAGGGTGCTCAATTTTGTAGAATATTTTAATAAACGTTTCTGGATGAAACAACTGAAATCTTGTGATCCATCTTTATATACAGATTATGCGAAACATACAAACTATGAACTCACCGACCTTTGTGTTGACACTTGTTAGCATGTTTATTCTCAGGTTCCCTAGAAGTCTTCCGCTGTTTGCTTATATGATAGACAAGCTATGTGCATGGAGTCTTATATGGCATATTTTTCAAGAAAACGTTGCATTCACCAATTCATCATCATGTACCTTATTTTGACTGCATTGTCAACGGAAGTACTATTGTAAACTATTATATACGGTGATTGTCTATATGTAGAAATCATCAGATGTCGAAAACCTTTGATTTAAATATTCATTTATGGTATGCCTTTTCAAAAGAATGCAATGTTTACAAAACGTATCATTTAGAGGTCAAATACCTCGCAATGAAATCAATGAATGACGTGTTCGTCCATGTGGATTTGGAGCGATCGTCACACCAACAAACAAACTTCTCCCTCCTAAAAACTGCAGCAAAACCGTGGACTTAGGGCCACCATATGGAGGTTTTGATTTCATTTTTACCTTACTACTTCATTACTTGTAAACCTCATTCAAACACACACACATACTTGCAACTTCTTTCTCTCTTTTCTCTCTTGCTTTTCTCTCAAATCTAGTAAGTAGCAAGATAACTTTTCTCTCCTTTTTACTTCTAAAAACTAAATTCTACATCTTCATCATCATCATTCTTTTATTTAAATGTTACTTGTCTTTGATTTAAATCATGTTGTTGTTACTTACTTTGTAGTTTCTTGTTACTTAATTACTAGCTTTCAAGAATCGAACTTACTAGTTTGAATTCTTCATTTATCTTGTAATTTCAAGAACATCCAAGAACTAAACTTACTAGTTTATGTTCTACATTTATTGTTTCAAGAGATATAAGTTCATTGTTGTTGAAATCATACTTGTAAGTCATGGAAGTAAACTTAAAGTTTACTTTACTTAAAGATCAACTTTGGTTGAATCTTTAAAGTATGAGCAACCCTTGAACTAATTACTTGTTTAATTAACTTGTTTCTTTATTTTATACACTTTAATTTCATGTAGTTAGTTTATATGGTCAAGTACTACAAGTTAGTCTTGATCTCATATCTCTTGAACAAATTAAGTTAACTTTGAAAGTTCAAGAACACACAAATAAGTTTTCCTTAAATATAACTTTGGATCTAGACTTTTGAGTCTTGGATCTTCAAGATCAAACTAAGAACTATGTTCTACTACTTATGATCTTGATTAGTTAGTTAACTTCCAAGTTTATAGTTCATGTAAGTGTCTAACCTAAGACTTTGATGTAACTTTGGTTCATCAAACTTCATGCAACTCTTAAGTGAGTTGTGCTTCATGTCTTAGACTTGCACATGGGTTATGATGGTCAAGACTTGGTTAAGATGATGTAGATACATCAATGAGTTGTACACTTGAAGCTATATGCATCAAGGATGAGAACCATGATGAACATCAAGCACCAAGACCACCGGAACCCTTTTAAACTCACTGTTCTGTCCAAAACCTACTGACCTGATGATTCTGGAACATACCAGTAGACCTGGACTGTTCTAACCTTGATTTTTAGATAGAACTTTTCGAGTAGATAACTTTTCATATAGGACTCGTCTTAATCCGAGTTACGGTTTAGGATTTATGGCCCTCCGATCGTTACTATGTCCTTTAACGTTGTGCAGAAATTTCTGACCTACTCGCACTTAGACCGTCGCCACGGTCAAACAAAGACGATTTTGCTTATGTAAATTTTATCACACTTAAGGGACTCATAGACGGAGCCATGGCCACTGGTCTCACCTTAATTTAGTAAGGGTAGAGGCCGTGGTGACTGACTGAATTCAGACTTTGTTTTAAACTACTTTCATAAACGAAACCTACTTTACGCCTTTTGTTTAATGATGATTGATGATGACCCTTAAGACCTTAAATACATACTTTTAAACCTATTAAGACGATTTACTGACTTAGTACTATTTAACTTAGGTTGAGGACTTCGGACCATTTACTTGCACACCTTTCCCGACTACTACTTTACCGCTACATATCATTGTGAGTTATAGCATTCCCTTTTTACTTTAACTTATTTTGGGAACTGAGAATACATGCGGATTTTATGTTTTACATACTAGGCACGAGTACTTAAACTTATATATGTGTGGGTTATACAACGGCATAAACATTCCCTTTAGCTCGGTAACGTTTAATCATTGGTTTTTGAACCGTGAACGCGAATCTTAGATATGGATCCATAGGGTTTGACATCCCCACTCGGGCTAGTCGCGCTAGCAGTCAATGAGTGTTTAATACTTCGTAAACATACGCACTCGCCAAGTGTACTTTCAGGGGGTATTTTAAACGTTAAGTTAGTTACCAAGTGCCCACGGTTAACATATACTTTATCATACTGTTTTGAAACGCTCTTTGTAGCACTGAAATCTCGTGGCCTACCTTACATACTGTTATACTTAAACTATAGCTCATCAACCTTTGTGTTGACATTTTTAAGCATGTATTTCTCAGGTGCTTGAGGTTGCTTCCGCTGTGTACTAGTCGTGCTGTAGAACCCGCTGCTTAGAGTTGTCCACGCATGAACTACTTTACTTTGCATTCAAACATTCGTACTTTTGAAACTATGTTATGTAACGACCTTTGGGGTCACGTACACTTATTTATTTGCTTCTACTTAGTGAAGCATGCTTTTGAAATGTAAAACATTTGATGTCAGTTATGACATCACCTTTTTATCGTGAATGCAACTTCTTTAATTACAACATATAGTACTTAACCTTGTAATGATCCTGTTGTTGATGATTCGTACACGATGGTTTTGTACGGGGCATCACATTTGGTATCAGAGCATTGGTTGTAGGGAATTAGGTTACATTAATGAGTCTAAGACCGACCCGAGTAGGATTCACTAATAGGACTAATCTACAGCTTGCTAGTTTACTTGTTTCCGCTGAACTTACTGCATGCTGCTGCTTACTGTTACTGCTATATGCCGTATGCTACTACGTGATTTCACTACTGCATGCTATTACTTGCTTTTGATTGCATGCTAGTTTCGTACGATTACTGATATTGCCATGCTACTTATTGTTATACATGATTTAAACTGTTGGCCTATTATTTGCTTGCTTTATGACATAATGACATGGAAAATTTATTTTTCCTTGTTCAGATGTCGGATGTTCCACCTGCTGGCATTTCGGGCAGTACAGACTCAGACCCCGTCGCCCTACCTACTGCTACACCTGCTGCTGCTACTGCCGATACACCAGCCCCGACACCCACTAGTGATCCCGGCGCTTCCACTTCCGGAGATGGTACTAGTGCACCTGCCCCAGTGTCCGCTCCCGGACCCTCGAGGTCACAGCCCCGCATTGGTGGTATTGAGATCCCCGCAGAGTTCGGGGAAGGGCCGTTTCGTAACCACATGCGCACGCCTTGCCGACGCACTCCCGACGGACGTTTAGTCGTGATTCCGCCAGGCAGACACCGACAGATGTTGGCCGCCTTCGGACGCTTTGGATTACCAGCTCAGCCACCAGTGTCACCACCACACGATTCGGATGACTCATCATCCGCCGATTCTTCATCATCAGACGACTCCAGCGATGATGAGGATCCTATTGATAGACCTATTCAGGCACCCTCCACCCCACCGAAGAAGCGGTACCGTTCCGACGGCACCGTCATTCCAGGGGTGAATGGAGGTCGTGCTTTTACTGATGCTTTTGGCCATCGACGTAGAGTTACTGCTCGTAAACGAGTTGTGCCATACCCTGCCGACCCACAGATACGTAAGGTTCCCGTTACGTATTGACTATTCTTGGAACCGTACCACCTAGATTTAGATACGGACCACTTACATCTAGGGACGTACCATCTACATCCGGAGCCGGACCATCTACATCAGCACCACCGGCACCACCCACCCCACCTGCACCGCCTGCCCCACCAGCTCCCTCTAACGAGGAACTGATGAGGGAGGTTGAGACTCTCCGAGCTCGAGTCACTGAGCTCGAGGAGCAGTTGGCTCGAGGAGCAGTTCACCCGCCTTCACCGTAGGACTTTGTATTTAGATTTCATGATGTAATCTAGTTATAGTTTCATGTATTTCATATGTATTGTACGAACTTATTCAGATGTATGAAACTTATTATTATTAATGAATGGAACTCTGCGTTATTTAATTCTTGCACGATGTTCTATTTACATTGCTGTACGATGATTCTGTGGTATTTGTACCTAGATACATTATTTAATAACATGTGATGTTTTGATTCCATGTTGGTCACTATATACTGTATTATTACTACTTGCATACTGGATTTTGACTTGAGTCAAAAATTTTGTTTAGAATACCATGGCTAACGGAAGATCCACACCTACCGTCGCCCAGATTGAGGACATGATCAACGAACGGGTCGCTGCAGCCCTAGCAGAAAGAAATCTCGAAGCTCCACCCCCACCACCACCGGTTATTCCACCCGTTCGAAATGGGTGTACATACAAGAAATTCCAGAGCTGCAAACCGCATAACTTCAGCGGCACCGAGGGACCAGTTGGTCTCACCAGATGGTTCGAGAAACTTGAATCAGTATTCTGAGTTAGCAACTGTTCGGAGGATAATAAGACCAAGTTTGCATCGTGCACGCTATCTGACGGCGCGCTAACGTGGTGGAACACGTTAGCTCAAGCAAAAGGGATTGATGAGGCATATGCTACGCCTTGGGAAGAGTTTAAGTGTGCTATGATTGAGGAATACTGTCCAAGAACCGAAATTCAGAAGATGGAAATTGAATTCATTTAGTTGAAGGCCGTAGGAAACGACCTTAACAGTTACAATCGTAGGTTTTTGGAGTTGGCTCTTATGTGTCCGACCATGGTCACCCCCGAATTTAAGCGCTTGGAGAAATACTTCTCGGGACTCCCTAAGTCCATCAAAGGAAATGTCACCTCATCCAAACCACCGAATGTTCCCGAAGCAATGCGCATGGCGCATACTCTCCTGAATCAAATCATCCTTGACGAGCCAGAGAAGGCTAAGTTTGAAGCCGGTAGTAGTGAAAAGAGGAAATGGGACAACAACCATAACAACCACAACAACAACAACAACAACAACAACAACAACAACAACAACAACAACAACAGGGGGAGAAACTACGATCAAACCCCCGCCAAGAGGCACAACAACGGTGGAAACCCTAATCCCAACAACAACACCAACACCAACCCGAACTACAAAGGAACCCTACCACAATGCAAGAGGTGTTACAAGCACCACACTGGGTATTGCAATGTTGTCTGTGAGAAGTGCCAACGGGCTGGGCACATCGGGAAAGACTGCAAGGTCACCACTTTGAATGGGAAACCGAACACCAATGGACCGAAGAAGTGCTACGAATGTGGACAGACGGGCCATTTCAGAAACGCGTGCCCAAACAAGCGAAAAGACGGAGGACCACCCCGAGGTAGAGCCTTCAATGTTAATGCAAGGGATGCACGTGATAACCCCGACTTGGTGACAGGTATATTCACAATCAACAATCTTTTAGCTTCTGTCTTGTTTGATACTGGTGCGGATAGAAGTTATGTATGTAGACATTTTTGCGATAAGATTAATTGGTCATTAGTCCCGTTAAAAGAAAGTATGCTTGTCGAGGTCGCAAATGGAAAACTTGAAAAAGTTGACCACATTAGTCGAGGAGCTATCATCAACATAGCTGGTGCAGATTTCGAAATTGATTTGATACCTATCAAACTGGGAAGTTTTGACGTGATCGTTGGTATGGATTGGTTGAGCAAGATAAAGGCCGATATTATCTGTGGAGATAAAGCACTTCGCATACCACAAGGAGATGGTGAACCACTGGTTATCTATGGAGAGAGATGTACCTCGAAGTTGAACCTCATTAGTTGCGTGAAAGCGCAAAAGATTATGAAGAAGGGACGCTTTGCTGTCCTAGCACATGTGAAAGCGGTAGAAACTGAGGTGAAGAGCGTGAACGACATTCGAATTGTGAATGAATTTTCCGATGTCTTCCCAGAGGAATTGCCTGGATTGCCGCCGCAGAGAGCCGTAGAGTTTCAGATTGATTTAGTGCCAGGAGCTGCACCTGTAGCTCGCGCACCTTATAGACTCGCACCTTCCGAGATGCAAGAATTACAGAGTCAACTACAAGAGCTGTTAGACCGAGGATTTATTCAACCAAGCTTCTCGCCTTGGGGCGCACCTGTTCTGTTTGTGAAGAAGAAGGATGGATCCTTTCGTATGTGTATCGACTACCGTGAGCTCAACAAATTGACTATCAAGAATCGGTATCCTCTTCCACGAATTGACGATCTTTTTGATCAACTACAAGGATAGCGTTTATTCAAAGATCGATTTGCGATTCGGATATCACCAGTTGAGGGTGAAGGAAAGTGACGTGATGAAGACTGCATTCAGGACCCGTTATGGTCATTATGAGTTTCTCGTGATGCCATTCGGTTTGACAAATGCACCTGCCGTGTTCATGGACCTCATGAATCGTGTCTGCAAGCCTTACTTGGACAAGTTTGTTATCGTCTTCATAGATGATATCCTCATCTACTCTAGGAGCGAAGAAGAACATGAGCAACACCTCCGATTAGTGCTTGAACTCTTAAGACAAGAGCAACTTTACGCCAAATTCTCCAAGTGTGAATTTTGGTTGAAGGAAGTACAATTTTTGGGTCATGTTGTAAGCGACCAGGGTATCAAAGTTGATCCCGCCAAGATGGAAGCCATCAGCAAGTGGGAGACCCCCACTACTCCGACGCATATTCGCCAATTCCTAGGTCTCGCCGGTTACTATCGAAGATTCATCAAAGGATTTTCTCTGATTGCGCGTCCTTTGACCGCACTGACTCACAAGGGCAAGAAGTTCATTTGGGAACCCGCACACGAATCGGCATTTCAAACTTTGAAGAAGAAGTTAACCTCCGCACCTATTCTATCACTTCCTGAGGGCAGTGATGACTTTGTTGTTTATTGCGATGCTTCAAAAAGTGGTTTTGGTCGTGTACTGATGCAACGATCAAAAGTTATTGCCTATGCCTCCCGCCAATTGAAGATTCACGAGTGGAACTACACTACTCACGATCTTGAACTTGGAGCCGTTGTCTTTGCACTCAAATTGTGGAGACATTATCTGTATGGAACTAAGAGCACTATTTTCACCGATCACAAGAGTCTCCAGCACATCTTTGATCAGAAGCAACTGAATATGAGACAGCGTCGATGGATCGAGACACTCAACGACTACGATTTTGAACTCCGTTATCACCCTGGCAAGGCCAATGTTGTAGCTGACGCTTTAAGCCGAAAGGAGAGGACGGCACCTCTTCGTGTTAGGGCTCTGAACATCACCATTCATTCGAACCTCAACAACCAGATCAGAGTAACCCAAGTTGAGGCTCTCAAGGAGGAGAACATATCTCACGAACATCTGAACATACTTGTCTCTCGATTCGAGGTTAGGGAGTCTGGACTCTGATGTTATGCCGGAAGAATTTGGGTACCTCTTTATGGAGATCTACGGAACCTGATACTTGATGAAGCACACAAATCGAGATATTCGATTCATCCTGGAGCAGGCAAAATGTACCACGACCTTAAAGAACAGTATTGGTGGCCGAATCTTAAGAAGGACGTTGCGACTTATGTTGGTAAGTGTTTGACTTGCTCGAAGGTTAAAGCCGAGCATCAGAGACCTTCTGGATTACTTCAGCAACCGGAGATCCCACAATGGAAGTGGGAAAGGATCACAATGGATTTCATCACCAAGCTACCAAAGACGGTGGGCGGATACGATACCATTTGGGTTATTGTTGACCGCCTTACCAAATCTGCACACTTTCTAGCGATGAAGGAAACGGATACAATGGAGAGACTTGCTCAATTATACATTAAGGAGGTTGTATCACGACACGGTGTACCTTTATCGATCATCTCCGATCACGATCCCCATTTTGCCTCTAGATTTTGGCGTTCTTTGCAAGAAGCCATGGGAACTAGCTTCGACATGAGTACTGCTTATCACCCTCAGACTGACGGGCAAAGTGAACGCACGATTCAGACCTTGGAGGACATGTTGCGTGCATGTGTCATTGATTTTGGAAAGGCCTGGGAAAGACATTTGCCACTCGCCGAATTCTCGTACAACAACAGTTATCACTCTAGCATTAATGCTGCACCTTTTGAAGCATTGTATGGCCGTAAGTGCCGATCTCCTATTTGTTGGGCCGAAGTAGGCTAAAAGCAAATCACCGGACCCGAGGTAGTCCATGAAACCACGGAGAAGATTGCTCAGATCCAAGCTAGACTTAAGACTGCCCGTGATCGTCAAAATAGTTATGCCGATCTTAAACGTAAGGACTTTGAATTCAACGTTGGTGATCGTGTAATGTTAAAGGTTGCACCTTGGAAAGGTGTGATCCGTTTTGGAAAACGTGGGAAGTTGAACCCACGATACATTGGTCCTTTTGAGATCTTGGAACGTGTTGGACCCGTTGCTTACCGATTAGATCTACCAGCACAATTGAGCTCAGTTCATCCTACCTTCCATGTGTCAAACTTGAAGAAGTGTCTTGCTGCACCTGAACTTATCATACCACTTGAGGAGCTTACGATTGACGACAAACTCCACTTTGTGGAAGAACCTGTTGAAATTATGGATCGTGAGGTCAAAACTTTGAAACGCAACAAGATTCCGATTGTACGAGTACGATGGAATGCCAAACGAGGACATGAGTTTACTTGGGAACGAGAGGATCAAATGATGCGAAAGTATCCTCACCTTTTCCCGACTCCTCCATCTACCTCAGCTTAAATTTTGGGACGAAATTTTCTTTAACAGGTGGGTAATATAACGACCCTGGAATTTCCAACTTTTATTTATTAATAATTACTATTATTAATACGCGTGTTTAAACGAATGTACGTTATTACATTTACATGTTGCCTTGATTGCCCGTACTTGACTTTTAAGAGCCCGAAACGTCTTTGTGACACCCGGAACTTTCACGAATAATATTTTTAGATATTATTTACATTCATGATTAAATTTATTAATCATTTTAATTAACTAAGGCTATTAGTTAGTTACTTGGGCTTTAATTGGTTTAACTTGTGGTTTATTTGAACTTGGGCTTTGTTAGTGTAATGGACTCATGTTATTGGACTTCCAAGCCCACCCTACATTATTAGTGGACTTAATTAGCCCAACACTACTTGTAAGTATCAATTAGTTCATGAACTAGTTGGTTAAAGAAGACTTGGAATCTAGTTTCACACCTTCCCCATGCATGCACCCTTAATACCCATCTTTTGTAAGCTTTTCATCCAAGTATCCAACAAACAAACTTCTCCCTCCTAAAAACTGCAGCAAAACCGTGGACTTAGGGCCACCATATGGAGGTTTTGATTTCATTTTTACCTTACTACTTCATTACTTGTAAACCTCATTCAAACACACACACATACTTGCAACTTCTTTCTCTCTTTTCTCTCTTGCTTTTCTCTCAAATCTAGTAAGTAGCAAGATAACTTTTCTCTCCTTTTTACTTCTAAAAACTAAATTCTACATCTTCATCATCATCATTCTTTTATTTAAATGTTACTTGTCTTTGATTTAAATCATGTTGTTGTTACTTACTTTGTAGTTTCTTGTTACTTAATTACTAGCTTTCAAGAATCAAACTTACTAGTTTGAATTCTTCATTTATCTTGTAATTTCAAGAACACCCAAGAACTAAACTTACTAGTTTATGTTCTACATATATTGTTTCAAGAGATATAAGTTCATTGTTGTTGAAATCATACTTGTAAGTCATGGAAGTAAACTTAAAGTTTACTTTACTTAAAGATCAACTTTGGTTGAATCTTTAAAGTATGAGCAACCCTTGAACTAATTACTTGTTTAATTAACTTGTTTCTTTATTTTATACACTTTAATTTCATGTAGTTAGTTTATATGGTCAAGTACTACAAGTTAGTCTTGATCTCATATCTCTTGAACAAATTAAGTTAACTTTGAAAGTTCAAGAACACACAAATAAGTTTTCCTTAAATATAACTTTGGATCTAGACTTTTGAGTCTTGGATCTTCAAGATCAAACTAAGAACTATGTTCTACTACTTATGATCTTGATTAGTTAGTTAACTTCCAAGTTTATAGTTCATGTAAGTGTCTAACCTAAGACTTTGATGTAACTTTGGTTCATCAAACTTCATGCAACTCTTAAGTGAGTTGTGCTTCATGCCTTAGACTTGCACATGGGTTATGATGGTCAAGACTTGGTTAAGATGATGTAGATACATCAATAATTTGTACACTTGAAGCTATATGCATCAAGGATGAGAACCATGATGAACATCAAGCACCAAGACCACCGGAACCCTTTTAAACTCACTGTTCTGTCCAAAACCTACTGACCTGATGATTCTGGAACAGACCAGTAGACCTGGGCTATTCTAACCTTGATTTTTAGATAGAACTTTTCGAGTAGATAACTTTTCATATAGGACTCGTCTTAATCCGAGTTACGGTTTAGGATTTATGGCCCTCCGATCGTTACTATGTCCTTTAACGTTGTGCAGAAATTTCTGACCTACTCGCACTTAGACCGTCGCCACGGTCAAACAAAGACGAGTTTACTTCTGTAAATTTTACCACACTTAAGGGACTCATATTCGGAGCCATGGCCACTGGTCTCACCTTAATTCAGTAAGGGTAGAGGCCGTGGTGACTGACTGAAGTCAGACTTTGTTTTAAACTACTTTCATAAACGAAACCTACTTTACGCCTTTTGTTTAATGATGATTGATGATGACCCTTAAGACCTTAAATACATACTTTTAAACCTATTAAGACGATTTACTAACTTAGTACTATTTGACTTAGGTTGAGGACTTCGGACCATTTACTTGCACACCTTTCCCGACTACTACTTTACCGCTACATATCATTGTGAGTTATAGCATTCCCTTTTTACTTTAACTTATTTTGGGAACTGAGAATACATGCGGATTTTATGTTTTACATACTAGGCACGAGTACTTAAACTTATATATGTATGGGTTATACAACGGCATAAACATTCCCTTTAGCTCGGTAACGTTTAATCATTGGTTTTTGAACCGTGAACGCGAATCTTAGATATGGATCCATAGGGTTTGACATCCCCACTCGGGCTAGTCGCGCTAGCAGTCAACGAGTGTTTAATACTTCGTAAACATACGCACTCGCCAAGTGTACTTTCAGGGGGTATTTTAAACGTTAAGTTAGTTACCAAGTGCCCACGGTTAACATATACTTTATCATACTGTTTTGAAACGCTCTTTGTAGCACTGAAATCTCGTGGCCTACCTTACATACTGTTATACTTAAACTATAGCTCACCAACCTTTGTGTTGATGTTTTTAAGCATGTATTTCTCAGGTGCTTGAGGTTGCTTCCGCTGTGTACTAGTCGTGCTGTAGAACCCGCTGCTTAGAGTTGTCCACGCATGAACTACTTTACTTTGCATTCAAACATTCGTACTTTTGAAACTATGTTATGTAACGACCTTTGGGGTCACGTACACTTATTTATTTGCTTCTACTTAGTGAAGCATGCTTTTGAAATGTAAAACATTTGATGTCGGTTATGACATCACCTTTTTATCGTGAATGCAACTTCTTTAATTACAGCATATAGTACTTAACCTTGTAATGATCCTGTTGTTGATGATTCGTACACGATGGTTTTGTACGGGGCATCACATTTGGTATCAGAGCATTGGTTGTAGGGAATTAGGTTGCATTAGTGAGTCTAAGACCGACCCGAGTAGGATTCACTAATAGGACTAATCTACAACTTGCTAGTTTACTTGTTTTTGCTGAACTTACTGCATGCTGCTGCTTACTGTTACTGCTATATGCCGTATGCTACTACGTGATTTCACTACTGCATGCTATTACTTGCTTTCGATTGCATGCTAGTTTCGTACGATTACTGATATTGCCATGCTACTTATTGTTATACATGATTTAAACTGTTGGCCTATTATTTGCTTGCTTTATGACATACTGACATGAAAAATTTATTTTTCCTTGTTCAGATGTCGGATGTTCCACCTGCTGGCATTTCGGGCAGTACAGACTCAGACCCCGTCGCCCTACCTACTACTACACCTGCTGCTGCTACTGCCGATACACCGGCACCGACACCCACTAGTGATCCCGGCGCTTCCACTTCCGGAGATGGTACTAGTGCACTTGCCCCAGTGTCCGCTCCCGGACCCTCGAGGTCACAGCCCCGCATTGGTGGTATTGAGATCCCCACAGAGTTCGGGGAAGGGCCGTTTCGTAACCACATGCGCACGCCTTGCCGACGCACTCCCGACGGACGTTTAGTCGTGATTCCGCCAGGCAGACACCGACATATGTTGGCCGCCTTCGGACGCTTTGGATTACCAGCTCAGCCACCAGTGTCACCACCACACGATTCGGATGACTCATCATCCGCCGATTCTTCATCATCAGACGACTCCAGCGATGATGAGGATCCTGTTGATAGACCTATTCAGGCACCCTCCACCCCGCCGAAGAAGCGGTACCATTCCGACGGCACCGTCATTCCAGGGGTGAATGGAGGTCGTGCTTTTACTGATGCTTTTGGCCATCGACGTAGAATTACTGCTCGTAAACGAGTTGTGCCATACCCTGCCGACCCACAGATACGTAAGGTTCCCCGTTACATATTGACTATTCTTGGAACCGTACCACCTAGATTTAGATACGGACCACTTACATCTAGGGACGTACCATCTACATCCGGAGCCGGACCATCTACATCAGCACCACCGGCACCACCCGCCCCACCCGCCCCACCTGCACCGCCTGCCCCACCAGCTCCCTCTAACGAGGAACTGATGAGGGAGGTTGAGACTCTCCGAGCTCGAGTCACTGAGCTCGAGGAGCAGTTGGCTCGAGGAGCAGTTCACCCGCCTTCACCGTAGGACTTTGTATTTAGATTTCATGATGTAATCTAGTTATAGTTTCATGTATTTCATATGTATTGTACGAACTTATTCAGATGTATGAAACTTATTATTATTAATGAATGGAACTCTGCGTTATTTAATTCCTGCACGATGTTCTATTTACATTGCTGTACGATGATTCTGTGGTATTTGTACCTAGATACATTATTTAATAACATGTGATGTTTTGATTCCATGTTGGTCACTATATACTGTATTATTACTACTTGCATACTGGATTTTGACTTGAGTCAAAAATTTTGTTTAGAATACCATGGCTAACGGAAGATCCACACCTACCGCCGCCCAGATTGAGGACATGATCAACGAACGGGTCGCTGCAGCCCTAGCAGAAAGAAATCTAGAAGCTCCACCACCACCACCACCGGTTATTCCACCCGTTCGAAATGGGTGTACATACAAGGAATTCCAGAGCTGCAAACCGCATAACTTCAGCGGCACCGAGGGACCAGTTGGTCTCACCAGATGGTTCAAGAAACTTGAATCAGTATTCCGAGTTAGCAACTGTTCAGAGGATAATAAGACTAAGTTTGCATCGTGCACGCTATCTGACGGCGCGCTAACGTGGTGGAACACGTTAGCTCAAGCAAAAGGGATTGATGAGGCGTATGCTACGCCTTGGGAAGAGTTTAAGTGTGCTATGATTGAGGAATACTGTCCAAGAACCGAAATTCAGAAGATGGAAATTGAATTCATGCAGTTGAAGGCCGTAGGAAACGACCTTAACAGTTACAATCGTAGGTTTTTGGAGTTGGCTCTTATGTGTCCGACCATGGTCACCCCCGAATTTAAGCGCTTGGAGAAATACTTCTCGGGACTCCCTAAGTCCATCAAAGGAAATGTCACCTCATCCAAACTACTGAATGTTCCCGAAGCAATGCGCATGGCGCATACTCTCCTAAATCAAATCATCCTTGACGAGCCGGAGAAGGCTAAGTTTGAAGCCGGTAGTAGTGAAAAGAGGAAATGGGACAACAGCCATAACAACCACAACAACAACAACAACAACAGGGGGAGAAACTACGATCAAACCCCCGCCAAGAGGCACAACAACGGTGGAAACCCTAATCCCAACAACAACACCAACACCAACCCGAACTACAAAGGAACCCTACCACAATGCAAGAGGTGTTACAAGCACCACACTGGGTATTGCAATGTTGTCTGTGAGAAGTGCCAACGGGCTGGGCACATCGGGAAAGACTGCAAGGTCACCACTTTGAATGGGAAACCGAACACCAATGGACCGAAGAAGTGCTACGAATGTGGACAGACGGGCCATTTCAGAAACGCGTGCCCAAACAAGTGAAAAGACGGAGGACCACCCCGAGGTAGAGCCTTCAATGTTAATGCAAGGGATGCACGTGATAACCCCGACTTGGTGACAGGTATATTCACAATCAACAATCTTTTAGCTTCTGTCTTGTTTGATACTGGTGTGGATAGAAGTTATGTATGTAGACATTTTTGCGATAAGATTAATTGGTCATTAGTCCCGTTAAAAGAAAGTATGCTTGTCGAGGTCGCAAATGGAAAACTTGAAAAAGTTGACCACATTAGTCGAGGAGCTATCATCAACATAGCTGGTGCAGATTTCGAAATTGATTTGATACCTATCAAACTGGGAAGTTTTGACGTGATCGTTGGTATGGATTGGTTGAGCAAGATAAAGGCCGATATTATCTGTGGAGATAAAGCACTTCGCATACCACAAGGAGATGGTGAACCACTGGTTATCTATGGAGAGAGATGTACCTCGAAGTTGAACCTCATTAGTTGCGTGAAAGCGCAAAAGATTATGAAGAAGGGACGCTTTACTGTCCTAGCACATGTGAAAGCGGTAGAAACTGAGGTGAAGAGCGTGAACGACATTCGAATTGTGAACGAATTTTCCGATGTCTTCCCAGAGGAATTGCCTGGATTGCCTCCGCAGAGAGCCGTAGAGTTTCAGATTGATTTAGTGCCAGGAGCTGCACCTGTAGCTCGCGCACCTTATAGACTCGCACCTTCCGAGATGCAAGAATTACAGAGTCAACTACAAGAGCTGTTAGACCGAGGATTTATTCAACCAAGCTTCTCGCCTTGGGGCGCACCTGTTCTGTTTGTGAAGAAGAAGGATGGATCCTTTCGTATGTGTATCGACTACCGTGAGCTCAACAAATTGACTATCAAGAATCGGTATCCTCTTCCACGAATTGACGATCTTTTTGATCAACTACAAGGATAGCGTTTATTCAAAGATCGATTTGCGATTCGGATATCACCAGTTGAGGGTGAAGGAAAGTGACGTGATGAAGACTGCATTCAGGACCCGTTATGGTCATTATGAGTTTCTCGTGATGCCATTCGGTTTGACAAATGCACCTGCCGTGTTCATGGACCTCATGAATCGTGTCTGCAAGCCTTACTTGGACAAGTTTGTTATCGTCTTCAAAGATGATATCCTCATCTACTCTAGGAGCGAAGAAGAACATGAGCAACACCTCCGATTAGTGCTTGAACTCTTAAGACAAGAGCAACTTTACGCCAAATTCTCCAAGTGTGAATTTTGGTTGAAGGAAGTACAATTTTTGGGTCATGTTGTAAGCGACCAGGGTATCAAAGTTGATCCCGCCAAGATTGAAGCCATCAGCAAGTGGGAGACCCCCACTACTCCGACGCATATTCGCCAATTCCTAGGTCTCGCCGGTTACTATCGAAGATTCATCGAAGGATTTTCTCTGATTGCGCGTCCTTTGACCGCACTGACTCACAAGGGCAAGAAGTTCATTTGGGAACCCGCACACGAATCGGCATTTCAAACTTTGAAGAAGAAGTTAACCTCTGTACCTATTCTATCACTTCCTGAGGGCAGTGACGACTTTGTTGTTTATTGCGATGCTTCAAAAAGTGGTTTTGGTTGTGTACTGATGCAACGATCAAAAGTTATTGCCTATGCCTCCCGCCAATTGAAGATTCACGAGCGGAACTACACTACTCACGATCTTGAACTTGGAGCCGTTGTCTTTGCACTCAAATTATGGAGACATTATCTGTATGGAACTAAGAGCACTATTTTCACCGATCACAAGAGTCTCCAGCACATCTTTGATCAGAAGCAACTAAATATGAGACAGCGTCGATGGATCGAGACACTCAACGACTACGATTTTGAACTTCGTTATCACCCTGGCAAGGCCAATGTTGTAGCTGACGCTTTAAACCGAAAGGAGAGGACAGCACCTCTTCGTGTTAGGGCTCTGAACATCACCATTCATTCGAACCTCAACAACTAGATCAGAGTAGCCCAATTTGAGGCTCTCAAGGAGGAGAACATATCTCACGAACATCTGAACATACTTGTCTCTCGATTCGAGGTTAGGGAGTCTGGACTCCGATGTTATGCCGGAAGAATTTGGGTACCTCTTTATGGAGATCTACAGAACCTGATACTTGATGAAGCACACAAATCGAGATATTCGATTCATCCTGGAGCAGGCAAAATGTACCACGACCTTAAAGAACAGTATTGGTGGCCGAATCTTAAGAAGGACGTTGCGACTTATGTTGGTAAGTGTTTGACTTGCTCGAAGGTTAAAGCCGAGCATCAGAGGCCTTCTGGATTACTTCAGCAACCGGAGATCCCACAATGGAAGTGGGAAAGGATCACAATGGATTTCATCACCAAGCTACCAAAGACGGTGGGCGGATACGATACCATTTGGGTTATTGTTGACCGCCTTACCAAATCTGCACACTTTCTAGCGATGAAGGAAACAGATACAATGGAGAGACTTGCTCAATTATATATTAAGGAGGTTGTATCACGACACGGTGTAACTTTATCGATCATCTCCGATCGCGATCCCCGTTTTGCCTCTAGATTTTGGCGTTCTTTGCAAGAAGCCATGGGAACTAGTTTCGACATGAGTACTGCTTATCACCCTCAGACTGACGGGCAAAGTGAACGCACGATTCAGACCTTGGAGGACATGTTGCGTGCATGTGTCATTGATTTTGGAAAGGCCTGGGAAAGACATTTGCCACTCGCCGAATTCTCGTACAACAACAGTTATCACTCTAGCATTAATGCTGCACCTTTTGAAGCATTGTATGGCCGTAAGTGCCGATCTCCTATTTGTTGGGCCGAAGTAGGCGAAAAGCAAATCACCAGACCCGAGGTAGTCCATGAAACCACGGAGAAGATTGCTCAGATCCAAGCTAGACTTAAGACTGCCCTTGATCGTCAAAATAGTTATGTCGATCTTAAACGTAAGGACTTTGAATTCAACGTTGGTGATCGTGTAATGTTAAAGGTTGCACCTTGGAAAGGTGTGATCCGTTTTGGAAAACGTGGGAAGTTGAACCCACGATACATTGGTCCTTTTGAGATCTTGGAACGTGTTGGACCCGTTGCTTACCGATTAGATCTACCAGCACAATTGAGCTCAGTTCATCCTACCTTCCATGTGTCAAACTTGAAGAAGTGTCTTGCTGCACCTGAACTTATCATACCACTTGAGGAGCTTACGATTGACGACAAACTCCACTTTGTGGAAGAACCTGTTGAAATTATGGATCGTGAGGTCAAAACTTCGAAACGCAACAAGATTCCGATTGTACGAGTACGATGGAATGCCAAACGAGGACCTGAGTTTACTTGGAAACGAGAGGATCAAATGATGCGAAAGTATCCTCACCTTTTCCCGACTCCTCCATCTACCTCAGCTTAAATTTTGGGACGAAATTTTCTTTAACAGGTGGGTAATGTAACGACCCTGGAATTTTCAACTTTTATTTATTAATAATTACTATTATTAATATGCGTGTTTAAACGAATGTACGTTATTACAATTACATGTTGCCTTGATTGCCCGTACTTGACTTTTAAGAGCCCGAAACGTCTTTGTGACACCCGGAACTTTCACGAATAATATTTTTAGATATTATTTACATTCATGATTAAATTTATTAATCATTTTAATTAACTAAGGCTATTAGTTAGTTACTTGGGCTTTAATTGGTTTAACATGTGGTTTATTTGAACTTGGGCTTTGTTAGTGTAATGGACTCATGTTATTGGACTTCCAAGCCCACCCTACATTATTAGTGGACTTAATTAGCCCAACACTACTTGTAAGTATCAATTAGTTCATGAACTAGTTGGTTAAAGAAGACTTGGAATCTAGTTTCACACCTTCCCCATGCATGCACCCTTAATACCCATCTTTTGTAAGCTTTTCATCCAAGTATCCAACAAACAAACTTCTCCCTCCTAAAAACTGCAGCAAAACCGTGGACTTAGGGCCACCATATGGAGGTTTTGATTTCATTTTTACCTTACTACTTCATTACTTGTAAACCTCATTCAAACACACACACATACTTGCAACTTCTTTCTCTCTTTTCTCTCTTGCTTTTCTCTCAAATCTAGTAAGTAGCAAGATAACTTTTCTCTCCTTTTTACTTCTAAAAACTAAATTCTACATCTTCATCATCATCATTCTTTTATTTAAATGTTACTTGTCTTTGATTTAAATCATGTTGTTGTTACTTACTTTGTAGTTTCTTGTTACTTAATTACTAGCTTTCAAGAATCAAACTTACTAGTTTGAATTCTTCATTTATCTTGTAATTTCAAGAACACCCAAGAACTAAACTTACTAGTTTATGTTCTACATATATTGTTTCAAGAGATATAAGTTCATTGTTGTTGAAATCATACTTGTAAGTCATGGAAGTAAACTTAAAGTTTACTTTACTTAAAGATCAACTTTGGTTGAATCTTTAAAGTATGAGCAACCCTTGAACTAATTACTTGTTTAATTAACTTGTTTCTTTATTTTATACACTTTAATTTCATGTAGTTAGTTTATATGGTCAAGTACTACAAGTTAGTCTTGATCTCATATCTCTTGAACAAATTAAGTTAACTTTGAAAGTTCAAGAACACACAAATAAGTTTTCCTTAAATATAACTTTGGATCTAGACTTTTGAGTCTTGGATCTTCAAGATCAAACTAAGAACTATGTTCTACTACTTATGATCTTGATTAGTTAGTTAACTTCCAAGTTTATAGTTCATGTAAGTGTCTAACCTAAGACTTTGATGTAACTTTGGTTCATCAAACTTCATGCAACTCTTAAGTGAGTTGTGCTTCATGCCTTAGACTTGCACATGGGTTATGATGGTCAAGACTTGGTTAAGATGATGTAGATACATCAATAATTTGTACACTTGAAGCTATATGCATCAAGGATGAGAACCATGATGAACATCAAGCACCAAGACCACCGGAACCCTTTTAAACTCACTGTTCTGTCCAAAACCTACTGACCTGATGATTCTGGAACAGACCAGTAGACCTGGGCTGTTCTAACCTTGATTTTTAGATATAACTTTTCGAGTAGATAACTTTTCATATAGGACTCGTCTTAATCCGAGTTACGGTTTAGGATTTATGGCCCTCCGATCGTTACTATGTCCTTTAATGTTGTGCAGAAATTTCTGACCTACTCGCACTTAGACCGTCGCCACGGTCAAACAAAGACGAGTTTGCTTCTGTAAATTTTATCACACTTAAGGGACTCATAGACGGAGCCATGGCCACTGGTCTCACCTTAATTCAGTAAGGGTAGAGGCCGTGGTGACTGACTGAAGTCAGACTTTGTTTTAAACTACTTTCATAAACGAAACCTACTTTACGCCTTTTGTTTAATGATGATTGATGATGACCCTTAAGACCTTAAATACATACTTTTAAACCTATTAAGACGATTTACTGACTTAGTACTATTCGATCTAGGTTGAGGACTTCGGACCATTTACTTGCACACCTTTCCCGACTACTACTTTACCGCTACATATCATTGTGAGTTATAGCATTCCCTTTTTACTTTAACTTATTTTGAGAACTGAGAATACATGCGGATTTTATGTTTTACATACTAGGCACGAGTATTTAAACTTATATATGTGTGGGTTATACAACGGCATAAACATTCCCTTTAGCTCGGTAACGTTTAATCATTGGTTTTTGAACCGTGAACGCGAATCTTAGATATGGATCCATAGGGTTTGACATCCCCACTCGGGCTAGTCGCGCTAGCAGTCAACGAGTGTTTAATACTTCGTAAACATACGCACTCGCCAAGTGTACTTTCAGGGGGTATTTTAAACGTTAAGTTAGTTACCAAGTGCCCACGGTTAACATATACTTTATCATACTGTTTTGAAACGCTCTTTGTAGCACTGAAATCTCGTGGCCTACCTTACATACTGTTATACTTAAACTATAGCTCACCAACCTTTGTGTTGACGTTTTTAAGCATGTATTTCTCAGGTACTTGAGGTTGCTTCCGCTGTGTACTAGTCGTGCTGTAGAACCCGCTGCTTAGAGTTGTCCACGCATGAACTACTTTACTTTGCATTCAAACATTCGTACTTTTGAAACTATGTTATGTAACGACCTTTGGGGTCACGTACACTTATTTATTTGCTTCTACTTAGTGAAGCATGCTTTTGAAATGTAAAACATTTGATGTCGGTTATGACATCACCTTTTTATCGTGAATGCAACTTCTTTAATTACAGCATATAGTACTTAACCTTGTAATGATCCTGTTGTTGATGATTCGTACACGATGGTTTTGTACGGGGCATCACAGTGACTCCCACTTGGGCCACGTTCCGTTGATCTCCCTCCTGACACCACCAAGGCCTCCACTTGTCGTGAACCGGCCTGTTTGTCCTCCTTGTTATTGCGCCGATTTTCTTCTTCTAGAATAGCAGCCGCAACTTCATCATAGACTAGATACTCCGAGAGATCATTATTGGTTAAGTTAATAATGAGTTGATCATACGAATCAGGTAGACTCTGAAGTAAAAGTTCAGCACGTTCTTTTGGCTCTATATTGCAGCTTAATGAAGCGAGTTGAGAAAATAGAGTATTCAAAGAATTAATATGCTCATTAACTGAAGTAGATTCGTTCATGCGTAGCGCATAAAGTTTCCTCTTAAGGAATATCTTGTTGTGGAGTGATTTGGTCTCGTACAATTTTACGAGGTGATCCCAAATCTCTTTCGCCGTCTTCTTTTCTTCTATGCTAGACAAAACGCCATCTGCTAGTGTCAGATGAAGATTTGCGATAGCCTGGCCGTCCATCTCTTCCCATTTTTCATCAGTGACTTCGGCGGACCGTCCACTGATGGCCGTCAAACACTTATCATTTCTCAGGATAGCTTTCATCTTTAGTTTCCATAACGAGAAGTTACTCCCATTGAACTTTTCAATTTCAAATTTTGTAGACATTGCTATAATTACAATCTTTTTTTCGACAATACTAATTTTTTTCTGAGAAATAGTACCCGAGAACTTATCGAGTGAAATTAATCTTACTTATTTTCTGATGTGGACGATCCACTCTCGTGGCAACCACAGAGCATACGATAAGTAGATTAATAATACACACTATATATTAGACCTTAGCTCTTGATACCACTTGTTGAGAAAAGTGACACCGAATTATAGCAAACCGCTAGTAATAATATGAAAACGATAATAAAGGAACATCGAGATTTAACGTGAAAAACCCCAATAGGGTAAAAATCACGGGCAATGAAAGAAACGTTTTACTAATAAGAATAATAGGAATTACACTTCTCTCTAATTACAAGGATAAACATTAATCTTTATATCTCTTGTAATTAGGAGATTACTCACAAACTCTCTATTTAATCTATTAGAATACAAGGAAGAAAGAAAGAATATGGTACTAGTAAATATGCATGAGTGCTGCCATATTTATAGTACTACAAATGTGGTTGGTGAAATATGAAAATAAGAAAGTCTTCCATCGTAGGCAACTACCATCCACCAACCATTTACTTTTCCATTTCAACAAAATTTTATCTCGATAAGTATTTACGACTAATATTTCCTGTAAAATTTTATCTCGATGAGTATTTACGGCTAATATTTTTTGACATGTTATAGATTTGACGTTTTATGCATAACTATGGCTTGAACCTGGAACTCATTTATTAACCTCACCATCTTCCTAAAATTTCTCTTTCATTTCTTTTTGCAAGACATTGAAAATGTTTACTATCATTTATGTAAAATCTTAGAGAGAAATTTATCCTCAAAATCTGATTCATATAAGGTTTCACCTAATGTCAGACACAAGGCGCAAGCCCTTTCGTCTTGCACATCCGATAATAATTCGATGAGTCGTAAAGGCGCAAGCCATATTGATCGAGCGATAGTGGTCAAAAAAACGAGTGTTTTACGCCTTGTGAAGCATCATGTCAATGTTTTCTTAGCGAAATTTTATACTCCGTAATTGTTTTGATAATTTAATGTTTTAGTAATTATCCTTTAATATATCCATATGTACAATATAAATAAAGGATTCTTATATCTTTGAACTTTATAGTATCTGTTACAAAATATTCTATATACATTTTTAGTCACTACTAAAAAATTCTAAATGTAAATGTAAGTGATTATGAATGACAATAAATTGTTTGATAATCTTATGAATCAACAATAAGAATGAGATAAAATTACTCTATTAACATTTTAAATGAATAAAAAATTTCAACATACTTGTTTGATAAGTGTTAAAGACATTATGTAAGAAAATTCTGGTGTTAAATAGTTAAGAGAGTGTTTAATGATTAATAGAGTGTTATGAATAATTCAGCACTAAATGTTGAACTATTCAATATGATATGTCATTTTACACGTTAAAAACTAACGTATCAAATGTTAAACTATTTAATTAAGAGGTAAACAAACCTCTAAGTTGATATACAGTACCTATTAATCTATTATTTCAACCAACCATGGCAAGTAAATATGTTGTACTCGATAACATACCATTTTTTTTATTTTTTATTTTCATTTGTTTGTTATTATTTATTTATATTTATATGATATGATATATGATTGTTCACTTTTATTGACAATTTTGTGAGACATCTTTAACGGGGTTGGAGTAAGGGTGCGTTTGTTTGTCTCTTAATGGAATGGTTCAGTACTGAATGCTGAACCGTTCAGCATTCAGTGCGTTTGTTTCTGACCTCTGAATGACATATGGTGTTGAATGGTTCAGAATTTAGCTTTGAACCATTCAGAGATGAAACACTCTCTTAACCATTAAGAGCTCAAATTATCTATAATATTCTCCTCAGATCATATCCAGATCACCTAAGTAACAAGTATATTGAATTTTTTATTCATATCACACGTTAACACGGGCGGATCCAGCATGGTGCAACCGGGGTCATCCGCCCCCGGCGATCGAAAATATTTTAATAATTTTTTATGTAAATGCGATAAAACCGTGCGTAACTATCAGGTTATATAATATATAGAAGAAATATGTAACAAACTGCCCTTGGATCAGCTGATTAATGTAAGGCGCTAATAACAAACTGGTTGGGGGTTCGAGTCTTGCAGCAGCTGTTTTTATTATTACTTTTTTGATAGCATTTATAAGTTATCTCTTTGAAAAACTTAGGAGCTATGTCCATTTTTATATGATTTTTGAATTGAAATTCAAATAATTTTAGTAAATTTTTGCCCCCGTAGAAAAATAATCCTGGATCCGCCACTGCACGTTAATAAGGTAGTTTTAGTCAGTTCATATCGTTCATTCTAAAAATGATTATCAAACAACTTATTTTCATTCGAAGCAAAAAGCTTTTACCATTCAGATTCTGAATCTTTCTAATCATTCACTTTTATCAATTCGAAGTTTGGTCCCTGTTCACCAAAATAACAAAAACCCAATTCCCGGCTATCATCGCCCCCGCACGACGGCTCTGACTGTAAGCGTGCAGCACATCACTTTCAACCAGTCGCCGTCTAATGAGGTCACGCCTCCCTCCAATCCTCCTTCACAACCTCCACCATTCCTTTTCTTCTTCATTTTCACATATTCCTACCATGACCACCACCAGCATCTTCTTCCGTACAATCTCTAATTCACCGTTACACACTAAACTCTCATCGTTACATTTACCACAACTTTCTAATTCACGCACTAACGTTTCGTATAATTATTATTATTCTGTTAATACTCCATTAGTTCGTGGTTTAGATGATTCTAGAAGGTTCGGAGGGAAGGCGTTTGCGTCGCAGCAACAGCGAAATTATCGGAAGGTTCGAGGACGTCCGGCGGCTAAAAAGAAGAAGGAATTAGAACTCGATGTTAAGATTTGTATCGAGCAACAGTTACCTGATGATCCTGAAATTCTGGTTTATTACATTTCATTTCATTTCATTCCATTGCATTACTTGTTTATTTGCTGTAATTAAAATTAATTGATGATTTATCTATATAATTAGAACCTTCTGTTTATCTAACAGCTAATATGCTTAAGTTCACGTGCTAGGACAAATTTTCTTTTAGGTTATGCTACGACAAATTCCAGAATAGGTAGTCTAAGTTTCAAAATACCTCAATATGATTGAAGGGACATTGACATGCTAAAATGCCTGTAAGTTCGATTTCGTCAGCAAAAGGTAACATGAATTGGAATCTCAACAAAAAAGTTGATTGAACTTCTTAGTGTAGGTAAGCAGATTCCAGGTATATCATACATTTCAGTTGATATAGCTGAACCTGCAATCATCTTCATGAGAGAAACGAGCTTTGTTTACCTACATTACGAAATGTTAAAAGTTATATTACTAACTTATCAAACGATCTTTGGTTACCTACATACTATAAGAAGGTATTAGAGTATACTTAGTTCAACAATTAGGATGTAAACATCTGATGTACTCTTTAGACTATCAAGATATATAGTTGACACGTTTCTTTTCATAATTGTAGTTAATGAGGAAATAAGCCAAGTAGATAGGATACCATGGCAGAAACTTCAAGTTAGCAACTCATATTAGTGTAATTTGACATCTACTTGGTGTACGTTGTTTGGAAACTTTGTTTTGTAGACTTTAATGATAGAATAGAATGGAGAAGCGTTGCTTATTCATTGTGAGTTTTTGCAGGATATTGCAGAAATGCTTCGTCTAAACGTCCCAATGGCTATGAAAGTAGCATTTGATGGTTTAAAAGATTCAGATCGTCATAAAACAAGATGTCCTGTCATTGATGATGTTGGCCAATATGAGAGTGTTGAGTTATCACTACTTCTATGTAATGATGAGTTTATTCGTGAGCTTAATAAAGATTGGAGGAATGAGGATCATGCTACTGACGTTCTCTCTATGTCTCAGCATATACCTGAACTTAAGCTTCCGCTGGTAACAACTGTTCTATACATCAGTTAAATTTTAAATACTAGTTGGTGTTAAGTTGTGGCCTAGAGGAAAAGTTGTAAAATAGTATTATCATATGAAAATGAACGAGCAAAAGAATAAAAAGGAATTATCATTATCACGTTTGGATTTTTGATGAAAACTTTAAGTAATTGGTAGGATGAACTTAAACACACAATAACATTTTTTTCATCTTGCTGCAGCTAATGTTGGGTGACATAATAGTTTCGGTTGAAACGGCTGCAAGACAAGCAGAGGAAAGAGGGCACACTCTTCTTGATGAGATCCGCATTCTTATGGTACCATTTCCTATTAACTTTGAACTGTATTTGATATATTTAAAAGAGCTGTGAGGATGCTTTGGTATCATTTCTTCTCACTCATATCATTCTAGTTTGAAACCTCCTGAAAACCTTCTTTAAATTTGTTTCAATGTGTATATATTAGCATTCATGTATGTGTTTGCGTATATGTACATATGTGTGTAATGTGTTATTATATGATGGCCATGATGTATGTTTGTACCATAAATTTGACTATCTCTAATGGTTCTTTCAACTTTAGAAAGTGGTAAATTTGGACCCCTTAACTCAGTTGGCTTATTCACACAATCTCACATGACTTGCTTTCTCTGAACATTACTGCACAAATAACTAGCTTCTAATTATATTCTCCTCGAGCCTTATAAAAAACAAACTTTTTTTTTTCATCGTCTTCCATGTTTAGTGTTCTTGAAACAAATACAGAAACACATACTACATATGCTTTGCCTTTAAATAAAAAAGCCTTTATCTTTTTCTTTAAAACTCTTCAATCTTCATCTCACTCAGTCCCTTTCCTTTCTCATTTTCCGTAGTATGAGGTATGTATTTTTTTTTTTCTAAAGGCAAACCTTTTCACCCACACAATTTTTTCACAAATATATACATGTCCACTCTGGACTTGAACCCACAACCTCTTGGTTTTAGGGGTCACCTTGATATCTCTAGACCAATGGCCATTTGGTATGTTTTTATAATTACATCCACCAATAATAAAATTTGAAACTTGGTCTCAATTATTTATATCACACCCATCTTTAATACAATCTAGAACTTGGGTTAATAAAAAACTTAAAATGGAATAAGATTTCTCCCCCAATTATCGTGTGCACCATTTCTCATAATGTCTCTCTTTCTCCTCCTCGATAAGCCATCATATTTATATTTATCAATTAATAAAGGAAATATCTGTCAAAGTTAATTGCTTGTTGAAGAGATAGAAGACTTCGACAAGACAAAATGGCATCATCTAGACCGTGTCAGAGTGACAATCCAGTCTCTGAGCCCAATAATAATCCGGTCCGTTGTTAAATTTAACCCTCGATGATTCTTAATATTAATCTTTTAGGAAACAGTTTCTTGAAACATGTTTTCTCCGTCTCTTGTATTCTAATGTTTAATTCATATAAAGGGCAAAACATTTATATCGTATTTAAAACAATCAAAGGAAGAAAATAGACACAGAAAAATGTTCAGTAATATAATGGGGAAGGAGATTGCCAAAGGAACCTGAAAATTTTTTGGAGAATCAAATGCGTCTATGTATGTGTTTATGAATGTCGCACATGCAGTATGATGAAGATAAAATAAGTTAAGAGTTGTTATATTTCGGTGAAGTTGTTTACGAAAGCAAGTCATGTGAGACCATGTGACCGAGTCAACCAAGTCAAGGCTTTACAACTTTTCCAAGTTGAAGGTACCGTATGTTACCTTAGGTAATTCAGGGAATTATAAGACCTAGTTAATCAAATCCAGCGCACAAATATACATTTTGGCCTCATCAATTGATAAGATGAATATCTGATAACTCATTCATTTATCTTTTATAGGTTCATGGGTTATTGCATCTCATGGGTTATGATCACGAACTAAGTGATGAAGCTGAAGCAGAAATGGAGGAGGAAGAAGAACGTCTTCTGAAAAGTCTTGGATGGAAAGGGAAAGGACTTATCCAAAGTGCATCGAATGCTGAAGATGGTCAAATCCCTTTACCAAAGACATCTGATGGTATTTGACTCTTATCTGATTAACTTCTTGTGAAATAAGCAGCCGGGGATGTTCATCACCAAGATGCTTATATAAAACTGTATTTAATTTCTGAATATCAGATAAGCAGTTTAAATAAGCAAATCTTAGACACCTTAAAGCTGTCTATCTGCTGTATTGAAATGCAATAAGCAGAGTAACAGTTCTAATATACAATTTCATATGCCCCTTAAACCTCGATAACTTCTTTTGAGCATAATATTTCTATGTGTGCAATTGAATTAAAAGGTTACAATTTAGTTCATTTGCTATTGTAATTAACTTTGTTGTCATATTAAAACCTTTGAAACCTCACGTCTAAGCTAATCCATGCAGGTAACTATGTCAATTATTTCTTTACCAATAAAATGTTGATCCTTTACATAGCTGACGTGTTCTAAGAAACTGGTTACCCTGCAATCAAGATTTTTGAATATCTCAAATTAATTTTGGTCACTGATATTAACGGTTGGACCAAAATTAATACCTTTTATTCAACTAATCCTAATTTGGTTGTTCAAAGCATCTTGTCAGATAGAAACTTACACTTGAATTGTCTGAAGGGAGGAAAAAAGCAGGCAGTCTT
This sequence comes from Rutidosis leptorrhynchoides, assembly GCF_046630445.1. Classification (NCBI taxonomy): domain Eukaryota; kingdom Viridiplantae; phylum Streptophyta; class Magnoliopsida; order Asterales; family Asteraceae; genus Rutidosis; species Rutidosis leptorrhynchoides. Next base: position 395,620,402 of record NC_092338.1, read on the forward strand.
CGGTTCTACAAGCCAAAGTTCAGCTATTTATTTTGTGATATGGATGGTGAGTTTGACTTCAAATTGTTTTTAGATGTTATTTGCAAGTACCACATATGACTATTAGTTGTCGTTTATCTCTATGGACATAAGGTACACTGCTGAACAGCAAAAGTCTAATATCTGAAGCAAATGCAAACGCTTTAAGAGAGGCTTCATCAAGGGGTATTAAAGTGGTGATTGCTACTGGGAAAGTAAGAAAAACATAATTATTTTTATATTTTTTGGAGTGATAGTCTCCATTGTTGTCTATGTCGTGGTTTGAGGTAGCAACTCCAATCCATTTACTTAAAAAGGGCTGATTCGGGTCATGGTTTAGCCCTTAATCTGTCAAATGAAAGTCGCCCAAAGTATAATTAAAATGCTCACAGCCTACATATTATTAAACTTGAAAAATTTCAATAGTTATTTCAGTAATCTAGCTTTCATGCTCATATTAAACACATTATCCAAAAACGAATAGACAAATACATTTGTGGATCAACCCAACCTTAGTACCTGACCTGTTTCGATCAGTACCAAAAACAGCCCTTTCACCTGACCCCGTTTTACTTGAATTGCCGAACCCACTCTTTTTGCCACATCTAGTTGTGGTGCTTGCTCGAAATCTCACAATTTTGCCTGTAATTTTGGAAACAGACTCGTCCAGCTGCTATAACTCTTTTGAAGATGGTCGATTTAGCAGGAAGAGATGGAATTGTCTCCGAGTATTCACCTGGTGTTTTCATACAGGTTTGATATTGACATTTTGGTGACTCCTTGTTATCTTCTTCTTACTCTTAACTCCTTTTAAATCTTTTAGGGTTTGCTTGTTTATGGTAAAGAAGGCCGGGAAATTCACAGAAGAAATTTAGATACAGATGTTTGCAGAGAGGTATATTTATGCTATGATTCATTAGTTTCTGCTATATCATAACGTAATGACTAAAGCTTGGAGTAACATTAGTTGGAAATTTTTTTTTTTTTTTTTTTTTTTTTTTTTTTTTTTTTTTTTTTTTTTGTTGTGCTGAATTTTGATGCCTAATATGCTGCAATTGTGACAGGCATTTCATTACTCTGTAGAGCACAATATTCCACTTATTGCATTCAGTGAGAATCGTTGCCTGACCTTATTCAGCCACCCTCTTGTTGACGCACTCCATACTGTGTATAATGAGCCAAAGGTGCCTGAGTTATTACTATTATTATTTTCTGCTGTGCAAAACAGGTTTAATTGGATTTTGTCTGCCTCTAACACTAGTTTAACCTAAACGTTGTCAGGCAGAGATTATGTCTTCAGTGGATGACTTGTTAAGAAGTGGCGACGTGCAGGTATTTAGTTGACTTTTTGGAGAATATTTTATATTATAATTTGTTTATACTATTTTCACACGTTTACGTTTATTGTCTTTTGTAAATGTTATAATTGAAACTACAGAAGGTTTTATTTCTACACACTGCTGAAGGGGTGGCTGGTAGTCTCAGGCCATACTGGTCAGAAGCAACAACAGGTCGGGCCTCTGTGGTCCAGGCCCAGCCCGATATGCTTGAGATTGTGCCAGCTGGCACTTCAAAGGGGAGTGGAGTAAGAATGCTGCTCGATCATTTTGGTGTTACTGCAGACGAGGTGCGTGTTCATGACACTTGCGTATGTGTCTTTTTTCTATCAAAACAGTCATTATTTACTTTTGTGAAACATGTTTTTTTGGTCCAAATATAAATCACTACACCTCTCTTAAAAATTGGAATTATAGATTACAGACTTATAAAAGTAATGTTGTGACTTTAAGTCAAACTTTTGGTAGTTCCCATATATTTCCCTAATGTCAATCATTGATATGCATCTGTTTTTGAACTGTGTGGTTTCTGATTTGATAGAATGTTTTTCTACCAATGATGAACAGGTAATGGCAATTGGTGATGGTGAGAATGATATTGAGATGATTGAATTAGCTTCTTTAGGCATAGCTTTAAGTAACGGATCAGAGAAAACAAAAGCTGTAGCAAATGTGATTGGCGCCAGTAACGATGAAGATGGAGTTGCTGATGCTATTTATAGGTATGCATTTTAGAATACACATTTGAGTGCAAAGAATCAAACTCTTACTACCACATGAAGAGTGTATCTGGACGCAACGATGCACTTTGGATTTTTTCCATTAATTTATATTTTTCATTATAAACCCCTTGGGATTCTTATTCATTACTTAGCTAGCTAGATACCGTTAAAGATGATACGAAAGGCTTCTTGACAATCGACAAAAAGAGTTAAATACGGGTTTTTGTAATTGGTCTATGAGACCTTTTTGTAGATTGACACTAATATTTTCTGTCTATGATTTGTGTCCTTATTGACCAATGGGGCTTTGCCTCATTGGTCACCATGTTAACATGGTGTTCGAGGAGATCGAGGAGACCAGGGTTCGAGTCTCGGGGGGGGGGGGGGATTTTCGTGAATTAACTTCGTGAGCTAACCACTAACATTGCCTTTCAAAAAAAAAAAAAAAAAAAAAAAAAAAAAAAAAAAAAAAAAAAAAAAAATGATTTGTGTCCTTATTGTAAAATAAGGAATATCTATAACTATAATTGCTTTTATTTCTTTCAGTACCTTCCAATTTTCTAGCAATTTCATTGGTGTACATGAGAATTTGAAAACTTGTCTTTTGAATATAAGGTTCAATGACATCAGGGAACAGTCGTTACTGTAAACTCAGCATTTTGCCATTTTAGTTGATACTTGATTCTATACTCACGTTCATGTTATGATTGATATGTCTTGCTCTACTCAAGTCCGGGACCTTTGAATTGCATGATACCGTTTGATTTGCATAATGTATTTATACTTCAAGGACTCCCTTCGGAGGCCTTAGAGCTTTCATCCTTTTCTTATATCTCATTTTATTCAAGACAAGAGCACCATACTTGTGTTTGCACAGCTCGGGTCATGCATTTTCACTATTCTGTGTCATTTGTAAAAAAAAAAATTTAGATACTGTTGTTATTATTGAGAAACGATGAATTTTTTGCTAAACATGTTCTCCGATCAATGTTTAATCTACTGTGTGTCCATGGATCTGAGTTGCCTGAAACATATTTTTAAGTAACTACTATGGAATGTAGTCTGGCTAGCGAAATTTTAAGACAATGAGGCAAGAAAAGGGTGGTTTCAATCGTTTTTTTGTGAATCTAACAAGTAGAGGGGTCTAAATTATGGCAGTGGTAACTAGATCCCAACAAAATATTTGAGTACTCGACTTATGTAAATGGTTAAGATTTAATGATTGCAAGTTTGCAACCATTTCAATCCTCTTCAGAAGTGCCCATATGTGAAGAGTTCGATTCAGCTTATAGTTTATCGTCTTTTTACAACTAAGCAGTACATCGCACCTAGCAAAGAGCTAAAAGAGCCACGCCCAATGAAAAACCTTAACTCACATGAACCATTCTTGTTTGTACAAAACTTGTGTTTATAACAGGAGAAAATAGCATATGTTAGTAACACCACCGTTTTCTTATAAAGCTTCAAGGGGGCAATGGCATTACTATTAGACTTAAAAAGTTCACCCAGAAAACACAATCTAATCTACAACATTTCAAAATGAAAATAGTTGCAACATTATAGGCTAAAACAGAGCAAATATAAAAAAACCTGAGATATCATTCAGAAAACAAAGAACTTATTCATGACATGCTTCACAATTTGATCATAAAAGTGCAGAATTTGGCCCCTTGATGACAACTTAGGCAAATTATAACACACAGAACCACTACAGGTTGATGCATAAAAACATTTGAAATGTGCATCTCGTGGCTACAAGAAGCCAAAACTCGATACAGACACACCGAGAAGTTGCATATCAACAGTTGTCAGATCTTAAGAAGATTTATCATAAAGGGAACGTGTGTTTCTCCTTGCACACTCCAAGATAGTTTTGTCAGCAGTCACAAAGTATGCTGCAATGGATGCTGTTTTAACAAAGTAAAAAGAAAAATGGAAAACATAAATTAGATCATGTATATGAGAACCTTCTTACATATCTGATGAAAGTTTTGATAATGTCATGGTCATTGATTAAATTGCTAAACTTTGGAATGTACCTGCAGATATGATGAGTGCCTGTGCAGTATAATTCAGATTTGCCTTTGCCCAAGGGATTGTCCGCACAGCAATTAGCTGAAATCAAGATAAACACAAATATTTCAGTGGCAATAAGATCACATGATAATGAGTCAATGGTTTCATAAACTACCAAGGCTTATCCAAAAACAAACTATATACTATGATTGTAATCATCATGTAAATAACTAGAAAATAATGCCAAAACCAGCCACGATTTTGGGCTAAAAAAATCTTAAGTAAATGTTGTACAAAAGAAAATATACAACATCACATGACAATAAGTTAAGTCTCTTTAACATCGACTTGTAAAAGGGAAATAAAGTACAAAAAGTATGCCTTGAAGTTAACCAGATTGATACAGTATGAAATACACTAATAGACACCTTAGGACTAAAAGGTCATTCCTTGAATGCTGCGGAGTAAATATACATTTAGAAGAGAAAACATTCATCTGAAAGAATAATAAATTAAGCCACTAACCGTAGGGATTGCACTGGCAACACATGCAATGGATGCTGACTTGACTCCTGCACGCACTCCTTCTGCAAATTATGAAACTACCTGTTAATTTCCTAAGAAATGTGCATGTACATACTTGACGTTTTCCTTGCTGATAATTGCGTGCTTCCCATGAATGCACGCGCGCGCGCGCACACACACATATAGAGGCCACTTCAAATAAAGCAAACTTAATGGTAATATAAATAAAGCTTGTTTGACTATAACCAACCCCTATTTGTGCGCAGTACGAAGATTCGAGTTTCTTATAAGAGATGTAATTTTAAATAGGAATCTCATGAACGACCAAACTATCATTAAATGTCTGTTGGACAATAGGCATAGCCAATAGGGAACATAAGGGTTGCAATAAGAACTTAAATATAAGTAAGAACCAGATGAACAACCAAAATTTCGTCGAATTCAGACTTATTGCATTCAAATTCCACATAAAACAGACATAAAATTTGTACAACAATAATATCATATCATATTACAGATAAAACAAGCATAAACATAAACAATAAAATTGAAATTGAAATAAACCTTGAGTACACATTTGTGATCTGAGAAACTTAAGATCTTCTTCAGGAGAAGGAATCATAAAATTTGACGATGGCGATGATTTATTCTTCCTGTTTACCCATGCGTCTCTCATATCCATTGGTATTCCCATTTTTTCTTCTTTTACTCTTCTGATTTCTAAAGCAACCTATAATTCAGATTCAAATCATAATCAATATATAAGTGTGTATCAAAGATATACGTAAAATTGGGGTGTGCAGTTTGGGATAATCAGCAGACCGACCTAATCATCGAATTTGAGTGAATTTTGGGGGCCGGTGGGCTAAAGATGGAATTTTAGTTTGTCTGCTACCATTTTTTGTTTTAAATATTAATTATTAATTAATATCAAAATATTAAATATTAAATATTAATTAGGTAAAAAGCAAGCATAAAACAATATGAATAATTCAATAATTGTGTTTTATGTTATCAATGGTGATTTAGTTTTTTTCTTTATTCCTATGACCTCGTCCATTTTATACCTTGTGTTATTATATTATATTATAATATATAATAATATTACAGAGAACTAAAACACAAAGTTTGGGTTCTACTAACGAATAGTCCCCAACTTTGTGCATAACACTTGTACGCCTTGCATAAATGATTACAGAGATCCTTTACTAAAAAAAATGAAAACCTTCCAAAATTGCAAGGGCTAAATTGCAATTTTTTTTAATAAAATTCAGATTTCACACAAACAACGGTCAAACTTCTCCCAAAATCCAAATACGCCCCCCAACCAACGGGGTAAAATGTCAATTAATATTTTAATAAAAAATCTTAAATAAACTTCACCAAAATCTACAACGAAACATATCATCTCGCTCGTGACGAGTTAAATTTTTCCGACACCACCATTTAACTCGAAATAATTTTACGAACACAACGCAACTAACTATACGTAAAACAAAAGCTTTTTAAAAAACACTAAACAGTTGAGAATACCTTTCATACATATTGGCTTCTTTTTTTTAACCAAACACTGAGTTTTCCATTAAGGCCTGTTTGAACTTCCGCTGCGAAGCGTGGGCTCCATCGATAGTTGGTAACCTAAAATGAATGAATGACTAGTAAAAAATATTTTATTATTTATAAAAACATTTAAGGAACCATTAACACTACAACAAGATTGCCTAATCCCGCGAGTACCTAATCTCGTTCATATACATTAAGTCACCCCTCAACTCATAGGTGAATAGCTAATAACATTTTTTTCTTTTTCAAAGAATTACCAGCGAGGGAGATAAACTTGATCAATTGCATGATTGCGTAATAGTGATCAATTATATGATATAAGGGATAATGTGATCAACTTAATGTTAAAAATATTGAAAAAATAACATAACATAATACGATTACAATATAGCATGATCACAATGAAATTCACTTTCACTATTTGCAAGAGTAAAAACAATTTTAGACAGTAACTGGATGATACAAGTAATATTTATATGATACAACATATCAAACCAACTTGTAAACATCAAAATATATCCCAGTGTGAGTCAAAGAATGAGTTGACTGTAGTTTACAATCAAGAAGCAGCAACACAGTATGAAAAAAAGAACCATATGCCTTTTCTAATAGTAGCTGTAGTGGCAAGCAAATTCACACATTAATATCATTACGTTTCGATCTGATACTTGTTAATTCTTGAGCTCCACTCAAGTTGAATCTTGGGATGTTGTAATTATCAGGTGTCAACACTGGCTGCTGTGGATAAAGTGTAGGAGGTGGGGTCAGATTGCGCTGAGCTGGAAGTGGTGGTAGAACGTTGTACTTGTAGGGGTCACCAATTGTCCTGCAAATATTAGCCGATATGTGATATAAGTAGAGGTGCCAATTTTGACCCACTTATCTCAATTAGTGAACTGTGTCGGTTTGTGTTAAGTTTTGCGTGTAATAAGTTAACTGGGTTAAGCTAAAAGATGTAACCAAAAAAGAAGCGGGTCGAACGGGTTGACATCCATTTGAAGTCAATTAAAAACCAAACAACAACAACAACAATACCCAATCCCACGAATGTAGGGTATTCAATTAAAAACCAAAATACCTCCTAAATCACGAAAAACGAATAAAAAAAGTTATGATAGCAAACCTTGTGCTCGTGTATAATTGGTCTTCATCAATTATGCTGTCACCCGGCTTCTGCAATGGTCTTGGAACTGAGGTGGACCATGGGCCCGCCATAGGTAACTCATCTGAGAAGTATCTTCTTCTTACTAACTGGAAAAAAAAGTTGAACAACGTTTTGATTATTAAATTTGGTTGAACTATATGTAGAAGATAACATATGCATACCATCCGAAAAAACTTCATCACAGACTCCTTGTCATATCTTGCTTCTTTTGCAGCCTGCACATTTTTAACAGTCGAGTCAAATTATGTTAGCTAATCTGTTACTTATTACGGAGTAAATACCATCACGAAATGCGTTTCTCCCAAGATGAATAATTCATCGGATGAATCATTAGCTACTTTTATATAGAGGACGTAATTTCAACTCGTAACTTAGAAATGAGTTGAGTCATAGTATTATGTTTTATCCCTAATCAGTCAACAGAAAGAAAAGGGCCGCATGGGTCAAACAGGTCGAAATCCATCCAATGTATGTCAATAAACTGATTTTAAGATTGTTGGACAAAAAAGGGTTCCGGGCTAAGAGATCTGACCCGTACAAAAGAATTAGGTGCTGCTTGTTTTTTAAGATGTTTTTGTCTGAAGATCTGCGGACCATGTCTGTAAAGATTAAAAAAGATGTGGTCTAAAGATCTGTATACTGAATAGTGAAGAATAGTGAAGACTGTTTGTTTTTATGTCTGCAAAATTGCTTACTCCTGTATGCATCACTTAAAGCATATTTTTAAGTCTGCGAGGTTGCAAACAGAATAAGACATTATTTTATCTTATTTCTTCAGGAAAACAAACGTCTGCGGGCGCACAGACACAGGACATAATAAGATCTGCAGACTGAAAAACAAACAACACCTTAGTAGCATTGACCGCTACCCAACCCCGTCCATAGTACCACCTTAGCATACTAACCAGCTTCTAGCAATCATGGAATCAGATTCAAGCATGTTTTTTTTTTTTTTAATATATATATCACCAATATCAATTTATTAAAAAACTGACAAATATCTTGATAATTTATTAACTAACGCTTGATAAAAAAACTTACAGCCATAAGTCCGCCACTTCCCGGAAAACTGTCAATCAATGGAAGTTCCTCGCTTGATGACAGCAAACCCTGTTTTTCAACCCAGTGGCGGGCCATATCCACAAGGTTGCCACTACTACCTCTAGTCCCCTCTTTGGCAGCTATATCTGCTTTGTTACCAATGACTAGATATGGTACAGGAAGGCCACCGGGCCCACCGTTTGCTAGAGGGGCTGAAAATGTCCCAGTTGCTGAAATTTCTGCAGCCCATTTCTTTAAACTTGTTTTTGTCCTTTTTTGAGAGAGATCATGTACAAAGATTACGCCTGTACACATAATCAACGCAATAATAGCAACTTAAGTATGGATTTACATCACAAATGATAAAATTATGTGACAGATGGTGCATAAACCCATTTACTGATAAACGGATCAATTTGGAGTATGTTTTATCTCAGACGGTTCAAAAGATTTAAATAAAAACGTTGGAGAATCTAGCGATTCAAATGAGTTGAAAAGTTGCCCAAAGTATATTTTATATGCATACAACCTCCTCCTAAATCACCTAAATCACTTAATTCAAGGATTAAGTACTTGTCATTATAATATAAGTTATCCTGTAATCAAATTTTTAGAGCATTGAGTATTTATAAAAAGTCGATAAAGGAATGGAAAAACATGTGAGTGTAGGTCAAACGAACCCATTTTGATAATTCCATTTTGTCACATCTAATTCCCAGTTAACATTGTGTTTGTATGTGTTGCAAAAGTTATTATTGTGCCTCGTAATAACCATTTTTCTAGAGTTTGACAAAACTGATTACAGAATGACTATTGGACTTTAGGGCCAAAATAATCAGAACAGAAAAGGCAGATATGAAGTTGCTGCAAGAGAACTGGTTATTAAGAATAAATATATAAAAACACAGTTATCTGATATCTCACTTTGATATCTCCCATCTAAACACCCTTACTGGCCATAATCAAACTACCAAATTTTTAAAACGCAAGTTTTCAGTCTACTTTTTTTTTTTTAAGTTTCAAGCATAGCTGAAGTTTAAAAACATACCATTTATTTGAGAATAAAATATGGAACGGCAATCCGTATAACGGTCATGTCCAGATACATCCCAGAGTTCAATGAAGAAATCTCTATCTTTATCACCTTTAACACTATCAGAAGAGCTACTAGGCGCTCCATACGTAAAATGCTGCATAACGATAACAAAAAAATTGCTTCGTAAATCGTAAAACCACATCTTTCAAGCCATCTATGGAGAAAAAATAATTTGTAACATACCTTCACATCTACTGTACATCCAATTGTTTGAGAAGGATGCTTTGTTGTCGTACCTTTCACAATCAGATTAACAAGAGAAGTTTTCCCCACACCTAAATACACACAGGATATACATTTTTTCAATCAACACAGTGACACATACAGTATTAAAGAAACCATCAAATACTTTGAAGGGTTAAAGCTACAAATAGGCTATATACTTTCTCAAATGTCCCGATGTCGCCCATATACCCATTTGCGTCTCACTGTCGGCTATATACTTTCAAAAAGTATACCAATGTCAACATTTCGTTACTAGTTACCTGCTTAACCGGTAAAGTTTATTATTCAACATTTTTTTTTTTTTCATTTTATATGGCTACAAATAGGTCATATACTTTCATTTTCGTTCCGACGTAGGCTATATACTTTCAGTTTTTGTTCCGATGTATCACCGACGTGCCATGACTACTTAGAAGCCACGTCATCAATTGTTTTCGTTGCAGGTAAAAAAAGTATACTGGCTCATATTGGTACACTTTTTGAAAGTATATAGCCGACAGTAAGACGCAAATGGTTATATGGGCGACATCGGGACATTTGAGAAAGTATATAACCCATTTGTAGCTTTAACCCTACTTTGAATTAAAAATTTAATATTTACAATTTCGTAAACGAAATTCACGATCACAGGGAAGAAACTAATGTAGTGTTACATAAGAACATGAGTTCACATTATACTGGAGATTTCATTTGCTATTTAGATTTCTCTATATTATAGTCCTACTCCAAACCCTAGAAAAATCCTAAAACAATAGCAACAGTAGAATATATACCAATAACATCTAGATTGCAGTTAACACAACAATATTATTATCAAAATTAAACCTAAAAAGTAATTTACTCCGTAATTAATTAACTAAAACATAATAACAGGTATAAATCTGGAAGATGAAATAGTAATAATACCTGAATCACCAACAACAAGAACTCGAACTTGACCACAAAGAGGACCACCGCCATTTTGCTCTTTATTGATCACCGTATCTCTATCACGTTCCCTCCAAAACATCTTACTTATTATTGATTATTAATTTAATTATTATTATAAATCATTAATCAATAAGAACAACTATTAACCTTCTTCTTACTTGTTGCGGCATTAAAAGCCTAATTTGAGATCAGATCAGATGGTTGATTCATAGTATAATTCGATAGTGAAAGTGAATCTGAGTTGTAGTAGAAGGAGAAATTAGAGATCAGATCAGATGGTAGATGTACTGATTTCAATTCAATAGTTTCAGATGTACGGTTTAACTGATTGAAAAAAGGCCCGGATTTCGATAACAAAGTTTAAGGCGCAAGCAAGATTCTGTCACTTTAGATTTGATTTACACGTGTGTGTGTGTGTGTTTTAGTAGCACTCTCTATTTTTCTGTAGTTAAATTAAAATTAAAATTAAATTAAATTTAAAATTTAAAATTATAATTAAATTGAGAATTTATGTTTGAAATTTTAAAAAATTACTGTAGTTGTTTAAATAAGATGGTGTCGGTGTATTAGTGAGCTTAAAACACAATAGATTTATGCTTCAGCCTAACCCTATTGATTACAACGATTAAAAAAGATTTGTGCTTCGCTGTAAGTTGGTTTTAGTCGGCTAACTGAACGGACAATTTTAGTCTGTTAACGGTCGGTTAACTTGTTCGGTTCATTAAGCGTAAATAAATTAAAGGGATGAAAAAGAATGTAAAAATAAGAGGGGGTAAAAAATTGTAAATAAAGGAAGGGAAAGAAAGTAAAAGAAAACGGAAGGTTTTTGTCAGTTAACGGTTGGTTAATGGATGATTAACTTGTTCGGTTCATGAAACTTAAAAAAATGAAAGAGATGAGAAGGAAGGTAAAAAAAAAAAAAAGGTAAAAATATTGTAAATAAAGAAAGGAGAAGAAAGAATTTTTTTTGTCAAATTACCATTTTTACTCCAAAGGGGTGGATATTTACAGGTCTGCCACTGTGAACAGTCGCCGCAATTAGTATTAGTTATGTATATAATATTTTAATAGGGGAAAGTGAATATGGTGCTGTTGTACATGTAAGCTTATATGACAAACACCTTCAAATCACTTCACTTTGATGATTTTCATGCATAATAAAATTCATTTCGACTATTGTATAACATTTTTCAAGATCAAACATTGATTTGAAACAAAAAAAAAATGCAAGTTAATCCATGTTTTACACAATCTATGAATGACATCCTATTTTAAGTGAAATATTACTTGTTAATAAGGTCTACGAAAAACTTGCGTAAAACATGGATTAACTTGATTTTTTTTTTTGTTTCAAATCAATGTTTGATCTTGAAAAATGTTATATAATAGTCGAAACGAATTTTATTTCGCCTGAAAATCATCAAAAGAAAGTGATTGGAAGGTGTTTGTCATATAAGCTTATATATATGATGTCAAAATAAGATTTCAGAAACGATAACGAGATAATATAGATATGTCACTTGTTTAAGATTAATAATGCTTACATTTCCGATAACAGGATAATATGGATATCGACATTGAATGCTCTCATTCGTCACCCACATACTTGTTAGGAGGAAACTCAATTTGCGACGATATTGACAGTACCATCGAAGGTCGATCCCCTCCCCCAGAGACCTTTCCAGATCGAATTGATGTTGACAGTACACCCAAAGGTTAAAACTCCCTGTTTGGAGTGAGAATCGAACCTGGTTTGACAATACCCAAGTTGGATGACACCCCCATATCACTCAAGCCAAGCTTCCGTACCGTGTCACGTCATTTGTTAGACAAGAATTCAAAATTTATTCTTAATTGTTTTGTGGTTTTCTTTCAATTATCAAATCATCATTTGTGAGTTGCGACTTCAAATCTTTGTCTAAAATTCCCACATTTTTCCTTTAAACCAGGGTCCTAATATTTCCTTCTTAATATAGAGAACATTAACCCACAAAATTCAGTAAAGAATTCTTATTAATGCATATATTATTATCATCAACAAGAAATAAACCCATCTTTTGATTCTTGTATTTTTGTTGTATATTGAGAGGAAACAAATAAATAAATGGAACAAGAGAGAAATTCTAACATGAAGATTGAAAAGGGGGATTATGGTTATGTTCTTGAAGATGTTCCTCATTTGACTGATTATATTCCTAATCTCAATGTAATTACTTTCCTTGTGGTTTCCATCCGGATTTGTCCATATTAAATTTACAAAATTAGTTTAAAATATATATCCACATGTATAGGTATAATGTATACTTCATCTCATTAAAATGACAACAGTATGGTATTTGGATGCAAATGACTAAAGTTTCATGCACCAATAAGACATCAGGACCCCAACCGGCTATATTGGGATGGTTGCATCATGCACGAAATATGAAGTGGTTTGATTAAAAAAAAGGAAAACAAATTTACAGCATGAATAATAAACACAATCTAACAAATCTTTCAGTGGTGGTCCTCTATTATATGAAACTCATAATACTTATCAGTTCAATTATGTGTTATTTATTTTCTGCAGATATATCCAAATCCAATGCGATTCAATCCTGCATATTCCGTCGTAAAGTGAGTATATTTGCACCTTCATATGTTTCAATACGCAATATAAGTTGTTTCGACATGATTTTACATTTTAATGACAATATCTCCCCCGAATTCCAGGCAATATTTTATTGATTTTGATGACAGTGTGCCAGAAAAGGTAAGTTACTGTATGTAAAACACACTTGCAAATACTACTCACAATAGCTGTAGGAATTTTTTTCGCCGAGGGCAAAAAAAATTTGAAACGTAGCAACTTTTTTTGGGCAAAATATGAAGGTTTTTGGGCAAATTATGGAGGTTTTTGGGCAAAATATAAAGGCTTTGTGGGCAAAATATAGAGATTTTTTGGGGGGAAAAAAAATCCACTGTGGGCAAAATCGAAACATCCAACAATTTTGCTCTAAAAATTACAAATCCACTAGGGACAAAATCGAAAAATCCAAAAATTTTGCCCTAAAATTACAAATCCACTGGAGACTGGTGCCCCTTGACCCTACATATTTCCGCCCCTGCCCAATAGAGTATTTCTAACTTTGAACCGTGAATAGTTCAATACACATTTTCTTGTCATTTAGCATCATTTGTCATATTCAGATGCCAAATATAAATGTGCCGAATGTTGAATGATTCAACATACGAATCATTCAAATAAGAGGAAATCAAACACAACCTAATTCATTGATGTCTTCTTGTAGGTTATTGTCCACAAGAACGATCCAAGAGGAGTACATTTTCGACGGGCTGGACCCCGCCAAAACGTATAACAAATACTTGTCTAATTTGTTTTTCGCCTCTGTTGATTGATATTAATACTTTTATTTAAATATCATTTATCTGTGTTGCAGGTCTATTTTGCACCAGATGAGGTGCATGCTTGTATTGTAACATGTGGTGGTTTGTGCCCAGGATTAAACACAGTGATTGGGGAAATTGTATGTGCTCTTTATCACATGTATGGTGTCACAAAAGTTCTTGGAATCAATGTAAGTGTCTGCATCAAAAGTATTTTATACTCCCTCCGTCCCAGTTCAATTGTCCTGTTTTGACTTTAGGGGTCTTTTCTTTCCAACTTTGACTTTAAATTACTTTTTGTGTGTTATATAATACTTAATGATCATTGTACCGGTAAAAATATATTCAAAAATCAACCCATTGATATAAATTTCATCAAATAATATATAGTGAAAATAAAAATATTTAGAGTCAAAGTTTGAAAGAAAAGACTAAAGTCAGAACAAGTGGACAATTTGAACTGGGACGGAGGTAGTATCAATTAATCAATTAAATGCATTATTTGAATTCTTGTATTATTAACTGTAAGAGATAAAGAGAGAAAGAAAGAACTGTGTTCTTGTATTTGTGTGTTATACCAGTACATGAGACCTTCTATTTATAGAAGGTATACTTACATTAACAATCCCTAAACTATGATTACAATGCTATATTACAATACAAGTAGTTGTCTAATATTCCCCCGCAAGCTAAGGTCGGGTAACAACCTGTAGCTTGGATCGTAACTGGAGAAATCTTGGTGTGGACAATGGCTTGGTGAAGATATCAGCAATCTGGTCATCAGTAGTTATAAACTGAACTGAAAGTTTTTGTTGAGCAACTCTTTCTCGAACAAAGTGAAAATCAACTTCTACATGTTTTGTACGTGCATGAAAGACTGGGTTAGCTGAGAGATATGTAGCGCCAAGGTTATCACACCATAAGGTAGGAACCGATTTAACAGGAACACGAAGTTCACGTAATAGATCTTGAAGCCATGTTACTTCTGCAACCGTGTCAGCTAGGGCCTTGTATTCAGATTTTGTTGAGGATCGAGAGACAGTCTTTTGTTTTCGAGCTGGCCATGAGACTAGGTTTGAACCAAGATATATAGCATATCCTCCCGTGGATCGACGGTCATCTGGACAACCTGCCCAGTCAGCATCAGAGAAGCTAGTCAGTGAGTTGTATGCTGAATCAGTATAGGCATGAAGTACTGTTCCGGAGTTGTGCATAAATCGTAAACCATAATTGGCAGTGCCTTGTAAGTAACGGAGAATTCGTTTAACTGCTGACCAATGATTTATCGTGGGACAATGCATGTACTGACAGACTTTGTTGACTGCGAAAGTGATGTCCGGTCGAGACAATGTAACGTATTGAAGGGCACCTACAATTTGACGGTATTGAACAGGGTTGTCAAATGTTGCACTATCACCAAGAGCAAGTTTGGCGTTGGTTGTCATCGGAGATGAAACTGGTTTAGCATTAGATAAGTCGGCGCATTCCAAAAGTTCATGGATGTATTTGCGTTGTGATATAATCATGTCATTACCATTCCTTGTGACTTCAATCCCTAGAAAATAAGATAAGTTACCCATGTGTGATGACCCAGAAATTTCGACTAAATTTAAACTTAATCTTTGTATGATTAACATTTCTGACACGATAAGCAAAGTCTGTAAAACTGAATCTCAAAATTTTTGAATTACTTTTATATATTTAAATACCCTTCGGTTGTTTCCGACGATTCGCGAACAATTATATGTAAATAGATACATATATACTATAACATGAAAAGGTAACAATGTATTAATTGTTTGATACCGTACATTAAACTTATTGGTTTAAATATCTATTTGAATGTATATGATAAGTTGAAATATTTATTATTAAAATTTATTTATAAATAACTTCCAATGTGTATTTAAAAAACTGATTTATGTATATTAAAAAGATATATACATATATATAATAAACGATAGTAACATTCGTTTATTGATTCAATTGATATTTAGATAAGTTAACTAAAGCGTTTAAGATGAACCAGTTAAACACTAATTTGTTACAGTGTTTTCAAATTGCCACATTACTCAAAATGCTACAGTGTTTTCGAAAATCACTATTTGCTACAGTGAAATTGACTTTGCTACGGTGAATTGCTACAGTAAAATTTGACTTGCTACAGTAACTTTGCTACAGTAAAACGCTATTATAAAAATGTATTTTAACAAATAGCGAGACGATGATTTATAGAAGTAAATGACCAAAACATCTCGAAAGTTTAAGATACACTTTGAGTGATATAATTAAGGGATAATTTAAGGCTATTGATAAGGCTAAAAAGGAACATATATTTCATAGCATTATCCCCCAAGAAAGACAGAATTTTAGTTGTAATTGTTCCATATTCAAGTAATATTCGTTTATATTTAATAAGTGCGAAGACAAAAGGCGAAAACGAAGAATTGAAGACGGAAAGGTCCAAAATGCTCAAATGTACAAGATACAATTAAAAAGGTTCAAATTATTGATGAAGAACGTCTAAAAATGACAAGAGTACAAGTTGCGGAACGCAAAGTACACGATATAAAATAGTACGCAAGGACGTCTGAAAATCCAGAACCGGGACCCGAGTCAAGAAGAAACGCCCGACGCAACGGACCAAAAATATCTAGTCTACTATGCACAAGAATAAAATATAATATATAAATAATTATATTAATTATTTATATATTTATATTTATTTTATATTATGTCGACAAGCTAGGAGCCAAAACAATGTGAGCTGTCCCTGGTCCTCATGCGAGTCGCATGGCCAGAAGGCCATTTCCATGCGAGTCGCATGACTCCAGATTTCAGGCCAGGTTCTATAAATTGCAACATTTTCTGCCGAGTAAAGAAAGAAAAAAAAACACACACATACATATTACTCCGTATTTATTTTATTTATTATTTATATTATTATTATTATTATTATTATTATTATTATTATTAATAAGATTATTATTAATCTTATTATTTTTTTTATTATTAGTGTTATTATTTTTGCGATACAAAAATAATAATGTACATCAAATATTACGACGGAGTGCTGTCCAAGTAATTTTCAAAATGAGTTTTCGAGCAAGCTAGAGCTAAGGAAATTATGGGTTATTGCCAAGGAGGTTATGGGTAATGTTTGGGGGTATTTTTTTTGTGAATCAAACCTCGTGTTTATCATCTCCGATGCGTCTACGTGCTTTCCTGCAATATTGTATATCAATATTAAACAGTGAGTTTCATTACTCCCATTTTATATATATTTTTGGGACTGAGAATACATGCGCTGTTTTATAAAATGAATACAAAAACTAAAACTGATTTGAGTGAGTTTCATAAGATCCCTTTTACTCTCTACATTTTTGGGCTGAGAATACATGCAAATGCTTTATTAACCGATATACAATATTTATATGCGTGAGTTTCATTACTCCCTTTTTATATATATTTTTGGGACTGAGAATACATGCGCTGTTTTATAAAATGAATACAAAAACTAAAACTGATTTGAGTGAGTTTCATAAGATCCCTTTTACTCTCTACATTTTTGGGCTGAGAATACATGCAAATGCTTTATTAACCGATATACAATATTTATATGCGTGAGTTTCATTTGCTCCCTTTTTAATTGCTTTTGCAATCTATATTTTTGGGCTGAGAATACATGCAATTTATTTTAAACGCAATGGATACAAGTACATACTAAATTCTACACTGAGTTTAAACCGAAAATCCCTTAGCTTTGGTAACTAGTAACTGCCAGTTATAAGAACTGGTGGGCGCGAGTAGTAGTATATGGATCCATAGGGCTTGATATCCCCGTCCGAGCTAGAGCACTAGCCTTTTAACGGACGTATGCTATTTGAGAAGCGTACACGTTGGTTTGCGTGTATTATTAAGATGATTATATAAAGGGTACAAATTATATAAGTATTAAAGTTTAGTTACCAGGGTGCTCAATTTTGTAGAACCGATTGATAAACGTTTCGGATGAAACAACTGAAATCTTGTGATCCACCTTTTATGTAAAACCTATTGATAAACGTTTTGAATAAAACAACTGAACTTTTGTAATCCACATTGATATACGGATTATGTGTAATATTAAAACTATGAACTCACCAACCTTTGTGTTGACACTTGAAGCATGTTTATTCTCAGGATTCTAGAAGTCTTCCGCTGTTTGCTTATACGTGATACAAGATATGTGCTTGGAGTCATACATGCTATATACAAGAAACTTGCATTCACCAAACCATTACCATGTATCTTATTTTGACTGTATTGTCAACAGATGTATTATTGTAAACCATTTAAATGGTGATTGTCTATACGTAGAAATCATCAGATGTTAAAAACCTGGAATTTATATATTCATTTATGAAATACCTTTTCAAACGAATACAATGTTACAAAATGTATCACATAGAGGTCAAATACCTCGCAATGAAATCAATGAATGACGTGTTCGTCCATTTGGATTTGGAGCGATCGTCACAGTTGGTATCAGAGCGTTGGTCTTAGCGAACCAGAATTTGCATTAGTGTGTCTAACCGGTTATTGTTAGGATACATTAGTGAGTCTGGACTTCGACCATGTCTGCATGATAAAAGTTGTTGCTTATAATTTTTTTGTTAGAAATTACCTGCTTATCATTCCTTGTGTGGAAAATTACCTGCTTATCATTTGTAGTCTAGACACATCTTATTGCATGGATTGCATGACTAGTGTATAGACAAAATGAATATTTTAGCGTATCTGTTACTGTTACCTTTACTTGACAGTTTCCGAAAGTTTCTCCGTAATTTGCGGATCCTTTGTACTATATAAAGGTATTCTATGTAATTAGAATATCATCCGATATCCGAAAATCATTTCACATCGAAAATTATTTATCTAACCGTGTAAGATGAATTCTGCAAGTAATTCGGGTTCTTCGGATTCCGATATGAGTTTCCACCTGAGTTCCGAAAGCAGTGTAACCGGAATGAATCAACCAATCAGTCACCACCAATTCTGGATGAATGGGGGATGGGTTCGTAATCAACTTAATCGATGGAGAGAAGAGGAAGGCGATCCTTTCCACCAACCGAATTCACCTCTTGGTGAGGAACCTGAGGCACTTACCGGCGAACCCGTTCGAAACACTATCTTTACCCTAATTTCCAGGATATTTCGCAACGATTATATGATAACTAGAATTTTAAACTATATTCATCCTCTCGTACCAACCGCCAATCATCCCGGAATAATAGAAGAAGTTAACGAGCTTCGCGCTCGAGTTGTGGCTTTGGAGAATATGATGCACAATTTGCAGGCATCACAGGCAGCACCGGTAGCACCACCAGAACCAGCAGCACAACCAACAACAGTACCAGTACCACCAACAACAACATCCGCACCGTAAACCTTAACCTCATAATCTGTCCCACGAGTATCAACCTCATACGCACCGTAGGCACCGAAGAATACTAATAACCATAAACGATGAAGTATTAATTCATAACTTCATTGGAGAAATATCCTGCGACGATTATGTAATCTTTAATATAGAAGAGATTATTCGTTTCTAGTTCCAACCGAAAATCAAATGAGTTTAATAACTCATTAAATCTATATTACATCTGAAGGAAATATACATACATATATTTTCATAAAGATTGTAATTGAAAATCCTTTTGTACAAACTGTTAATGATGAGAATATTTTAACGGGTAGGTAATACCCTAGAAATATATAAATTCCACATTAATATGTTACACTATACATTCTTCAATTCTGATTCAGCAATCATTAACTATACTGCTCAAACCTATAGATATACGTATCTGTTCATCGCAGAATAACCATTTTCATTCAATTTCATATTCTGATTTCGATAGATCAGAATCCAAGTCAAGATTAAACGAAAAACATCACTCTTAGATTCCTACATCTTTCAAAACCATGCTTCAAAACCCATGCTTTGAATTCAGAACAGTACTAGAACATCATATGATTATATTTTGCGTTCAAACCCATCGAAATTCTTGGAAACACTTCAACTAATGAACAAACGAGAAGACAAACCAACTACACGATATCTACGAGAAGAAAGATTTGTACTTATAATCATATATCTGGAAAGCTCTCGAAACCTAAGTAAAACTTTAACACGTATCTGTGATAAATCCTTCGGCATTATTATTACTGAAAGTAACCTTGCAATTCCTTTTTAAAAGTATCCAGTATTATCACCCATTCAACTAGTCAACGACGACCTTTCAGACTTATAACTTTGGCATATACGTTTTTGTTACTGGGGAACCTTTTATGTTCCACCATATTAGCAGTAAATGTACCAGCGACTCCGTCACTCTGCTATTTGAAACTCTCCGGAAATCACTATATATACATTGAAACCCTATCATGTACTCATCCACATCTTGTAACAATAGTTGCCATTCCAACTATCGGGAATTTGCAATCAGTATTTTGAAATCTTGCAGCACGTCTACGCCAACAGTTATATGTGTACATATAACGTCTACCTCCTCGAATTACATACTTCGAATGTGAAGTTTTTGAAAAACACCCCAAACTATGAAACTAGTTCTCTGAAATTGGAACAATGCTGATGAAGCAGCAAAAACTGTAAACGACCTTAACAGTCAAAAGTTTGATGATAAAGAATAATATGGTGGTAAAGCTGAGAAAAAGAGAAGGTTTGAAACTGGAAAACGGATTGAGCAAAGTATGAAGGAGGGTTGTGGATAAATCACAAAGACTAAACCTGCCTTTAAAGAATACAAATGATTCAGTATCTTCTGAAGTCATTAACGAATACCTTGCTCCTGATACTAAACCCCTACGGACAATATTCTTCATCATCCTTCGATATTAGAAATTCTAAGATATTATCATATCTTTCATTATAAATATCTTCGATATTTCTGAAGATATCTTCATAACTATTATCATCCGAAATTATTTATCTCTTCACGCTATCTGTGTTACATCATAAAAGAAACTATTTTAGTTTCTAATTTCTGAAAATTTTGAAAAATGGATGTTTTTGAAGTAGTGTTGGGAACTGAAGCATGAGTTAGTATAATATAATGACACTTGATCAACGTGATTATATTACAGTAAGTCATGCTGAGTTTCTAATGGAACGTGATAAAGGTTCACAGATCCCACCCTCATAATGAACCATGTTACATAACTCTTTTATTCTATTTAACCTCTAAACATATCAAGAAAATATTTTCTTGATGATTTGGTCTTTTCCGGATATTCTGGTAATTTGACAAATCAAGATCGTGCCATTACGATTACCTTCTTAGAACATTAACTATGTTCATTCTGAAATGTATAGCTACGAATTCTGGACCAGTATCCGCTTGACTTAAGGTCGGGAAGAGAAAACGAAAGCATGAAGCTCCGAAATATAATTGAAAATAAAAGCCAGATAAAAACACATAAATTTACAAACCGTGTATATCAATGCGTATAGCAATATAAAGACACGGGAGAATGATAAATACAACTATCCCTAGAGCATAATAGAAATAAACAGATTCTTCTGGTGGGAGCTGGAAAAGAAGGATGAGTGTGGCAAACGTCAATATTAGGTCAAGAACCAGAACTGGATTAAACATTTTCACAATCTTTTGAATGTATTAATTGGGAAAGAAAGTAGGAGTGGTGAAAACAAATGAAACGGAAGAGGTCAATTTATAGCGAAATATCAGACATAGCAATCGAGGTAGATTACGCATTTAATCAAAGGAAATCATAATTTCCTTAATTCCCGAAGAATCAAATCTTATTTAGATAATGAAGATTTTCTATTCCTTAAATTCCGGAAATCAATCGTTACTACATCAAGAGATAAGACGCATCTCTATTCTCCATTTCACTCTATTACGATAACTTCTCTTATAAGCTCTGAGTAATTGGATTGTTTTATCCATATTACTCAACGGTAATAAAATTCTATTTATCAACTCATATTCGTCATGAAAACATTTTTATTGTTAGCCATGACGACCTCACTCAAATTTCGGGACGAAATTTCTTTAACGGGTAGGTACTGTGATGACCCAGAAATTTCGACTAAATTTAAACTTAATCTTTATATGATTAACATTTCTGACACGATAAGCAAAGTCTGTAAAACTGAATCTCAAAATTTTTGAATTACTTTTATATATTTAAATACCCTTCGGTTGTTTCCAACGATTCGCGAACAATTATATGTAAATAGATACATATATACTATAACATGAAAAGGTAACAATGTATTAATTGTTTGATACCGTACATTAAACTTATTGGTTTAAATATCTATTTGAATGTATATGATAAGTTGAAATATTTATTATTAAAATTTATTTATAAATAACTTCCAATGTGTATTTAAAAAACTGATTTATGTATATTAAAAAGATATATACATATATATAATAAACGATAGTAACATTCGTTTATTGATTCAATTGATATTTAGATAAGTTAACTAAAGCGTTTAAGATGAACCAGTTAAACACTAATTTGTTACAGTGTTTTCAAATTGCCACATTACTCAAAATGCTACAGTGTTTTCGAAAATCACTATTTGCTACAGTGAAATTGACTTTGCTACAGTGAATTGCTACAGTAAAATTTGACTTGCTACAGTAACTTTGCTACAGTAAAACGCTATTATAAAAATGTATTTTAACAAATAGCGAGACGATGATTTATAGAAGTAAATGACCAAAACACTCGAAAGTTTAAGATACACTTTGAGTGATATAATTAAGGGATAATTTAAGGCTATTGATAAGGCTAAAAAGGAACATATATTTCATAGCATTATCCCCCAAGAAAGACAGGATTTTAGTTGTAATTGTTCCATATTCAAGTAATATTCGTTTATATTTAATAAGTGCGAAGACAAAAGGCGAAAACGAAGAATTGAAGACGGAAAGGTCCAAAATGCTCAAATGTACAAGATACAATTAAAAAGGTTCAAATTATTGATGAAGAACGTCTAAAAATGACAAGAGTACAAGTTGCGGAACGCAAAGTACACGATATAAAATAGTACGCAAGGACGTCTGAAAATCCGGAACCGGGACCCGAGTCAAGAAGAAACGCCCGACGCAACGGACCAAAAATATCTAGTCTACTATGCACAAGAATAAAATATAATATATAAATAATTATATTAATTATTTATATATTTATATTTATTTTATATTATGTCGACAAGCTAGGAGCCAAAACAATGTGAGCTGTCCCTGGTCCTCATGCGAGTCGCATGGCCAGAAGGCCATTTCCATGCGAGTCGCATGACTCCAGATTTCAGGCCAGGTTCTATAAATTGCAACATTTTCTGCCGAGTAAAGAAAGAAAAAAAAAAACACACACATACATATTACTCCGTATTTATTTTATTTATTATTTATATTATTATTATTATTATTATTATTATTATTATTATTATTAATAAGATTATTATTAATCTTATTATTTTTTTTATTATTAGTGTTATTATTTTTGCGATACAAAAATAATAATGTACATCAAATATTACGACGGAGTGCTGTCCAAGTAATTTTCAAAATGAGTTTTCGAGCAAGCTAGAGCTAAGGAAATTATGGGTTATTGCCAAGGAGGTTATGGGTAATGTTCGGGGGTATTTTTTGTGAATCAAACCTCGTGTTTATCATCTCCGATGCGTCTACGTGCTTTCCTGCAATATTGTATATCAATATTAAACAGTGAGTTTCATTACTCCCTTTTTATATATATTTTTGGGACTGAGAATACATGCGCTGTTTTATAAAATGAATACAAAAACTAAAACTGATTTGAGTGAGTTTCATAAGATCCCTTTTACTCTCTACATTTTTGGGCTGAGAATATATGCAAATGCTTTATTAACCGATATACAATATTTATATGCGTGAGTTTCATTACTCCCTTTTTATATATATTTTTGGGACTGAGAATACATGCGCTGTTTTATAAAATGAATACAAAAACTAAAACTGATTTGAGTGAGTTTCATAAGATCCCTTTTACTCTCTACATTTTTGGGCTGAGAATACATGCAAATGCTTTATTAACCGATATACAATATTTATATGCGTGAGTTTCATTTGCTCCCTTTTTAATTGCTTTTGCAATCTATATTTTTGGGCTGAGAATACATGCAATTTATTTTAAACGCAATGGATACAAGTACATACTAAATTCTACACTGAGTTTAAACCGAAAATCCCTTAGCTTTGGTAACTAGTAACTGCCAGTTATAAGAACTGGTGGGCGCGAGTAGTAGTATATGGATCCATAGGGCTTGATATCCCCGTCCGAGCTAGAGCACTAGCCTTTTAACGGACGTATGCTATTTGAGAAGCGTACACGTTGGTTTGCGTGTATTATTAAGATGATTATACAAAGAGTACAAATTATATAAGTATTAAAGTTTAGTTACCAGGGTGCTCAATTTTGTAGAACCGATTGATAAACGTTTCGGATGAAACAACTGAAATTTTGTGATCCACCTTTTATGTAAAACCTATTGATAAGCGTTTTGAATAAAACAACTGAACTTTTGTAATCCACATTGATATACGGATTATGTGTAATATTAAAACTATGAACTCACCAACCTTTGTGTTGACACTTGAAGCATGTTTATTCTCAGGATTCTAGAAGTCTTCCGCTGTTTGCTTATACGTGATACAAGATATGTGCTTGGAGTCATACATGCTATATACAAGAAACTTGCATTCACCAAACCATTACCATGTATCTTATTTTGACTGTATTGTCAACAGATGTATTATTGTAAACCATTTAAATGGTGATTGTCTATACGTAGAAATCATCAGATGTTAAAAACCTGGAATTTATATATTCATTTATGAAATACCTTTTCAAACGAATACAATGTTACAAAATGTATCACATAGTGGTCAAATACCTCGCAATGAAATCAATGAATGACGTGTTCGTCCATTTGGATTTGGAGCGATCGTCACACCATGTCTTTAACAGCAAATGAGCGGCTTAGACTTTGTACCACCCTATCTATTTCTTTTGTATCGTTCCCTGTTAAAATAATGTCATCAACATACACAAGCATATATAGAAGAGTGTTCCCTTTAGAGTAGATGAATAAGGAAGTATCCGTTTTCGACCCATGAAATCCAAGAGAATGAAGTGCTGTCGAGAGTCGATGAAACCATGCTCTAGGTGCTTGCTTTAATCCATATAAGGCTTTGTGAAGGAGGTACACATGATTTGGTGTAGCTGAATTGACGAATCCCGGTGGTTGTTGTAGATAAACTGTTTCGTGAAGATCACCATGTAAAAAGGCATTTTGTACATCAAGTTGCCTGAGGGACCATTTCTGAGACACAGCCAAGGAGAGAACCACACGAATGGTTGTTGATTTTACAACGGGGCTAAATGTTTCCTGATAGTCGATGCCTGGTTGTTGTCGAAACCCTTTAGCAACTAAACGTGCTTTGTAGCGTTGTACTGCCCCTGTTTGATCCCGTTTTAATTTGTATACCCACTTGCAATCAACCACATTAGAATTTGGAACACGAGGTACTAGTGACCAAGTACCATTCCGCACCAACGCTGAATACTCTTCAGTCATGGCTTTACGCCAGTGAGGATCTTTGTTAGCAATGGTAAAGTTTGCTGGTTCAGTATCGGACGAGGGACCTCTTGTATGATAGGAGGTAGCCTTATGTTGGTGGATTTGTTTAGGATTAGGGCGAAGATTGGCTGGTCGAGAACGAGGAGGTGGCTCAGTGTTTGTGGAAGTGGTGGTAGTAGTAGCAGTAGTCTGAGGTAGTTGGTTGTGACTTTGTTTAGGTGATGATGAGGAGGTTTTGGAGCGTCGATGATATGTTTGAATGATAGGTGGTTTGATCGTGCCATGTTCAAGCGGTGTAGTGGTGGTATTTTGTGGTTCTGGTGGGACAGAATGTGTTTTAGGAACTGTGGAAGGTGAATCTTTAGTTTGTGAGGTAGGATTTGGATATTTAGAGATGTAGGGATTGACTGGATGTGTAGAAATGGTTGTAACAGATTGTTTAAAAGGAAAAGATTGCTCGTTGAATCGAACATGACGGGCTATATAAATATGATCCGACTTTGGGTCGAAACATCGATAACCATGATGGGCAGTACTGTAACCAAGAAATACACAAGGTGTAGATCGAAAATCCATTTTGTGTTGGTTGTATGAACGAAGATGAGGGTAGCATTGGCACCCAAAAACTCGAAGAAATGAAAAATCAGGTTTATGTTTGAACACATGTTCAAAAGGTGAGGTGGCTGAGTTTGTTCGAGATGGCATTCGATTGATAAGGTATACTGCAGTTCCAAAAGCAAAATGCCAAAAACGTTGTGGTACATGTGATTGAGCGAGTAGAGTAAGACCGGTTTCAACAACATGACGATGTCGTCTTTCAACCAAACCATTTTGTTCACTTGTATGAGGACAGGAAAGACGATGATTGATGCCTAGTGGAGAAAAGAATTGATGGAGATTTCTAAATTCACCTCCCCAATCAGTTTGGACAGATTTGAGTTTGGTCTGAAATTGTCGTTCAACCATTGCCACAAATTGCTTAAAGGTGGCATAAACATCAGATTTGAGTTTTAATGGGAAAAACCACATAAATCGTGAAAAGTGATCAATACACAACAAAAAGTATTTGTGACCATCATAGGAGGTAACAGGCGCAGGTCCCCATACATCACAAAAGACTAAATCCAAAATGTGCGAACTTTTATAAGTAGATGGTAATAGATGAAGTTTAGAGGATTTTCCAACATTACATGAATCACAAAAGGTGGTTGTAAACTTATTTTGTAAAGGCAAATGATATTTAGATAACATGGACTTCAACAATTGTGGATGTGGATGTCCGAGTCTTTGATGCCATGTAATTGAAGATGCACGGGTAGTGGAGAATGCTATTTTGTGAACTGGGGAAGATGGAAGGAGTAAAGACCACCATTACTTGGACCCGTGAGGAGGGTAGTGTGTGTAATCTTGTCCTTCACAGCAAAGAAAGTTGAGTGAAATTCAAAATACACATTGTTATCGAGACAAAACTTTTGTACAGAAAGTAATTTATGTTTTATTTCAGGAACATGAAGTATGTCTTTAAGGGAAAAGGTTTTGTTTGGAGACGAAAATTGTGAGGAACCAACGTGTAAAATGGGTAAACCCTTACCATTGCCAACATGAAGATTGTCCTCACCGTAGTAGACCTCGGAGTTGCCAAAGTTGGATAGGTCTGAAGCAACATGGTGACTAGAGCCTGTGTCTGGGATCCAAGAGGTTGACGCTTGGGAGCGATAGTCTGTAAAGTTGGCTGAAGGTGACTGTCGTCTCATAGTAGCAGGGTAACGATTAGGGCATTGAGATGGGATGTGCCCAATCCCACACCTGTTGCATGTGCCAAAAACTGTGTTTTGATTAGAAGCCCAGTTAAATGAATTTCGATTACCTGCTTGATTTCTGTTGTTATAGTTGCCTCGTCCACGCCTGTAATCACGTCCACGACCACGGTTATTGCCAGATCGGTTAGTGTACATGGCTTGTGCAGCCGGTGTATGGGCAGGTTGAGCTTGGAGTCCAAGTTGAGATAAAAGCGATTGTACCGCTTGAAGCTGATCTGTTTGTGAAGCGGGCAAGACATTATTAGGAGCTGTTGAATTGCGACTTTGTGTGCTAGTCGTGAATGCTTGAGCTGAAGGAATGTCAGGTACAGATTTCTTGATCATGTAGTCGTGGTCTGATAGCAGACCATGAAGGTCTACAAAGGTAGGAGGCTTTTCGCGGCCCAGAAGGCTTGATTTTAAACCGTTGTATTCCTCTCGTAGTCCTGATATAACTAGCATCACCAAATCTTTTTCTTTCATCTTTTCGCCTATGTTAGCGAGCGCAACATCGTATTCTTGAATCCTAGTTAGGTAGTCTGCGGTTGTTTCATCTGGCTTCATCTGTAGTCGGAGAAGTTGGGTTTTTAAAGTGTATTCCCGAGAGGAAGTGTGAGGAGCGTAGGCACGCTCAAGGGACAACCAGAGATCACGAGACGTTAGTCCTTGAACATGTTGAAATGATGCTTCGGATATAGTAGAAATGAGAAGCATTCGTATATGAGCATCATTAGAGACCCAATTAATGTAATTGGGGTTTTGTGGTTGAGACTGTGTTTCTTCATCTTTTTCTGGTGATTGGACCGATGATGGGACATTCTTAGGTGGACAAGGGATTGTGCCATCAATATAGTCAAACAATTTATTGGTGACGAAGAACGGTTGAACCATTGTCTTCCAGTAACCATAGTTCGTGGGAGATAAGGTGAAACCAAATTTGTGAGAGTTGTGTGCGGTTTTCTCTGCTGGAGTAAATGTAGCTAATAGTGCCATTTTCAAAAATAGAGAAAATGATACAGTAACTCGTTTGTTTTTTTTTTTTTTCGTATCTGTTTTTTTTTTTTTTTTTTTTTGCGCTTTTATTTTTTTTTTTTTTTTGCTTTTTTTTGCGTTTTTTTTTTTTGTTTTTTTTTTTGTTTTTACTCTTTTTTTTTGAAAAGAAAATAAATAAAAATAAAATATAGAATAGAGAAGATAAGTACGGGAGGTAATATAAAAGAGAATGGAGTTAAACTTCAGTGGGTTATTTTTCTTTTACTCCCGTTCTTTCCAAAACAGAACCAAAAATAAAGAAATCGGCGGTGAACAGTGGCGGCGGCGGTGAACAGTGGCCGGCGGCGGTGAACAGTGGCTGACTGCGGCGATGAACAGTGGCGCCGGAGATGAACAGTGAAAAAAAAAATCTAAAAAATTCAGGGTTAGGTCGGAATTTGATTCCGAAGCTAATGGTGTTGGCCGATTTCCCTGATTTAAGCTGGATCGGGCTAGATCTAAAAAGGATCGGAAAATATCCGGCTACTTTTGGTGTTCTTTGAGGCTGAAAATTTTGGTTTTGATTCGGATTATAATTCCGAACTTAGTGTAGTTTGTAATTTTCGCTGATTTGAGGTAGTTGATCTTCAGTTACATTTTCTTCACTGAAGATAATGGCGGTGGGTTTGTGTGATGACGGGTTGGGTGTTATGACCCGAAAGCCTCGTTTCTGATGTGAAGGTTCAGGCAAGGCTGCAACCACAGAGCATACTACGAGTTTTTAAGGTCAGTTTTTTTTTTTTTTTTTTTTTGGCCGGAATTGTTGCCGGAAAATAGCTTGGCTGCCGGAATTGTTGCCGGACTTAGGCCTTTACAGCTCTTGATACCATATTAACTGTAAGAGATAAAGAGAGAAAGAAAGAACTGTGTTCTTGTATTTGTGTGTTATACCAGTACATGAGACCTTCTATTTATAGAAGGTATACTTACATTAACAATCCCTAAACTATGATTACAATGCTATATTACAATACAAGTAGTTGTCTAATATGTATTTGCATAATATCATGTAGGGGGGTTACAGAGGTTTCTACTCAAAAAACACCATCACGTTGACACCCAACTTTGTAAACGATATCCATAAACGTGGTGGTACAGTTCTTGGTTCTTCTCGAGGGGGCCATGACAAGTCAAAGATTGTTGACAGCATTCAAGACCGTGGTATCAATCAGGTATTTGAAGGTTGACGTGCTGCAGAGTGATGTTACATGATGGAGGTGGCAAAATGGGCGGATTGGATTATGGATCAATAGGGACTTTTTGCCCAAATTTCTTAATTTATTTATAATATATCGTTATTTATTTCAATGTAATCTAGGTTTATTCAGCCTGTTTGACTTTGTTAGAAATAAACTTTGACCCATTGGTATGTGGGTTGAAATTGCCACATCTACGACCCATGCTTCAATATGTCTACCTTTACCTTTTCTTTTCTTGTAAGAATCTAATGAATGTTTTGCCACTAGTTCATGCTGCACAAACTACTGATAGATTTATTAAATTCTTACAGGTTTATATAATTGGAGGTGATGGAACACAAAAAGGTGCAGCCATAATATTTGAAGTATGTTGCATTATAACTTATTAATTTTCACAGTTTATATATATGTATAGCACTAAAATGGAACAGCAAAATCATTTCGGTAGCATTTTATATGTGCAGGAAATTAGACGACGGGGCATAAAAGCAGTTGTGGCTGGGATTCCAAAGACAATTGACAATGACATCACGGTATTTTCATTCTGGACAATCCATTTTCTTTATTTAAGTTTATTAACAAGTATACTATAATTTTATCATCAATTATAGTATGCCAGGTTCTTTAAGAAAGTTGAATAAAACTGAACTATTTTTGGATTTTTTGCTCTGGCTTGTTGGTTTAGGTGTTAGCTGCATTTTTACTAGCATCTCTCAGATTATTTCATTCTTGTTTCAGGTCATTGACAGGTCGTTCGGTTTTGATACTGCTGTTGAAGAGGCTCAACGTGCTATTGACGCTGCACATGTGGAGGCAGTGAGTGCAGAAAATGGAATAGGAGTAGTTAAACTAATGGGGCGTTACAGCGGTTAGCTTTACCTCAACTTGACATAAAAAAAAATGTACAGGTGGCAAATTCGACCCCACCTGGGTTGGGTAACGAATTCAGACCCGTTACCCAACACTCCCAAACTGCCTATTTTGCCACTAGTAACTTCTACCTATTGGCTTCCTACTTAAATATTCTTTATTATTTTTTTTAACTCAGGGTTTATTGCAATGTATGCAACTCTTGCGAGTCGGGATGTGGACCTATGTTTAATACCAGAATCACCTTTTTATCTAGAAGGTGAAGGTGGCCTTTTAGAATACGTAGAGCAACGGCTCAAAGAAAATGGACACATGGTTATTGTTGTAGCTGAAGGAGCTGGTCAAGAGCTAGTTGCACAAACCAATTCATCAACCGCAAAAGATGCTTCTGGGAACAAATTACTTAAAGATGTTGGACAGTGGCTTTCTGAAAAAATTAAGGTATTAATTGTATACTTAATCCTGATGAATTTATAGTTAATTTTAATTTTAATTTTATGCTTCAGATTTATTCTTGTATTGCATTGCAGGATCACTTTGCTACAAAGAGTTACACGTCAATTACACTTAAATACATTGGTAAGTGGTAACTATACATTATTCTACTGTGAACCATAGCATAAAATCTTAATTAACAAAAACAATATGTTGAATGATACAGATCCTACTTACATGATCCGTGCGGTTCCAAGTAACGCATCTGATAATATATACTGTACTCTCCTAGCTCAAAACTGTGTACATGGAGCCATGGCGGGGTTCACCGGCTTCATTAGCGGCATTGTTCATGGTCGACATACTTATATTCCGTTCAGTGTAAGTTGATACTTGAATCCATATATCTTTCAGTTTATTATTTTCTGTTAATTTCTTAGCAGCAAGTTTGAGGTTGTTTCTTGATATGCAGCGTATAGTGGATCATCATAATAAGGTTGTAATAACCGACAGAATGTGGGCCAGGGTACTTGCTTCCACCAATCAGCCGAGCTTTTTGGGACCAAAAGAAGTAATCGAATTTGAGAAAGGGGAAGAAGAGGCAGCAAGACAATTGTTGAAAAGAGAAAGCAGCAGGAGTTCAGGTAACAACTGAGAAAAAAGACTTTGACTTGTGAATCTGATTGACCATCTCAAACGCTTCGGTCAATGTAGGAGGAACCTGCACCAGCCTCTTCAAATGCTTAAGCTGCAGCGATTAAAATGTATAGTTTTGATGGTATCATTTCAATAAAGCACTTAAGCTTTAACAGTTCATTGCTCAGGTGTACTATTGTACTAGGATTATCTTAATTGCATAGTTGATTATGCAACATGCATTCATTTAAGTTCATGATATGTATATCATACGAGCAAGGTTGAAAAAGATGCAAGACAGAGACGAGTCGGTCAGGACCTTGAAAGGGCGAGTGAGTCAAGACGGGGTCGAAACGGACGTTAACCAACATTGACTTTTAAATATAGATATATTTGACATAAATATATAAAATATAACTATATTAGACAAAAATATTATAAACAATGATTTACATATAAGATGATGCGGTGTTAGTTTAAATAATACGGAGTATACAAGTTCTTTTATATTTTTTTCTATAATTATAGTGTATTTAATAACTATTAAGCCGGTGTTTTTCACAGCTAATTTAGAAATGGGCTGGAGATTTTCAGTTACACTAGAACAAACACGGACAAAAAGCCGAGTTTTGACCAACTTTGTCCTGAATTTTAGTGTTGACGACTTATTAGAACTTTTTTTGGCGAAACGGGACTGGCTAGTCACCAAACCGCCGCAACCGTCATTTGCAACCATGCGTACGAGAAACATTGACACCAATTTGTACTTTTGACCGAGACGGGACGGGCTAGTCACCAAACCGCCGCAACGGCAAGAGACGGGGTTGTTTGCAATCATGAGCCACTCAACCCAGACTCAATTTATTTTAATTAACCAATTTCAACCCAACCCAATTAGATACCGAACCCATCTGATCTCAGGCCAATCATGCCACCTTGATTTTCAATGGAAACCCAAACACCATATGAGTAAAATAAACATGTACTTGGTACTTGATGTCCAAAACAGGAAATCCATAGGAACAAGGAGGCATTAATACATGTAGAAAAGCTTTTAAATCCATATATCTTTAAGTTTATTATTTTCTGTTAATTTCTTAGCAGCAAGTTTGATGTGGTTTGTTGAGGTGCAGCGTATAGTGGATCATCATAATAAGGTATTCATCACCGACAGAATGTGGGCCAGGGTACTTGCTTCCACCAATCAGCCGAGCTTTTGGGACCAAAACAAGTGATCGAATTTCAGAAAGAAGCAACAGCAAGACAATTGTTGGAAAGAGAAAGCAACAGGAGTTCAGGTAGCAACTGAGGAAAAAAAAGACTTTGAAATGGTCGTGTGCGTGCGTGCGTGCGTGCGTGCCTTGTGAATTTGATTGACCATTTCAAATGCTTCGGTCAATGTAGGAGGAACCTGCACCAGTCTCTTCAAATGCTTAAACTGCAGCGAGTAACATGTATAATTTTGAGGGCTCCTCATTTCATTAAAGCACTTAGGGTTTAACAGTTCATTACTAAGGTGTACTATAGTACCAGGATTAGCTTAATTGTATAGTTTGGGGTCGACAACTCGGGATTAATCAGATTAGACTTTTTACATTAAATAATAAATTTCAAGATTATAAATGTAAATATAGAAGAAAACCATAAATATAAACATAAACATTAACTTAATGGTCTAGAAACATAAATAATCAGACGAAATTCTTTGTACCTCCTGAAACCTTCCTTCCTTTCGAAGACCCTTAAGAAGCTCATTAGCAACGCTTACACTTGGCAAAAACCCATTATCAACCATTTCAACGTACCAAATATGACGAGATCGTTGTTTCATACGTATCTGCTTTAGGAACTACTCCTGCTGCCTTCATTCTATCAACAAGTAATAATGTATAGATTGAAGGCATGAATCCTGATACTTTCATTTTCTCATATAACTCTAAACATATGCGGCTATCTCCTTTCATAGAATAACCAGAGATTAAACAATCATATGTATCTGAGTCATATTTAAGACCTTGATCTGTGATTTTCAAAGCCAGTTGTTCAGCTTCCTCAACCCTGCCCATTTTGCATAACCCGTTTATGAGTGTATTGTAAGTAACCACTGTTGGAACTACTTTATTAATCGACATTTCATCAAACACTTTGAATGCATCATTTATCTTCCCTCTGTTACAATACCCGCCAATTAGCATATTATACATTTTCGTATTTGGCACAACACCTCTACTTATCATATCTGTAAATACAACACGAGCTTCAACAAGCCTTCCGTACTTGCAAAATTCGTTCGTTAGTAAACCATAACTTACAGCATCAGGAGACACACCCATTTCTGGCATCCTTTTTATCAATTTTTCTGCTTCAACAAGATCACCAGACTTACAGTACTGGCCGATTACCGAATTAAAAGTGTTGCTGCTTGGATTCAACCCATACAGTTTCATATTCTCGATCGCCGAAAGAGCCACTTGTATGTTACCCTCCCTGCAATGACCATCTACGATCATATTGAACATCAAGGCCGTTGGAACGAGTCCATTATTGAGTAATTTCACCAAAATATCCTCAGCTTTATTAGTTTTCCCTCCCTTACATAACCCATTTAATAAAATGATAGTACTGGATCCATAATGATGATAACCATCTTTATCAAGTTGCCGATAA
Source organism: Rutidosis leptorrhynchoides (assembly GCF_046630445.1). Classification (NCBI taxonomy): domain Eukaryota; kingdom Viridiplantae; phylum Streptophyta; class Magnoliopsida; order Asterales; family Asteraceae; genus Rutidosis; species Rutidosis leptorrhynchoides. The sequence continues at coordinate 395,654,730 of NC_092338.1, forward strand.
AAAGACACATTATCAGACTTCAAAGACCGGTCAAACATAGAACTATAAGTATACGATTCGGGAGAAACCGTAAGAACCTTCATTTCTTCCCAGACCTTTAACGCCTCATCTAAATCCCCAGCTTTACAATACCCATCAATTAATGTATTAAATGTAACCTTATCAGGCGACACATGTCTCTCAAGCATTTCATCAAACAGTTTCCGTGCATCCACCAATCTCTTTTCTTTACACAGCCCATCAATCAAAACATTATACACAAACTTAGTAACAGTAACTCTATCATTATTCCTCATCAAATCCATATTCCTGATTGAGTTATTATACAATTCAAGGGCTTTGTCACATTGACGTTGGTGTAGCAGTTCGTCAAGCTTTATAACTTGTGACGCGAAGACTTCGTAGGAATAATTGTTATTGTTGTTGGAACAGAGGTATATTTTAGGGTTAGAGATTATAGAGAGTTTGGTAGCTAAGTTGGGAAGGAGAGCAAGCCTTCGGGTCGCCATTTTTACTCATAGCATTCTGGTCGCCATTTTGACTTGTACTTAAGGGATGTCAACGGGCCGGACTCGGTCCTGGTTAACAATCCCGGTCTCATATTTGGTGGGTCCTCATTCACTTATTAACTATCGGATTCTGGATCCCCACGGTATGTATTCGGATGCCCATTTATGTATTCGGATCCCCACATCAGCGCCACATCAGCACTCAAATCCTATAACTAACCCATAAAATCCTATAACTAAACACTGCCTATAATGGCTAAAACATCTTCCTCTTACATGCCACATCATTAATTATTTTTTTTATATTTATTTTAATCAACACAAAAAAAGTTGTAAAATATGCATAAAAAGTTTGTACATTTTGTGAAAGGGGTATTTTTTTACAAAAAGCTACTAGCATGTGGGGTGAGTGGGTCCCATTTTTTTCAATAACCATTCGTTAAATCCATGGTGAGACTCCTATAACTAATACCTATAATGAATCCGTGCCTATGGCATTATGCAGGTAACTAACGGGTAATGACGGGTGGCTACGGGTAATGCTCCCATAGGAAGTGGTCTTAGAATCATACAAAAAGAGACCTGATTGTCAACAGGTATGTATACAATGTTTTCATTTTTGTTTCATAGAGTAAACAAGAATTGAGGGTTCGCGCGTTGCTGCTCTAAGGTTTATGCAATTTTAACGCTAGCTGTAGATTTTAACGAAAAAAGTATGAAACCTGTTAAACTGAATTAACTTTTGATAAATCCACACTGCTTGCATGTGAGCTCTGGTTTGTTTCCGTAATTCTCACCGAGTAGATCAGGTCCTTCAATTGAAATGCCCGCAGCCCTCGATGCGGCTGCAACTGTTGCTGCTGCTTCTTGACGGTGTACACGCAAAACCAAATGTTATGAACTGCAAAACAAACACCAAAAGTGGCAAAAAAAAAAACAAACTTAAACAACTTAAATAACAAAGAAGATGCTACAACGTATTCTGCATGAGATGCAATAAGAAGTTAATCATACACCACAACAACGACACATAATGAAACATGTTATGTGACCCTTGTCACAAAACGCACATAACTAAAGAATCAAATAATTGTTAACACATAATTCTTAAAATCACTAATATTAATAAATTAATATTAACTAATGGTAAAAAGTCATTTACCGCTAGGCCCGATTCAAGGTTGTTACAACTTTGAATTTCATGCCTTAAGCTAGTATCATAATCTTTTGCATCATCTCCTTCCTTATGTTGTAGACACTTTTGTTTCCTCTGCTTCAAATACCTTTCTAGTCTACACTTTTATTCAGGTACTTACTTTAATATTTGCTTGACACTTTGTAATGTTTACCTTAAGTTGGGAACATGTTCCTTTTCGCTAATAGAATTGTACATGCATTACAAAAAATGACATTGTGACATGAAATGAAAGCATCGAGTGATCAAATAATGATAGTTTATACCTGGTTAGTTTACCTGGCTGCCATTTTCGTCAAATAATGATGCTTTCTTTTGCCTTTTCCTTATTGACACACGACTCTTCTCTTTTATTGCAGTTGATACGAAACTGATTAGTTAACCTCAAAATAGCCAAATAGCCATAACTAAAATACATTTAATACAAACAATATTGGGTAAATACTACAATTTAACATTGTAATATTCATATTGCAAGTTCATATCACAAATTCAAACACCAACAAAAAAAGTGGTTACTAAAGATTACCATCGCTGCTAATGTGGTGGCTACACTGACACCTACTACACCAAAGATTGTAACGCATGCTGCGGTGACCAATGATGTTGCTCCATTATTCATAACACTAATAGTGATAACAAAAATGTACCAAATCAATTTTCATTGAAGGTAAAGAGTAAAGACAAAACATTACAGGCTTACAGATGAAAAAAAACCCCTCTCAAACAGCTTAAAGTCTCCATGGACTATTTCTGGAACTTGAGACATGGGATTTATTTCTGCATAAACAATACCAGTGAAAATACTTATGCTAATTAGTTAATAACTAGTTATCGAACCCTCGCTTCGCGCCGGGGGTTCGATTTTCAATGTATTTTATTGCATTTAGTAAAATTATTTTGTGGCTAACGACGATGTCGTTGAAGCGCAACTCGAGTCGAACTAAAAGGTATAACCCGTGAGAGATTTAAATGTTATTTTAAATTAACAATATATGTGCATCTCCGCGTTTCGCTATGGAATTGTCGACTTTTAAAAAAATTAACGCAAAATCAACGTGTATGAAAAATACCCCAAATATTTAGCGTTTTTTAAAAAGCGTCCGTTTTGCGTATAGCTAGTGACATTGTGTTCCTAAAATTATTTCGAGTTTAACGATGGTGTCGAAAAAATTTAACTCGTTGCGAGCGAGAAGATATGACTCGTTGAATATTTGGGTGGAGTTTATTTAAGATTTTTTATGAAAATAGTTATTTGACGCTTTAACCCCTGTTTGGGGGGTCGATTTGAATTTTTTTTAAAAGTGTGAGGGGCTTTGTTGGTAAAATGAAATTTAGTTAAAAAAAAATTTTAAAAAGGTAAAAAGTCGAAAATACCCCTGATTACTATTCATAACTTTTGTCTATTTAGTTAGTATGTAAATTCTTTTCTGATCTATGTTTACATTAAATAACAAAAATTTAAAAAATGCACAATCTTAACACAAAACAGTTAAAGATTTTTATGTAATGAACCTTTATATTCAGAGGCAAGTTGTTCATCTTCCAAGATTTTTAGTGTGATTTTCTCAAACTCTATCCCATTCATCCTTCAAAATACATAAAACACAATTACAGTCATAAAAAACAGTTTTTTTAAAATCAAGAATCATTCCAACAATAAATCAAACATAAAATATAAATATTTCAAACATAGATGTATGGCACAAAATTTAATATTAAAAGAATATAATTTTTTTTACCTTACTTTCACTCAGACCCGACTCGGCCCGACTTAGCCGACTCAGTCTGACTTTTTAGTGTTGACGGACTTTTAAGAGGTTTTTGGGCGAGTCGGGATAGGCTAGTCCCCACACCAATGTGTTAGCCAACTCTTACAACAGTGCAAAACAATATACATAATGATAGATATACTTTACACGTAACCAGCATAAAGTTTTATGAAACAAGGTTCACACACTTACAAATAACCCTACAGTTCCTAAACCAAAGATCGCAATCGTTGATCTCTTAGAAACATCAGCAACATTCCAAGCAGCACCAAAACCTATAAAATGATTCCAGCCTATAAAAGGTAACAACTAAATAATCACAGAAGCTATCTGCCGGTACTATTTACACAAAAACAGAATAACTTATATAAAGTTCACAATTGAATAATCAAACTTCACAATGGAACGATTCAAGCATTACTTCCAAATCAACATAATAAAAAACATCAAAATTACATATCTATAATCCATATCAGGATAATTAAACTTCACCACTGAATGATTTCAAAAATAAATGGAAATCAACATGAAACTTCACACTTTTTATCGATAATCAAATCGGCATAATTGAAGTTCACAACTAAATGACGCCAAAATCATTTCCATAACTACGTTGACCTAATAAATTGTTTGGAGATAAACGGTTAAAAAAGTGCAAGTCATACTAAGAAGTAAGAACTTGACAAAAGAACTAAATTATACTAGTAAACAAGCTTAGTGGGTTCAACTTACCACTATCTACAAATTTGAACCAACACAAAGATCCTCATTTATACTCGAATAATCTAATCCTCTTGCACGCATTTCGGACGAGATTCTTTGTACCTCCTGAAACCTTCCTTCCTTTCGAAGACCGTTAAGAAGCTCATTAGCAACGCTTACACTTGGCAAAAACCCATTAGCAACCATTTCAACGTACCAAATATACCCTTCACTTAATTCGTTGATATCACAAAGACCCTTGATCATTATTTCATATGTATCTGCTTTAGGAACTAATCTTGCTGCCTTCATTTTATCAACAATATCCTATGATTCACGAAGTTTCCCCTCTTTCATATACACAATGATCAAGCTATCGTAGGCCATTCTATCGGGAAAAATTCCATTATCGACCATCTCATGATAAAATGCTAACGTTTTCTCTACTAAACCGTGCTCCGCATAAAAACGAATTAGTTCATTATAGATCAAACGGTCATAAGTCACTTTCATCTGTGACATTTCATTGATGAGTTTCTCCATAACTGTAATACTTTCATTCCTGCATCCAGAAATTAACGGATGAAATGTATCGATAGTAGGCATGAATCCTGATACTTTCATTTTCTCATATAACTCTAAACACATGTGGCTATCTCCTTTCATAGAATAACCAGAGATTAAACAATTATACGTTATTGAGTCATATTCAAGACCCTGATTTATGATTTTTGAAGCCAGTTGTTCGGCTTCCTCAACCCTGCCCTTTTTGCAGAGCCCATTTATGAATGTATTGTAAGTAACCAATGTTGGAACTACTTTATTAATCGACATTTCATCGAACACTTTGAATGCATCTTCAATCTTCCCTCCATTACAATACCCGCGAATTAGCACATTATAAATGTTCGTATTTGGGACAACACCTTTACTTATCATATCTGCAAATACAACCTGAGCTTCAACGAGCCTTCCATCCTTGCACAATTGATTCATTAGTAAGCCGTAACTTACAGCATCTGGCTTTAACCCATTACTCTCCATTTCTTCGAGAATCTGGAAACATATATCAAATTGATGATTCCGTCCAAATCCATCAATCAGAATGTTATAAGTTACCACACCAAGAGACAAACCCATTTCTGGCATTCTTTTTATCCATTTTTCTACTTCAACAAGATCACCAGACTGACAGCACCGATTGATCACCGAATTAAAAGTGATGCTGCATGGATTTAACCCACGAAGTTCCATTTTCTCAATTGCCGAAAGAGCCATTTGTATGTTACCCTCCTTGCAATGACCATCTACGATTGTATTGAACATAAAGGGCGTTGGAACGTGCCCATTATTGAGTAATTTCAACAAAATATCTTCAGCTTTATTGGTTTTCCCTCCCTTACATAACCCATCTAATAAAATGTGAATAGTGAATCTATCAATGTGTTTACCATCTTTATCAAGTTGCTGATACAAACACACAAGAGCATCCGCATTATTAGACCTCAAAAACCAATTGTACATTAAATCATAAGTATGAAAGTCGGGATCAAACCCAAGAACCTTCATTTCTTCCCAAACCTTAATCGCCTCATCTATCCTCTTCCTTCTATAAAGACCGTTAAGCAGCGTATTAAACGTAAGAGGACTCGCCTCCACATTCATATCTTTCATCATTTCGCGAATCCTAAACGCCTCATCTAAATCCCCAGCTTTACAATACGCATCAATTAATGTATTAAACGTAACCTTATCAGGCGGCACATGTCTCTCAAGCATTTCATCTAACAGTTTCTGTGCATCCACCAATCTCTTTTCTTTACACAGCCCAACAATCAAACCATTATACACAAACTTAGTAACACTAACTCTACCATTAATCCTCATTAAATCCATATTCCTGATTGGCTTATTATACAATTCAAGGGCTTTGTCGGTTTGACGTTGGTGTAGCACTACGTTAAGCTTTGTAAGTTGTAACATAAGAACTTTGTAGGAATAATTGCTATTGTTGTTGGAACAGAAGAATTTTATAGGGTTAGAGATTGAACAGAGTTTGGTAGGGTTAGAGATTGAACAGAGTTTGGTAGCTAAGTTGGGAAGCAGAGCAACAGCAAGCCTTCTGGTCGCCATTTCTACTCCTAGTATTCTGGTCGCCATCTTGACTTGCACTTAAAATAAATTGTTTTTTTTTTTTTCCCAAAAAAAAAAAAAAAAAAAAAAAAAAAAAAAAAAAAAGATGGTTAAGCCCACTTCGTTGGGCATGAGAAAAAAAGGTGGGCCAGTCGAAAAGGAAGTCCAAGAAAAGGATCTTAATAAGAAGGGTCAATCACCAAAATACCCATTTTTTTGATCTTTTCTGAGCTGGTACCCAAAAAAAAAAAACCTTGACAAAATGCCCGCGCAAGGCGCAAGAGACCTTGCGACTTGCGTCCTTGCGCCTTGCGTCCTTGCGCCTTGCGCCTTGCGTCCTTGTGTTAAAAAATTAGGTCAAATATAGAAATCAGACACCACATACACACACACACCCCGACACTCAGCTCTTGCGACCACTTTGCGACCGACGGCGATTACAAAGAACCTTGCACTTGCGACCCCCTTGCGACCCGTCTACCCTTGCGACCTTTCTTCTGAGACTCACCACATCACCACCACCACCACCACCATCGCCAGCACCACCGCCATCAGTACATCTCACCACCATTACCATCACCGCCTCCATTAGCATCACCATCACCACCACGATTGAGAAAAAGGAAGAGAAAAAAAACCGACAAAAAACGTGATCAATATGTCACAAGAACAGGTAAGTGTTTCCTTTCAACTATCTCCGTTCGATTACTCCATTTCTATGTCGAAAATGATATATAATTTTTGTTGCACACCAAGTGTTCGATGAAATGCTTCAACGAGCTTGGTGATGCAAAACTCACTTATAGTGTTGCTAGATTTGTTAAAGTTACAGTATTTGGAAGCTAACATTTTATAAAAACTGGAACACGATTGTTTTAGGGCTTAAAACTAGAATCTGGTATAGGCGCAAGGAAAGTCTTGCGTCCTTGCGTTTTGTCCCTAGTAGCTGGCGCAAGGCACGTCTTGCGTCCTTGCGCCTGTGTGATACACGAGACGCAAGGTGCGACTTGCGTCCTTGCGCCTGTATTTTTCTTCTGAAAAACTGTCTGTTTCAGGGATATGTTGAGGCGAAGTTGACGATGAAGAATATGCTTAATGTTATACCTCAACTAAAGGCATCAATGACTGAGAATCAACAAAAAATTTTTAGGGGAACTTGTTTTGGTCCTTGGCTAGATCTTTCTTACACCGGCAATGATCCGGGCCTTGTACATGCAATGCTCCAAAGAAAGAGTGAGCGACCGATAGGAATAGATGAAAAGTACCCTGCTGATGATGAGGAAATATGGTTTAGTTTCCGTCCGAATTTCAAAATTAGATTTAGTAGGCGGGAATTTTGTCTCATCACGGGGTTTAAGTTTAGTCGTCGCACGGACATGGCACATTACATTCCCAGAAGTTATGATGTAGAAACACCACCGATTAGACGACGTTGTTTCCCAAATCGTAAAGTTAATTCAAACATTACAATTACCGATATCCAAAAGCTTTTATATGATGGTGCTGATTTTGTGGTTAGTGATGATGATGTCGTGCGACTAGCCATTATTTTGATTGTGGAGAGAGCGTTTATGGGTAAGCAAGGGATTCATGTGGTGAGCAAAAAATACCTATGGCTAGTCGAAGACTTTGCTAAATTGAATGACTACCCGTGGGGTAATCGTATTTGGGATGCCACTTACCCCGTAGTTAAAGATGGATTTCAAGCTCGGGAAAGTCAGTTAGAGGTGGGAAAGGGTTATACTTTGGTCGGTTTTATGTGGTCATTTAAGGTAAAAATAAACAAGTTTGGTAGATTTGGTTAATACCTCTACATTTGAATCGTATATTATTTTTTTATGCGTCCTTATTTATTTAACTAATTTTGTAGATTTGGATTCTCGAGGCATATCGACGAACAATTAAAAGTTTTGCCCACAAGACAGACAAAAATGGAGTACCGAGGGCCTTATTTTGGAAACGTTCATCGGCTGAGACTTTTTCAGTCACTGATTACCTGCATCTACTAAACGTTATGGTAAGTGTTGTTTTTAACATAAAAGTTTTGTTGGTGCTGGAAGAATACAGAGTAAGGATTTAGGATAAAATGGGTTCTGTGATGGGCGCAAGATATATCTTGCGTCCTTGCGTGACCAAGGCGCAAGGTTCGTTCTTGCGACCTTGCGCCTGCACCTTACGTCATATCTCCAACGCAAGAGTAGTCTTGCGTCATCAGTAATTAGGCGCAAGGACGCAAGACCAACCTTGCGCTTGGTTACTGATGACGTAACACGCAAGGTTCACGGCTTGCGTGTTTGTTTCCGGGACGCAAGGTTTGTCCTTGGGTCCTTGCGCCTTCAGCTAACGTCTTATGGTCAACGCAAGAGTAGTCTTGCGTCATCATTTACGAGGCGCAAGGTTGGTCTTGCGTCCTTGCGCCTTTGGATTTAACTTTTGCTGCTGTTGTACAGGATGATTGTCCGAAGAATAAACGACCTTTTCGTACTCTGCATCCCACTGATGTTGAGAGTGGATGTCAATGGTGGTTAAAAAGTTGCCAATACTTTGATGGGACGGAAGTGGATGAGGAAGTTGAAGAACCTGTTGAAGATGAACCTGTCAATGAGGAACATGGTGGTGGAGAACAGTCTCAATCTCAATCTCAGTCTCAATCTCAGACTCAATCAAACTTATCTACTGATGCAAAGGAATTATACATGTCTTTGGTGAAACGGATGGATAGGCAAGAGAAGGAGCTGCAAGAGTGTAGAACGCAAATAAATGATCACGAGAGACGTATATCTGAACAAGAGAAACGAATATCAGAACAAGAGCAAAATCAAGATGAGGAGTTACTTGGTCGATCCTTCTCAGACAATGAAAACGACAAATCAGCTCAACGGATTAGACGTGGAATGAGAGATCGACGACCAACGCGTGTACTAAGCTCCCCTTTCACAACACCGGGATACAGAAAACCAATCGAGAAGGTATATCTTTAATTACATTTTTTTACCTTAAACTTGCAGTTTTGTCATTAATTATCGAGAATAAACAGGCTGTGTTTGTTAAAAGTAGGCGCAAGGTCATGTCTTGCGTCCTTGCGCTTGTTTTGACAAACAGGCGCAAGGTATGGTCTTGCGACCTTGCGCCTATGTTACATAAATGGCGCAAGGTCATACCTTGCGTCCTTGCGTGTGTCGCAAGGGTTATCTTGCGCCCTTGCGCCTTTTTTCCTGACTTTCTATAATTCACAGCTGTCAGATGATGTTGCTCGCAAAGTGAAAAGGCTGAGGGTGTCTGAGGCTGAGGAGGTTGTTAATCTCGATACTGAAGAACAGGGTGTTGTTGAAGAAGAACCCCACCCTATTGTTGAAGAAGATATTGTTGCTCCGATTGTGAAAAAGCGTAAACGGTCGCAAAAGGATTGGGTTAATGACGAGGAAATTTGGTCGATGGTAGACAGGCTAGTGAATGATCAAGGAACTCTACTACCACCACCACCCAATGCTTGGAGAGACGGTAGAAAGCACGTTGGGCCTGCAAAAGATCCGAAGAGTATGGTGGATAGTAAGCAAGAAACGCGGTGCATGTTCATTTTTCAGAACGAAAATTTTATATACCTCACACCTGAGTTTTGGATCAGGTTACTTGGTCTTGGATATTCCGGATACTTGGAAAACTTAGTAAGTTGCTCGCTTATTTGTTTCCATTCTTGGAAAACTAAGTAAGTTTCATGCTTATTTGTTTTATCACAATTGTAGCATATTGATGGATGGGCTACACTTATGTTGAGATATCGTCAGAGGGTTCTCCCCCGAGCAAGCCAGTATTCCACTCCTATTATCCCGACCGACTCGTTTGCGTGTAGTTCTCGATGGACTGTCATGCCATTGGGTTTCCTTTCTAGCCTTGCAGCGTTTCAGTCCTATTATGATGATACACAAAGGGAGGAAGAGAAACGGAAAGAAGCGGAGAAAAGAGGAGAAGTAGCAATCACAGGGGAGAATCCACCTGATTATATGTATTTGATTGGATTAGGGGATGGTAGTGATGAGCTATATCCATCCTGGGCCTATTGTGATAAGGTATGTTTTAATTCCCAATACAAATTTTAGGTTTTGAAGTGTTCTGGAACAGGCGCAAGGTTAAGTCTTGCGTTCTTGCGCCTGGTGTTTTAGGTTGGACGCAAGGTTGTCCTTGTGTCTTTGCGTCTGGTGTTTTGAGGTGTTCTGGCACAGGCGCAAGGTTCAGTCTTGCGTCTTTGCGCCTGGTCTTTTTAGGTGTTCTGGCACAGGCGCAAGGTGTGACTTGCGTCTTTGCGCCTTGTGTTTTAGGTTTGACGCAAGGTTGTCCCTGCGTCCTTGCGCCTGTTGTTTCTGGTTGACGCAAGGTTGTCCTTGCGTCCTTGCGCCCTTTAGTCTTGCGTCCTTGCTTCCATTCTGCAGGCGCAAGGTATGGTCTTGCGTCCTTGCGCCTATTACAGTTTAGCTAATATTGTGTATGTTTTTTGCAGATTTTGATCCCCGTTCACTTTTACGATGCTCAACACTTTATTCTGATTGTGTTGAACTTGGAGGAACAGAAGATATTGGTGTACGATAGTTTGCCCGGTCATGTTGATCAAGAAATTGTCAAGCTCACCAAAGATCTGGGAGATCAATTGCCTGTATACTTAAGAGCAATTGATTACTTTAACCAAAAGCAAGACTCCCAGATTGTTGACTACTTGGAAAACAAGGAGAGCATCGAGTTCATGACCGAGGCAGCACCAGTCGTGCCGGTGCAAGGTGGAAGTAATGGGGACTGTGGTGTTTGGGTCTGCATCCATATGGAGAGGGTGATCTTTGGGTGGGATGAAATCCCAAACATTGGAGATCCTAAAAAGGCCGCAGAAGACTACAGAGTGAGAATGGCCAAGACCTTCTTTCGTGCACGCTTTGATACCCAGGAACCCCCACCAAAAGAGAAAGCAAAAGTTGGTAACTGAGGTTTTATTTTGAAAACTGTAGTTAATTATGTAATTTGTGTATAAAACTGTAAATGTTGTAAACTGTGAACAGGTCCGTAACTGTATTTTTGAAGGCGCAAAGGTGTGTAATCAGACCTTGCGACCTTGCGTCCCGTAATAGCCGTAGACGCAAGGTCCTTCTTGCGGCCTTGCGCCTCGTATTTAGAAGCAGGCGCAAGGTGATTCTTGCGTCTTTGCGCCTTTTTATTAAGCAGGCGCAAGGTTCTTCTTGCATCCTTGCGCTTATTTTTGAAACACACGCAAGGTTCATCTTGCGACCTTGCGCCACAAAATTTTTATTATTCTTGTAACACTAGCTTGTGCATTCAATATTATAACATATGAAGTAACACACGAAACCACATCATAAAATACTAATTAAAAAATATTACAACAATGGAAGACATCACACCTTAATTTGTTCCTGAAAATAAACGTATTCTAGGAACTAATTACTACCTAAATTGTACGTTGGATAAAACTGAGATTGATAAGCTTGAGATGGTTCGACTGTCTCTTTCGCCTTCGAGGTTGTGTTTCTTGCCCGTTGAGAAGTTGATTCACCTGTTCGGTCATAAGCAGCTGGGCATGTTGATCGAGAATGACCTGGTTCTTTGCAACGACTACAAGTTCTTACTTTTTTTGAAGTTTCTTCACCTTTTGAAGGAATGCGTTTTTTACCTTTAGGACGTCCAGGTTGTCTTTTCTTTAGAACTGGGGGGTGTACAAGTTGCAAAATCCCGGGAACCGGATCCGACCATTCAGACCGATGGGGGAGAGGAAGAATGTGTTCGGAATACGTATTTATGTATGTTTGAGTGCTGAACCAATGTGATACATAACAACTAATATCCTCCACTCTGAAGTGTCGTGCTGATGCAATCACATGACCGCAGGGTATGCCTGATAATTGCCATTGACCACATGAACAAGTTCTATCTTGTAGATTAACCAACCCATTATTTCGTCCATCATGTACCTCTATTAGATCATTTGTCGATGGAAATGCTCGCCATCTTCTTGATTTGTCCGTCCTCTTAGCTAGCTTACGTTCAACATATGGAGTAACCGGTGAAGTAAGACTAACTGATTTGTTGCGATGTTTGAAATACCAATCCTGTATTGAACAACGAAAAAATTCGAACAACATGCAAACGGGTAGTTTACGAGCATGTCTTGATAGAGAGTTTATAGACTCTACACTGTTGCTTGTAAGGTATGAATACCTAATATGAGTAGATTGACTTCTGGACCATCTATTGATACCATCCTCACATAGAACTTTATAAGACGCTTTCAATCTCCTTCGAAATACATCCAGATGATCATGAAAATCCGACGCACGGTACGCCTTAACCATTTTCCAAAAGTGCCATTCGAAGAATTTCATCTTGTTGGATTTAGTTTTGATGTTCATGAATAAATGACGTGCACAATGAGCGTGAAACGCTTCCGGAAACACGTTTGCAATGCCGTGTGCTATTGAAGCAGCACGATCAGAAATAAAAGTAATCTCTGACATACGATCAACCATACCATAACTCATTAAATGATCTCTTAGGTTACCAAAAAACCATGACCAAACACTGTTTGTCTCGCCTTCACCAATTCCATAAGCCAATGGCAAAATTCCATTATTGCCATCCATCGCAACAGCAACTAAATTAGTACCCAGGTACCCACCCTTTAAATGTGCAGCATCGACGATGATTATCGGGCGGACATGTTGCACAAATGATCGAATCTGCATGAAATTTTCACAGTAAATCAAATATTATTAATAAAGACCTCATACACCATACGCAAGGCGCAAGGTTTTTATTGCGTCATTGCGTATTAGTTGGCGCAAGGTGACCCTTGCGCCTTTGCGTATGGTGTACATATTAAAAGGTGGTTTTTGCTAAAATATATTTACTTACAACTACTCCAATGGACATGTAACACATCACAAATTTATTTTCTTTATCGGTAACCAAATTGGTGATGGTCCCCGGGTTGTGGATCTTAAGGTTATGAAGGTAAATGGGAAGCATTCTAAAGGAGTCATCACTACTGCCACGTAACATCTCTATTGCTTGACACTTGGCCCTCCATGCTTGATTGTATGATACACTCACTCTAAACCGATTAGCTACATCATCACGTATATCTTTTGGTTTATACTCTCGATTAGCAGCCTTGAACGAATCCATAAGAATACTACCCAACACCTTTTTAGTAGCATGTTTATTGTTTCCCATAATTTGTGTGCGTGAGCAAGTGTGTACGTCATGCAACTTTTTAACCATAAAGTTTTCAGTGTGTCTTATTTTGTATGCACTACATTTCCACTCACAATTTGGCAACACACATTTAGCGGTGTACCGAGATTTGTCTGACTTTACAGGCTTTATTTGAAAGTTTTCTTCAAGGCATTTTGTAAATAGCTGGTTTAGGAATTCTTCCTTGTTCGAAAACGTTTGACGAACTTTGACCAAATCAGATACCTGATACGTGGTTGGAATTGGGGTCGTAAATTCTGGGTTTTCTTCATCTTGCTGACTGTGTAGAGTTGGCATATTCCAGAATACATCTTGTTTTTCTTCATCTTCTTCATCTTCATCTTCCTCGTCACTTGCTTCATCCGATTCACTAGACCCAACAACAGGTATAAACGGGTTCTCTATTTTTTTTATTTTACACACGTTCTCGGCGCCATGGTTGAAGAAGTCAAATTCTTCTGTGTTTGGAGGTGGTATTTCAGCCTGTTTTTCTTCCGAATAGTGTGTTTCGAGGTTTGGTTCGGAATTGTGTATTTCATCCTGTTCTTTTTGCAGATGGTGAGTTTGTTTGTTTGGTTGAGACTCGAGAATCCGGAGGTTTTGTTGGAGATGGTGTGTTTGTGGATTTTGTTGGGGCTGGTGTGTTTGTGAATTTTGTCCGGGTTGAAGCATTCTAACTTTGTCGACAACATAAATATCAATAGGCTCGTTTGTGACAGCGTGTTTTAAAAACTCAAAAAAATCTTCATGATCATCAGTAATATCAAAAATATGATTATTATCAATATATCTTAGCGAAACAGGTGCATTAGGTGGCAATTCAATTTTTTTGAGAATTTTCCTTAACAATACTCTTCGATTTATTGGTTTTTGTGGAGCAAGTGGTAGTTTTAATCTGGTTCTAAAACAGTCAAGAGGCAGATACATAGGTATGTTGTTAACAAATTCAAAATTACCTCCACAACATACATGAACAACAAATGCTTCATCATTACTACAGCTCATTAAGACACAAATTAGTGAAAAAATAGATAAAAGTTGGTACCTTAACGATGCTCTAATGACTTGATCTTTTTGAAAATGAAGTAAAATAAAATTATTAATCTGGAGTTCTAGCCTCATTAAATAGACAGGTACATAATCTTATCCGTAAAGGTACAAAGAATCCAAAAAAATCTTATCCAGAAATCAGGAAAAATCCATTATGATAAGGCGCAAGGCGCAAGGACGCAAGGACGCAAGCCCTTATCCTTGCGCCTTGCGTTTACACGCAAAGGCGCAAGCCGCAAGGTCGCAAGGTCTAAAGATACTTGCGCCTTGCGCGGGCAAATTCTCAAAAAAAAAAAAAAAAGGGGGTTCCAGCTCAGAAAAGGCCAAAAAAATGGGTATTTTGGTGATTGACCCTAATAAGAATCCACTTAAAAAATGGAAGCAAAAGCTTTTAGTTAAGGCTGTTTTGATTCATTTTTATGACAATTTTTATTACTCCGTATATGTATACAAGTCTTCATTAAGTATTAGCTATTAAATGCTAATATAACATAAGTAAAAAAAAAAGAAAAAGAAAATGAGTATGAAATTTAACTTGATAGCTGTTGACTTTTTAAAAAAAATACGGAGTACCACCTAAACTACCATGTAGTTGTTCTAAATGATAAAAAGAGTGAAATAAATAAATAAATAAATAAATAAATAAGAAAAACGTGAACTGGGCCATAGAGATGCAACTTTTTGTCTTGTAGTAGTATATAGGGTAATTGGGCCTGATCTGAGTCCCAAACCCGATTAAGTCTCCAACCCGGTTCCAAACCCGACGGGTCCCCATTTTATTTATTAACTAGTAAAATGACTCGTAAAATCGCGGGTTTGTTAAAATGAAACAATTTAATGACATGTTTTAGGTATTAAGTGAATGTAAATGCTAAAGTCATTCATTTTAATGACCCGTTTGACTAAGATACTTGTCGTTGATTTTACAAATATATAGAGACATGTATTTTCGTATATATATGTAACATAATTAATTTCGTAAAAAGAATCCATATTTGAATATTAATAATTTAATAATTATAATTATTATATTAAAAGTAAATAATAATAATAAAGTTCGCTCAAAGTTGAGTATTTATATTTTTAATAATAATAATAATTATTAGTAATAATAAATGTCTTTTAAATTTTTTTAGAAAAATAAAATTACAATTTGAGAGAGATTAGTATTTCCATTTATAAAAAATTTTCTATTATTTTTTTAATTAAATTAATATATAATTATGACATCATTATTATAAAAATTAAGGGGTAATTATCTTAATAATGACATCATCATTTTAGAGCTTTATATGATTATATAGATTATCGGGTATTCACAGTATTCGGTTCCCCCATTTATGAGTCAAAACATTCCCCCATTTACGAGTCAAAACATTAATAGTTACTTTAAAATCATATTGGTTCGGTCATACAAAAAGAGACCTGATTATTATACTAATTATTATATATAGTTTCTATTAAAATCTTATAATGATGATTTCATTATTAGGTTAATTATTTTATTAAAAGAAAATCAAAAACAAATGAAAAAAATCTAAGCATGGTGGGTGATGTCATTAATCTAAATAATTTTAAATTAAAATTAAATCTTATTAGTTAAAATATTAATAATTAAATCTTATTAATAATTATTTTAATTATTAAAATTTAATAATTTTGAATAATTTTAATTAATTATTTTGAATTGAGTACAAGAATGTATAAAAGATTAAAAACTAAGCAGAAGGAAATTAATTCTAAATTTATATTTTAATTTACACTTTTAAAACAAAATGACAACCAATGTTATCTATTATGATTGAATGTAGATTGTTTAATACGCATTTTAGGTGTTTGATGAAATGTTCAGCTGACGAGTTTCTTAGTCAGACTATGTGGTTCTACGGGTCATTAAACTAAATGACTTTAGCATTTACGTTTACTTAATACCTAAAACACATTATTAAACTGTTTCGTTTAAACAAACCCGTGATTCCACGGGTCATTTCACTAGTATTATTATTATACTCCGTAGTTGATTGGGTATGATACCATGTTTTCATTTTTGTTTCTATTCTAGTATTGTTTTATGAACTAAATTGTTAGTTTTTTAACGGATGTTGTTGGAGACTAACAGTTACATCATGTGGTGTTAATCTGATCAACCTCTGTTATTTTATCTTGTTTAAAATCAGGCCATTGTATGATGTAAGAATAAGAACTGCAAACTAGCTAGTTGAACTTCTGTCGGTCGGTTTAACATTAAGTTTTATTGATTCGGTCAAGTTTCACATTTTAAGATTTATTGATTTTGAAAGGAAATAGCTACTTGAATCATATAAGTAGTCGTGTTCTTGTTAAAATTTTGTGACCAGAATCTTCAAATCCCTTTTTGGATCATATTTATATTTATATTATCTATTACTGAAATATTAAATGGGATGGGTATACGAATTCAAGTCTTTATTCAGGTATATGGGTCGGGTAATCGGGTTTGTATCTAAAACCATCCCCGAACCCGAACCCAGATAAAATTTCAAAACCATCCCTATACCCGGCCCTCGAACCCGCAAACGTGGCCTGGACCCGGTCCAAAAATGTCGGATTTTGGGTTTTTCTATCGGGTACGGGTCTTTTTGCCATCCCAGATTAGAAAGCGTCCAAAGATTAACAACTACAACCAATTCAAAAGAATCGAACGACGAGGCCTAGTCAAACTAAACGCCTCACTAATAGGGTGAACAAACTTGTTTAATCTAGTAAGCAAAGTAAAACCGAGGCTATAACAAACCGAAACTTAAATAACGGCTAGAGTAACAATACTACAAAATAAACAAACAAACAGCAAAAGCCGAAACCAATGGAAAATAGAACATCCGGCCCAAAAAGGAATCTGATGACCACCAAACCTATGCCTACAAAAAAGGAAACCACATAAAAAAAATTCAACCCATCACAAGCAAAATTCCAGACTCCACAAATGGAGCTCGCTGCCTGGTTTAGATGCATCCTTGACAAGCATCTGCATCAAATGTAACATGTTAATAAATCAATTATCACGTCTACATTGGACATAAATTGATATCCAAATAACCAATCATAATACAATTTCCCGGTTAATTATAAAAGGGTTTGGTGAAACCTGACTAATGAGGTCCTTTGCAAGTGTGGAAACTACAGATTTTGAGGGGAATTTTAGATCTACTTGTGTTATCCTGCACGATTGAGTTTGACAATGCCTATTAGATATCCAAACCTTTATTAAACTAGAACACGTTGAGGGTAATATTGTAAATAGCATCATCACCTTCTATACGTATCAGAGTGCTCTTCTGCTTCAAATGGAGGGAGACCATATAGAAACTCATAGCACAAGATATCAAAACTCCGTATATCTAGACTCACATCATGCTCCTTGCTCTCCACTGCTTTAGCTTTAGCACTATATATTTACTTTGGAAAAAAAAAAAAAAAAAAAAAAAAAAACAAATAAAAGAAGGTACAAATATAATGGATATGATTGCATAGAATATGCTAAGAATGTCAAGTATCTTTGGTTTACTCACCCTATTTTCTCGTGCGATATAGACATGCCCGAACTTTCCTCTTCCTAATGGTTATAAAAGTCGTGAGTACGAGACGAGTCGGTCGGGACCTTGAAGGATGGATGAGTCAGTTGAGTCGGGGACAAGTCAGTAGAGTCAGGGACGAGTCAGGAGTTGACCAACGTTACGAGTCAGGAGTTGACCAACGTTGACTTTTAATAATAAATAAATTAAACATATTTATATTACACATAAATATATCTAACATAAACTATAAATATTTCAAACATAGGTATATGGCACAAAATCTAATCTTAGAAAATACAGTATATTCTTGTTTACCTAACTTTGACTTCGACTCAGACCCAGGGGCGAAAGTGTGTAGGGGCAGAGGGGGGCGGCCGCCCCAGTGGAATTTTTTTTTTTTCAGTGTAAAAATTTTGGGTTTTTCGACTTTGCCCCCGGTGGATTTTTTTTTTTTGCCCCCAAACCTACAAATTTTGCCCCAAAACCTTCAAATTTTGCCCCAAATTCTCCAACTTTTGTCCCAAAATCTTCAAATTTTGCCCCAAAATCTCCCAACTTTTGTCCCAAAATCTTCAAATTTTGTCCAAAAAAATTGCTACGGTTTAAATTTTTTTTTTTTGCCCCCGGTGAAAAAAATCCTAGTTTCGCCTCTGCTCAGACCCGACTCGGCCCGCCTTTTTAGTGTTGACCGACTTTTAAGACGTTTTTGGGCGAGTCAGGGCGAGCTAGTCCCCAAACGAACGTGTCGGCCGACTCTTACAACAGTGCAAAACAATACACATACATAATGATAGATATACTTTACATGTAACCAGCATACAGTTTATGAAAACAAGGTTCACACACTTACAGATAACCCTACAGTTCCTATACCAAAAATCGAAATCGTTATTCCCTTAGAAACATCAGCAACATTCCAAGCAGCACCAAATCCTAAAAATGATTCCAGCCTATATTATTATTATTAATACAACGCAAACATTGGGCGTCTACTAATTAGTAGTAATAGGATATTATTAGAATACTGCCTGCTGCAGCTCCACAACTGAATAGGCAAACTTTCTCTAAAGGAGCATCTTTGTGGATTTTGACAGCGCACCCTTTATGAACAACTGGGTATTCGCTGAAACTAGAAACAGCACAATCGTGATAAACTGGCTTTTGTCCTCCAATAAAAGAAACGAGTTTTTTTATCACTACGTATTACACCGTTTCTTTCCAAGCCTAATAATTGTTGGCAAATATTGCTTTTACCTGAGACACAGTGTTTGCAAGTCATGCATTCCACAAATTCAGCCACTCCTTGTCCCACACTCTCTATAATCCTGCAAAATTACCCCAGCATATTTAGCAATTTTTATTTATTTTAAAAGACAAAGCTGGGGATTGAACCTGAGTCTCTTTTGGAAATTCCCAAGCATCTGCATATTTAGCAAATTGTAACTCGCAAAGCGAGTCGCCTCGAGATTAGTCAGCTCGCATAGCGATTCGGATCACTCGGGCCCGAAAAGAGAACCAAAAAAAGGTAACTTTAGTCACTATTACAAAATATATGTGACTAGGCGAGACACTACAGCACTATGGTGGCTATTCTACCTTCCATCCTTCCTTTTAGTGCTAAATGTTCATCTTCAATAGTTTACTAACTAAATAATCACAGAAGCCATCTACCAGTACTATAAACATAAAAACAGAATAGCATATATAAAGTTCACAACTGAATAATCAAACTTCACAATGGAATGATTCAAACATAACTTCCAAATCAACATAATAAAAAACATCACAATTGCGTATCTTAATCCATATCAGGATAATTAAACTTCACCACTGAATGATTCAACAATAATTGGAAATCAACATGAAACTTCACACTTCATATCTATAATCAAATCAGCATAATTGAAGCTCACAACTGTATGACGCCAAAATCATTTCCACAACTACATTGATCTAATAAATTGTTGGAGATAAACGGTTAAAAAGGTGCAAGTAGAACTAAGAACTTGATAAAAGAACTAAATTATACTAGTATACAAGCTTAGTGGGTTCACCTTACCACCATCTACAAATTTGAAGCAGCACAAACATCCTCATTTATACTCGAATAATCTAATCCTCTTGCACGCATTTCGGACGAGATTCTTTGTACCTCCTGAAACCTTCCTTCCTTTTCAAGACCCTTAAGAAGCTCATTAGCAACACTTACACTTGGCAAAAACCCATTATCAACCATTTCAACGTACCAAATATACCCTTCACTTAATTCGCTAATATCACAAAGACCCTTGATCATTATTTCATATGTATCTGCTTTAGGAACTAATCCCGCTGCCTTCATTTTATCAACAAGATGCTTTGATTCACCAAGTTTTCCCTCTTTCAAATACACAATGATCAAGCTATTGTATGCCATTCTATCAGGAAAAATTCCATTATCAACCATCTCATTGTACAATGCAAACGTTTTCTCTACTAAACCGTGCTCCGCATAAAAACGAATTAGTTCATTATAGATCAAACGGTCAAAAGTCAGGTTCATCTGAGACATTTCATTTATGAGTTTCTCTATAACTGTTATACCTTCATTCTTGCATCCAGAAATTAACGGATGAAATGTATAAATAGTAGGCTTGATTCCCGATACTTTCATTTTCTCATATAACTCTAAACACATGCGGCTATCTCCTTTCATAGAATAGCCAGAGATCAAGCAATTATACGTTCTTACATCATATTTAAGACCTTGATTTGTGATTTTTGAAGCCAGTTGTTCGGCTTCCTCAACCCTTCCATTTTTGCAGAGCCCGT
The DNA here is from genome assembly GCF_046630445.1 of Rutidosis leptorrhynchoides. Lineage (NCBI taxonomy): Eukaryota > Viridiplantae > Streptophyta > Magnoliopsida > Asterales > Asteraceae > Rutidosis > Rutidosis leptorrhynchoides. Next base: position 395,675,707 of record NC_092338.1, read on the forward strand.
TAATGAGTGTATTGTAAGTAACCAATGTTGGAACTACTTTATTAATCGACATTTCATCAAACACTTTGAATGCATCTTTTATCTTCCCTCCATTACAATACCCATCAATCAGCATATTACACATGTTTGTATTTAACACAACACCTCTACTTATCATATCTGTAAATACAACCTGAGCTTCAACAAGCCTTCCATCCTTGCACAATTGGTTCAATAGTGACCCATAACTTACAGCATTCGGCTTCAACCCGTTACTCTCCATATCTTCCAAAATTTGGAAACACATATCGAATTGATGATTCCGTCCAAATCCATCAAGCAGTATGTTATAAGTTACTACATCGGGAGACACACCCATTTCTGGCATTCTTTTTATCCATTTTTCTGCTTCAACAAGATTACCAGATTGACAATACCCGTTTATCACTGAATTAAAAGTGATGATGCTTGGATTTAACCCATGAAGTTTCATTTTCTCGATTGCAAAAAGAGCCATTTGTATGTTACCCTCCCTGCAATGACCATCTACGATCGTATTGAACATCACGGCAGTTGGAACAAGTCCATTGTTGAGTAATTTCACCAAAATATCCTCAGCTTTATTGGTTTTCCCTCCCTTGCATAACCCGTTTAATAAAATGCAGGTAGTGTATCCATTAATACGAATACCATCTTTATCGACTTGTTGATACAAAGACACAAGTGCATCCACATCATTAGACCTCGAAAACCAGTCAAACATAAAACTATAACTATACGAGTCGGGAACAAACCCAAGAACCTTCATTTCTTCCCAGACCTTTATCGCCTCATCCATCCTTTTCCCTCTACAAAGACCGTTAAGCAGTGTATTAAACGTAACAAGACTCGCCTCCACATTCATACCTTTCATCATTTCGCGAATCCTAAACGCCTCATCTAAATCCCCAACTTTACAATACCCGTCAATTAACGTATTAAAGGTAACCTTATCAAGCGGCACACGTCTCTCAAGCATTTCATCGAACAGTTTCCGTGCATCCACCAACCTCTTTTCTTTACACAACCCACCGATTAAAACATTATACACAAACTTGGTAACACTAACTCTACCATTATTCCTCATCAAATCCATCAACTCCATACCCCTTTTCAAATCACCAATTTTAACAGCTGATTGAACAGCTTTCCCATAAGTAAAACTATCAACTCTAATTCTGGAATCAACAACATTACTAAATAACTCTAATACTTTTTTGTATTCACGTGAAGAAACTAAGCATTCGAGGAGTGAATTGAATGTAGATAGAGATGGAAAGTCACCATTTTTCCTGATTGACTGGTACAATTCGAGGGCTTTGTCGGTTTGACGTTGTTGTAGCAGTACGTTAAGGTTTGTAAGTTGTACATGTGGATCATTGGTATTATTATTATTATCGGAATAATTGTTATTGTTATTGGAACAGAAGAAGTTTTTAGGGTTAGAGATTGAACAGAGTTTGGTAGCTGAGTTGGGAAGCAGAGCAAGCCTTCTGATCGCCATTTTAAGTTGTTCTAAAATACGGAGTAAATAGATTTTCAATTAGGTGTGCTCTTATATCATTAACAATTTATTATAATTATAATAATAGCTGAACTTTAAAAAAACAACAACAGAATCTAACAATCAATCGCAAGTTACCTGATGATGATGAATGAATTTTTGCAGCAAATGAAGAAGCGAAAAACAATTGTGTTTAAGATGTAAACGATGGAGATTTCAGTCAATTTAATAGCCGACTGAAAAGATGGGGAAAAAAAAAAAAAAAACTAAAATGTCAAACAAACATTGAAAGAGTGGAGCAAGAATACTTTTGGTAGTCTCGATGCCGAAATTGAAATCCTCAAAAAGAAAGCTTGTGAATGGGAACTAGTAGCGGAGAGTAGAGTTTTAAGTGATGATGAGAGATTGAGATGGATTGATTCTAGGAAACAATGGATAGAGAAAGAGAAGGTCAAGGCAAATATGGCAAAAGAAAAAGCGAGGGTCAAATGGATTCAAGACGGGGATGAAAACTCCAAATATTTTTACTCGGTTTTCAAAAGAAGACACTCGAAGAGGAATATTCGGGGTTTAGTTATCGATGGTACTTGGTGTGAAGACCCTATAAAGGTTAAACAAGCGGTTCACGATCACTTCAAGTTGCAATACGAAAAAAGAAACGTTAACAAAATGTGTTTTGCACGCCCCAACATCTTGGTCCCTCTCAACTCGACCACAAGGAATTTTGCAGCTGATCAGCCTGCTGCTACGGTCGGCTCAGAGGCTGGTGTAACAGCCCCCACAACATCAGTCTTTGAGCTTCATTCTCCTGCCCATTCGACGCCAACAGTGTCCACAACAGGTGCTGGTACAGAAGCTGGGGGTGCGGCTGCTTTGCCTGCCGACGCTCCTACCTTCCTCGAGTCTGATCAGGTATCTGTCTCGAAAATAAGTGCTGAATCTGCTGCTGCTATTGAGGTATCTTTCACTGAAAAGGAGGTTCTTGAAGCAATAAAAGAATGTGATTGTTCAAAGGCGCCCGGTCCCGATGGTTTCAAATTTAAATTCTTTAATCTACATTGGGACCTAATCAAGAATGATCTTATGATGGCACTCCATTGGTTCTGGGAAAACTGCGAAATTTTGAAAGGTTGCAACGCTTCGTTTATTACGTTGGTGCCTAAGAAAATTGATCCCCTTGGATTACATGAGTTCCGTCCCATAAGTCTTATTGGATGCTATTATAAGATCCTCGCGAAGATTCTTTCCATTCGTATTAGAAAGGTACTTCCATCGGTGATTGGTTTAGAACAAAGTGCTTACCTTAAAGGAAGATTTATTCTTGATGGATCCCTAATTGCAAATGAAGCGATCGAATTTCTAAAGCAAAAAAAGAAGAAAAGCCTTATTTTTAAAGTTGACTTTGAGAAGGCTTTTGACAGTTTAAGTTGGGACTTTCTGCTTGATATGATGAACATGATGGGGTTTGGTTCGCGTTGGAGGAGATGGATACGTGCATGCCTTAAGTCGGCTTCAATCTCGATCCTGGTTAATGGTGTACCTACTAATGAATTTCTTATTGAGAGAGGAGTACGACAAGGGGATCCGCTTTCTCCCTTCCTTTTTCTCATTGCGGCGGAGGGTTTAAATCTTCTTGTTAAAAGAACATGTAGTGAAGGTCTTTTTAAAGGTGTAGAAATTGGAAATGACAAGATAAATCTATCGCACCTTCAGTTCGCGGATGATACGATATTTTTTGGTGAATGGCAACGTCAAAATTTTTGTAATCTAATGAAGACCCTTAAGTGTTTTGAAAATCTTTCGGGTCTTAAGATCAACTTCCATATGAGTGTGCTTTACGGTTTGGGGGTTCCTTGTAGTGATGTTGCTAATTTAGCCTCCAGGGTTGGTTGCAAAGTTGGTGAACTACCATTCATTTACTTTGGTGTCCCGGTTGGTAAAAACATGAACAAAGAGCATAATTGGAAACCGGTGATTGAAAAGTTCAACTCAAAGCTCGCCAATTGGAAAGCAAGATCGATTTCTTATGGTGGAAGATTAACGCTTGTTAAGTCGGTCCTTAGTAGTTTACCTCTATACTATTTCTCCCTATTTCGTGCCCCCTTGAGTGTTATTAAAATTCTTGAGAGTATTAGGAGAAATTTCTTTTGGGGAGGGACGGGTGAGCGTTCTAAATTATCTTGGGTTAAATGGGATGAGTGTCTTCTACCTTATGATGATGGGGGGTTAAACATCGGGTCGTTGCGTGCGAAAAATCTTGCACTCTTGGGGAAGTGGTTTTGGCGTGCTAAAACCGAGCCTAATTCACTCTGGGTTTGTTTTATTAAGAGCATTTATGGTTCTAACGGGCTACTTCCCCCTACTAACCCTTATGGGTCGGTAGGGACGAGTAGTGTGTGGTCCAATATTTTACGTGCAGGTGTTATGATTGAGAAGATGGGCATTGAATTTGCCTCCTCGTTTTCGAAAGTTATTGGTGATGGATCGGACACATCGTTTTGGGATGACTCATGGCTTGGCAGTATTCCTTTGAGGCAAAAATTCACGAGGCTATTTCACTTGGAAGAAGATTCGGGTGCTAATGTTCATGATAGGGTTACTTGGAGCAATCGACATGTGGTATGTAATTTTAGATGGAGACGGGCTGTTTCGGGACGTGCTTGTAATGAGCTCGTCTCTCTTCATGCAATGCTAAATGCTTATGTGAAACAAGATAAGGCTATAGATTCGTGGACTTGGAACCTAGCGGGGAACGGGTTATTTACAACAAAAAAGTTAGCTAGTATCATCGATGAGAAAACTCTTGATAATGGGTCAAATGCGCGAGGTGAAGAATTCTTAAAAAATCGTTTGGTCCCTAGCAAAGTGGCAATCTTCATATGGAGGGCGCTAAAAAGACGGATCCCGGTACGTGTCGAACTTGATAAAAGAGGCATAGACTTGGATTCCGTTAGGTGTCCTTTATGTGACGATGATGTCGAAACTATTGAGCATACTTTGATCTTTTGTCGTCATGCAATGGATATTTGGGTTCGCGTTTACAAATGGTGGGGCCTAGGAGCGGTTTCAAACTTGAGTATAAGCGAATTATTCCGTGGTAATTGTAATCGTTCCTTAACTCCACTATGGGCGGGTATATGGCAATCTATCGAGTGGACGTGCGGTTATTTGATTTGGAAGAATCGTAATCAAAAGGTGTTCTCTAATTCCTCATGGTGCGGATCTACGGGGTTAATGGAAATTCAACTTAAGTCCTTTGAATGGATCTCTAATCGGATTAAAAGTCGAAGACTTAATTGGCTAGGTTGGATCTCGGATCCATGGTCTTGTATTGTGTAGCATAGCTTTAGTAGTTGCTATCTCCGCAACTTAGTCTTGTCATGTTGTATTGCGACGGCTCTCTTTAGTTGGTTGTCGATTGTGGATAGTTGTACGGGTTCCCCCCCCCCCCCCCCCCCCCCCCCCCCTTAGTGGGCTTGTGTTAATTATATTTGCTTTTCGAAAAAAAAAAAATTTATTTTCACTAATCGCCTGAAATAAAAAAACATAAATCGATAGGAGGAGTCGGTGGAAGAAGAAGGTTGGGTGTGTGATTTTAATAAAATGGTAAATAATTAAACAAAATAATAATAATTAATACGGAGTAATTAACAGTAATAAAAACAAGTTGCCTTTCAAACCCACTGATTCTTTAGGTTCAAGACTTTTTTTTCTAACCTCGTGTACTTTACCTAAACAAAATATATGTTCTAAGATTTGTTTTATTTTGGGTACGGTAGTGGCTACCGGTGGTGGAGACGTGATGGTTAGTGTGACGCCAGAACCCGTCCTGAATGTTTTGATGCCCTCTGCAAAATGGTTAAATAATGCCCCTACTATATATATTTTTTTTTTTGAAAGACAAACCCCCCCAAAATGTAACAGGTGGGGATTGAATCTGGGTTCCTTTGAAACTTTCCAAGCATCTTACCACCAAGTCACCCCTTAGGGTTAAATCGACTTATACATCTTTTTTCCACCATAATTTTTTTCTATGTGTGTGACAATTTGAAGAGAAACTACAAGTAATAATGGTTTAATTGACGAGTCTAGTCAAACATCCTCCTAGTGCCTTTTTTCCTTTTACGTGACTGAAGTTCCGAGTAAATGAAAATAGAAAAAGACCATATTCTTACTGGTATAATGTAATATTTTTCCAAATTACTATGGAGTAATACTCCATCCGTCTCAAATACATGTTTATATTTCTATTTGTTTTCTTCAAAAACGATAATTAATAAAACAATCGTTTTAAGACGACTGAATGAGTATTTAGTTATTTATTCAAGAGGACATATGAACTACTCCTATGTGTAGTATTGATTTTTAATGAAGTTCAGATAATCAAATAAATAAATTTAATAATAATAATAATAATAATAATAATAATAATAATAATAATAATAATAATAATAATAATAATAATAATAATAATAGAATATAGGAAAATAAAACTATATTTATACTGTAAATAACTGTAGCGACCCCGACAAATCGTCAAATGACGGCGTCATCTACGTATGGTCCCATTACATGGTCGTAAGTCTTTATAACAAAGTTTGACCGAAAAGTATGTCGCATTCATTTCATAAATAAGGGTGTTTCAAAGTTTACAAAAGTAGTTTCCATAACAAGTACATAACAATGTTTAAAGTTTGTATGAAACACGTGCGACACGATTAAAAGTAGTCAAAAAGACGCTCCACGTAAGCAAGTATACTCGACATCCAATGCAAGTATCAAATAGTATGAGCGGAAGCATGTATCACCTAAGTTCAAGGACCTGAGAAAAACATAGAGAATCTGTCAACGAAAACGTTGGTGAAATCATAGGTTTAAATAAGTAAATGAGTAATAGTAAGTTGAACCACAAGATTTGCAACATCGATAAAGCCATAGTACATTCTAAAAGTTAATATTCACGAGCACCCAATTATCAAAGCTTAACGTTCCGTCCGTTGAATACCCCATCAATTAGTGCTAGAACAACACTGTTCCCGAAAATATATTTCATTCGTAAACGGTAGCGAACCGTTTGAATGAGGGTTTGTCAAACCCATATGGCCATATAACATAAGTTCTCGCTTACACCATCTGATGTAACTAATGATAATCGGATTGAGGATTTTCGTTCTAAACTCGTATGTAGAATGTTTGTTTTCCCGTTCTTGTGTTCACTTAGTTCAAAAGAATCGTTTATGTTTTCTCATCCCAAAAGTAAGTTCAAAAGAGTAAAAAGTGGGACTATGATCTCACCTTGTATGCACGAACCAAAAAGTACTTCGACAAGTAAACGTGCAGTAACAATGCTAGTCTTGACCTAAACAAATAGGTTGTATCAATAACGAAAGTCACGAGGGGTCAAAGTTGTTCAATTAGTCCTATGGCTCAATACGACTCGATTACGAAGCATGTGAAGCAAATAGTCAAGTTTCATGCAAGGTACACGTATAGAAACAAGTTAGAAAGATTACATAAGTAATTGGTCAAGTTTGATTAAAAGTCAGACTTGGTCGGGTCAAAGTCAACGAAAAAGTCAACACGTTCGGGTCGGGTCTCGGACAAATTTTCTGAAGTTTTTAATCATATATAAGCATGTTAAAACAAGTTACACGTAAATTGGAGGTCTAGAACGTCCTAAACATTTTATGTCAAAAGGCCTCGCAAACAGCCCACTTTAGTGTAATGGGACGGCGTCCCAATTAGGCTAGACGGCGTCCCATTTTAAAGAGCAAGACGGCGTCTTGGTAGCCTAGACGGCGTCTAGGTTTTAAGGGCAGGACGGCGTCCTGATTCCTGGGACGGCGTCTAGGCATGATTTCAGGCCCTGCTTGCTGAACTCCTAAGTACACGAATCAAAACTCAAACCCACACAATTTACAAACCGCAAACATTCGAGGCATGTATTTTATATCACCGGAAAGGTATTTTGACAAGGAACATAACTATGCATTTATTATCAATTAAACTTTCACATACAACAACCAAAAACCGCATTTAGTGACCCTCATTCAATACACACAAGTCATAAATGCCATTTAATGATTCGGCAACCAAATTACATGAACAATATGCCGTTTCGAAGGTAATTAAGCATACAACACAACCTAACACTTACCATTAACATTTCATGTCATTTAATGCATCAAAAATTCATTCTTAGTTCATGAAACCCTAACCAAAAATCACCAAATTTCATAATCAAGTTTAAGGGGTTTCTTTGATCAATCTTTACATCCAAATGAAGCTAGTAACACTAGGAACAAGATTAAAACATGAACTCATAACATCAAACAACATATAAACACTTAAAACTCAAGATTAAACATGTTAACTTTCCATATGAACTAGTTACTTCAAAATATCAAAACGAGCATACAAAACACATAAACAAACTAGACTTGAGCCATAGATACTAATTAACAAACTTATAACTTAAAAATCTCAAGAACACGAAGATTAGTGATTTTAGAAAGTTACCCAAAATTGATGAAACCGGTATGAAATCGAAGAGGGGATCACGAGGAGTTCAAATATGTATTTTGTTTGGCAAGAAGATCACTAGCTCGGTTTTGGATGATGAATCTTTGTTCTTGAAGTTGAGAGAAAAAGTTGAAGTATTAAGAAATTGGAAGAGATGAATGAATGGATAGAATGAGAGTTTGACTCTTTGACCTAGTCACAAGTTTCAACATTTGGCAAGATTGGTCCCTCAACTTAAATCGGGTGCGGGAATTACCTAACAAGATAATTCAAACGCATATTAACGAGATGTGTTATAAACATCTAACGGAACTTAAATAGTTAAACGGAAAAGTTGACGGAAAAAGGCGGGATGTTACATTACCTACACCTTAAAAGAAATTTCGTCCCGAAATTTAAGCAGGCGTTGTAGTCGTTGTTTCTTCCTCGAGGTCTTGCGTTTCCGAATTCACGAATAGATGAGGATACTTCCTTTGCATTTGATCTTGTCTTTCCCAAGTAAACTCGGGTCCTCTTTTGGCATTCCAACGAACCTTGACAATCGGAATTCGGCTTTGTTTCAATGTCTTGACGGAGGTGTCCACAATTTCAACCGGTTCCTCCACAAAATGAAGTTTGTCATCAATAGTAAGTTCTTCGAGAGGGATGACGATATCGGGTTCGGCAAGACACTTTTTCAAGTTAGATACATGGAAGGTAGGATGAACGGAGTTCAATTGAGGCGGAAGATCTAAACGATAAGCAACGGTTCCAATACGCTCCAAGATTTCGAAAGGACCAATATACCGCGGATTTAGCTTCCCGCGTTTCCCAAAACGGATTACACCCTTCCAAGGTGCGACTTTTAACATTACTCGGTCACCGGCTTGAAATTCAAGATCGTTGCGTCGTTTGTCGGTATAGCTCTTTTGACGACTTCGGGCCGTCCTAAGCCTATCTCGAATTTGAATGATTTTCTCGGTGGTTTCGTGAATGAGTTCGGGTCCGGTGATTTGCACGTCGCCTACTTCGGCCCAACAAAGAGGTGAACGACATTTGCGGCCATATAGCGCTTCAAAAGGTGCGGCTTTAATACTCGCGTGATAACTATTGTTGTAAGAGAACTCGGCGAGAGGTAAGTGCTTGTCCCAAGCTTTTCCGAAATCAACCACGCAAGCTCGTAACATGTCCTCTAAGGTTTGAATTGTACGTTCGCTTTGTCCATCGGTTTGAGGATGATATGCGGTGCTCATGTCTAAACGCGTTCCCAACGCTTCTTGCAATGTACGCCAAAATCTAGAAACGAAACGGCCATCTCGGTCGGAGATAATCGATAAAGGTACACCGTGTCGGGCTACGATCTCCTTAATGTAAAGTTGTGCAAGTTTCTCCATTTTGTCCGTTTCTTTCATGGCAAGGAAGTGTGCGGATTTGGTGAGACGGTCAACAATAACCCAAATGGTATCATAACCGCCCGTCGTTTTTGGTAGCTTGGTGATAAAATCCATCGTTATCCTTTCCCACTTCCATTGCGGGATCTCGGGTTGTTGAAGTAGTCCGGACGGTCTTTGGTGTTCGGCTTTGACTTTGGAACATGTCAAACACTTGGAAACATAAGTGGCTACGTCCCTTTTGATGTTCGGCCACCAATATAGTTGTTTAAGGTCGTGGTACATCTTATTGGCACCGGGGTGAATCGAGTATCGTGACTTATGGGCTTCATCTAAAATAAGGCTTCGTAGATCCCCATAACTAGGCACCCAAATTCTTCCGGCGAAATATCGGAGTCCGTTTTCTTTAACTTCGAATCGAGAGGTGAGGACGTTCAAGTGTTCGAGAGAGATGTTTTCATCCTTGAGAGCCTCATCTTGGGCTACCCGAATTTGGCTATTAAGGTTGGTGTGAATGGTGATGTTTAAAGCTCGGACACGGAGAGGCACCGCTCTTTCTTTTCGACTTAAGGCATCGGCTACTACATTTGCCTTCCCGGGATGGTAACGAAGCTCGCAATCGTAATCGTTTAAGGTTTCAATCCACCTTCGTTGTCTCATGTTTAGTTGCTTTTGATCGAAAATGTGTTGAAGGCTTTTGTGATCGGTGAAGATAGTACTCTTGGTTCCATAAAGATAGTGTCTCCACATTTTAAGTGCAAAGACAACGGCTCCGAGTTCGAGATCATGTGTCGTATAGTTTCGTTCATGAATTTTGAGTTGTCGAGAAGCATAAGCAATGACTTTCGTTCGTTGCATCAATACACACCCAAAACCATGTTTTGAGGCATCGCAATATACAACAAAGTCATCATTGCCTTCGGGAAGTGACAAGATAGGAGCGGTGGTTAGCTTCGTTTTCAAGATTTGGAATGCGGATTCATGTTCGGTCGCCCAAATGAATTTCTTTCCCTTGTGAGTCAATGCGGTTAGAGGACGTGCAACCAAAGAGAAATTTTCGATGAATCTACGATAGTACCCGGCGAGACCCAAAAATTGACGAATGTGAGTAGGAGTAGTAGGAGTCTCCCATTTGCTAATGGCTTCGATTTTCGTTGGATCGACTTTAATACCTTGGTCACTTACAACATGACCAAGAAATTGAATTTCCTTTAACCAAAATTCACACTTGGAGAATTTGGCATAGAGTTGTTCTTGTCTTAAAAGTTCAAGCACAAGTCGGAGATGTTGTTCGTGCTCTTCTTCATTTTTAGAATAGATCAATATGTCATCAATGAACACAATAACGAATTTATCGAGATACGGTTTGCACACGCGGTTCATAAGATCCATGAACACCGCCGGTGCGTTAGTGAGACCAAATGGCATGACAAGGAATTCATAACTACCATAACGAGTTCGGAAAGCGGTTTTGGAGACATCCTCCCCCTTAACCCTCAATTGATGATAACCCGAGCGGAGATCGATTTTCGAATATACACAAGACCCTTGTAGTTGATCAAAGAGGTCATCGATGCGAGGAAGAGGATATCGGTTCTTAACCGTCAATTTATTTAGTTCACGATAATCAATGCACATTCGTAGGGATCCGTCTTTCTTTTTAACAAACAAAATCGGAGCGCCCCAAGGTGAATGGCTAGGTTGGATAAAACCACGATCAAGTAGTTCTTGGATTTGACTTTGCAATTCTTGCATTTCGGATGGGGCGAGTCTATATGGTGCACGTGCTACGGGTGCGGCTCCCGGAATAAGATCGATTTGGAATTCGACCGGTCGATGAGGCGGAAGACCCGGCAATTCGTCGGGAAATACATCGGAATAGTCACTAACAATTGGCACATCATCGATGTGCTTCTCATCGGACTCGACTTTCTTAACGTGAGCAAGGATCGCAAAACAACCCTTACGGAGCAGTTTTCTAACTTTAAGGCACGAAACGAGGTTGAGTCTGGTGCAACTCTTATCGCCATAGACAATCAATGGTTCACCATTCTCGATAGGAATTCGGATTGCGTGAAGATCGCAAAGAATGTGAGATTTATTTTTGACCATCCAATTCATACCGATTATTACATCAAAACTCCCTAATTCCATGGGTATCAAGTCAATTTCAAATTCATTACCCAAAATGTTTAAAGTACACCCCCGGTAATATGTGTCGGCACTTAAGAGTTTTCCGTCGGCCACTTCGATGGAATAAGTAGTATCTAAAGGGTGTGGTGGAGTGCAAAGGGTAGGAGCCAAAGTCTTAGACACAAAACATTTATCGGCACCCGAATCGAATAAGCAAGTAACATAAGAGTTGTTGAGAAGAAACGTACCCGTGACTAGTTCATTGTCATCTCGGGCTTCCTCGGTGTTGATGTTAAAGGCTCGACCTCGGTTGTTGGGGTTGGCTTTCTTTTTCGGGCATTCGTTCTTATAATGGCCCGTTTGGCCACATTCGTAACAAGTGACCGTTTTTGGAGGGTTGGGCCCCTTTCGAGCAACGGGGGCGACGCTTGTGCAATTGTTGGCCCTATGACCAACACCTTGGCAACGGTGACAAACTAGCTTGTTACATTCACCGTGATGATGCTTGTGGCATTTGTTGCAAAAAGGTAAGTTTCCGACATAACCCTTCTTGCCGTCGTTGTTGAAAGGCTTTTTGGTGAAGGTGTTGTTGTTGTAGTTGGTTGATGGAGTGGCTTCCCATTTCCTTTTGTTGCCACCCGACTTGTCCTCGGCCTTAGGAGCCGGTACTACGATTTCGTCAACCGTTTCAATTAGTTGGCGAGCCATGTTCATAGCGGCTTGATGAGTAGTGGGTTTGGATGACATCACCCCTTGTTTGATGCTTTTTGGAAGACCGAGCATGTAGAGCTCAATCCTTTGAGATTCGGGGTTAACAAGATTAGGACACATTAAGGATAGTTCGGCGAAGCGTTGATTATAAGCCTTAAGATCGTTTCCGACCGCTTTCAAAGCTCTTAGTTCTTCCTCGAGCTTTCGGGTTTCTTCGCGCGGAAAGTATTCGACAATCATCTTTTCCTTCAAATCGGCCCAAGAGAGGGCATGAGCTTCATCGGTACCCACCGATTGAACATAGGTGTTCCACCATGTTAGAGTAATTCCGGAGAAAGTGTGGGTGGAGTATTTGACCTTGTCTTGATCCCGACAACCGCTTATGCTAAAGACGGCCTCGGTTTGTTCAAACCAACGAGTAAGCACAACCGGTCCACCGGTTCCATCATAAGTGTGAGGTTTGCACCCCATGAAAGCTTTGTAGGAGCATCCCTCGTTTGAGTTACCGGCCCCATTGTTGTTGTTGTTGTGGTTGTTGTTATTGTTATTGTTGTTGGAAGAGTGACCGGCCATGGCCGCATCTACGGCGGTAGCTATCATCCGTTCGAGAGCTTGTTCGGGAGTTTCATTGCGGCGTACACGACGAGGAGCCATTGTTCCTTCAAAACAAAAGAATACCGTTGGTTAGTATTCTAAATAATACTAACCGTGATATGGGATAAAGATAGAGAGAAAATTATCCTTGACCCGCCTTAAATTCTTTATGTCATAATGTCGGTATGTTCATATGAGTCACCGTAATATAATTTCCGGGAATTATATTACCCTAATTCATATGTGCATTCGACATTACATCATATAGTCAAGGTGGCGTGTCAATTAAATTATACAACGCAAGATTTAGATAGGATAAGAGTAGATATGAGTAAGAGAGTTCGAGTATAAATGCACAAATAGTCAAGTAATTCCTACGTCAAGTCTATATGCCGGTTGTAGTCTAGACTCACCAATGTACCCTAAGACTCGGGGTTGACACCAATGAACTCTAAATCCCTACAACCAAGGCTCTGATACCACTTGTAGCGACCCCGACAAATCGTCAAATGACGGCGTCATCTACGTATGGTCCCATTACATGGTCGTAAGTCTTTATAACAAAGTTTGACCGAAAAGTATGTCGCATTCATTTCATAAATAAGGGTGTTTCAAAGTTTACAAAAGTAGTTTCCATAACAAGTACATAACAATGTTTAAAGTTTGTATGAAACACGTGCGACACGATTAAAAGTAGTCAAAAAGACGCTCCACGTAAGCAAGTATACTCGACATCCAATGCAAGTATCAAATAGTATGAGCGGAAGCATGTATCACCTAAGTTCAAGGACCTGAGAAAAACATAGAGAATCTGTCAACGAAAACGTTGGTGAAATCATAGGTTTAAATAAGTAAATGAGTAATAGTAAGTTGAACCACAAGATTTGCAACATCGATAAAGCCATAGTACATTCTAAAAGTTAATATTCACGAGCACCCAATTATCAAAGCTTAACGTTCCGTCCGTTGAATACCCCATCAATTAGTGCTAGAACAACACTGTTCCCGAAAATATATTTCATTCGTAAACGGTAGCGAACCGTTTGAATGAGGGTTTGTCAAACCCATATGGCCATATAACATAAGTTCTCGCTTACACCATCTGATGTAACTAATGATAATCGGATTGAGGATTTTCGTTCTAAACTCGTATGTAGAATGTTTGTTTTCCCGTTCTTGTGTTCACTTAGTTCAAAAGAATCGTTTATGTTTTCTCATCCCAAAAGTAAGTTCAAAAGAGTAAAAAGTGGGACTATGATCTCACCTTGTATGCACGAACCAAAAAGTACTTCGACAAGTAAACGTGCAGTAACAATGCTAGTCTTGACCTAAACAAATAGGTTGTATCAATAACGAAAGTCACGAGGGGTCAAAGTTGTTCAATTAGTCCTATGGCTCAATACGACTCGATTACGAAGCATGTGAAGCAAATAGTCAAGTTTCATGCAAGGTACACGTATAGAAACAAGTTAGAAAGATTACATAAGTAATTGGTCAAGTTTGATTAAAAGTCAGACTTGGTCGGGTCAAAGTCAACGAAAAAGTCAACACGTTCGGGTCGGGTCTCGGACAAATTTTCTGAAGTTTTTAATCATATATAAGCATGTTAAAACAAGTTACACGTAAATTGGAGGTCTAGAACGTCCTAAACATTTTATGTCAAAAGGCCTCGCAAACAGCCCACTTTAGTGTAATGGGACGGCGTCCCAATTAGGCTAGACGGCGTCCCATTTTAAAGAGCAAGACGGCGTCTTGGTAGCCTAGACGGCGTCTAGGTTTTAAGGGCAGGACGGCGTCCTGATTCCTGGGACGGCGTCTAGGCATGATTTCAGGCCCTGCTTGCTGAACTCCTAAGTACACGAATCAAAACTCAAACCCACACAATTTACAAACCGCAAACATTCGAGGCATGTATTTTATATCACCGGAAAGGTATTTTGACAAGGAACATAACTATGCATTTATTATCAATTAAACTTTCACATACAACAACCAAAAACCGCATTTAGTGACCCTCATTCAATACACACAAGTCATAAATGCCATTTAATGATTCGGCAACCAAATTACATGAACAATATGCCGTTTCGAAGGTAATTAAGCATACAACACAACCTAACACTTACCATTAACATTTCATGTCATTTAATGCATCAAAAATTCATTCTTAGTTCATGAAACCCTAACCAAAAATCACCAAATTTCATAATCAAGTTTAAGGGGTTTCTTTGATCAATCTTTACATCCAAATGAAGCTAGTAACACTAGGAACAAGATTAAAACATGAACTCATAACATCAAACAACATATAAACACTTAAAACTCAAGATTAAACATGTTAACTTTCCATATGAACTAGTTACTTCAAAATATCAAAACGAGCATACAAAACACATAAACAAACTAGACTTGAGCCATAGATACTAATTAACAAACTTATAACTTAAAAATCTCAAGAACACAAAGATTAGTGATTTTAGAAAGTTACCCAAAATTGATGAAACCGGTATGAAATCGAAGAGGGGATCACGAGGAGTTCAAATATGTATTTTGTTTGGCAAGAAGATCACTAGCTCGGTTTTGGATGATGAATCTTTGTTCTTGAAGTTGAGAGAAAAAGTTGAAGTATTAAGAAATTGGAAGAGATGAATGAATGGATAGAATGAGAGTTTGACTCTTTGACCTAGTCACAAGTTTCAACATTTGGCAAGATTGGTCCCTCAACTTAAATCGGGTGCGGGAATTACCTAACAAGATAATTCAAACGCATATTAACGAGATGTGTTATAAACATCTAACGGAACTTAAATAGTTAAACGGAAAAGTTGACGGAAAAAGGCGGGATGTTACAATAACAAATGAAGTACGAGTAGAATCAAGGCCTAAATCGTTTAAATGAAAATAATGTGACTTTTTTTCTTGAAGAACTAATTAAAAAAGTTTATAAACCAAGTTTAATACTCCGGTATTATATTAATGAAATCAATAGCCCTATAGATGCATCAACATTTTTTTCCCGTACTTTCGGATAATATTAATTCATTCTCAATGTGGCTCCACTTTTTTAAATCATAACTTCAACACAAATTAAAGTAGTTTGTATTATGTGTTATAAAATATAAAACATGTATGATATTCTGAAACTAAAACTTACATATCGGTAAAAGGACAAAAGTTAAATTAATATTCCTAAAATATTTTTTATCTCGCAACTTTTTAACTTTTCATCTACTCTCCTTTCTGTTACCCCATTGAAACTTCCTGCAAAAAAAAAAAAGAAAAAAAAAAAAAAAAAGAAGTCAACATCTCTATCTGATAACCCTTAAATCGTGATGCCCCTTAAATCTTGATGGCCAGTGCGGTCGCACTTGCGGCCCTACCCTAGGTCCGGCCATGTGTGGCACCGAGGTGGTGGTAGCGGCTGACGATTGTTGTGGTGGTGGTAGTAGTGGCGGCCGACGGTGGTTGTGGTGGCGTTAGTGGTGGTAATGGGCCGAAAATTGAAAAAGTAGATTAGATTTTAAAGAAGTATATTAGTAAATTAAGGGAGTGAAAAGACAAAAATACTCTTAAATTATAAAATTGGCGTGAATAGTTTCAAATTATATACTAATATAATATTGGACTCACAGTATAACTTAAAACGACAAATTTAATACCAAAACGACAAACATTGCTTGCGTTATTATAAATTATAAATTATTAATAAATATAAATAGATAGATATAAAATATAAGTATAAATATAAATACAATTATTATTATAATGATTATTATATTATTATTGTTATACTTATAATTAATTCATTATAATTATGATTATATTATTATTTTAGTATATTATAAGTGTTCGTGTTACTTTGTCTCAACATAGTTATATAATTATAATTATCCATTATCATTATGTTCTCCTTCTAATATATGAATATATGATTTAAGGACATAATGACTATTTAATTAGTGAAAAGTATAGATAATGAAATTTTTTAAAAGTCCTTCTTCTCTGCCGGTCCCTCACTTTAACTCGTTTTGCATGTTGTGTCCCTTTATTTTGTTAGCTACATAGATCCCTTTATTTTACAGATGTTGCTTGGTGGTCTCTTTGTCTTTCTATACAAAATTATATTAAATTTTGACATGTACATTACACGTGAGATTAAATTCGTCTCTTTTACCCTTCATCTTCATCTTCCCTAAAACATCATAAAATTTTGAATTCTTTTAACAAAATAAAAACCCTAAATCATCTATCCAAATAAAAACCTAAATTCAACTAACAAATAAAAACCCTAAGATCTAATCGAAAGAACAAGAACAACTATTACACATCAAGTTATCTGGCTTTTGAAAGAAATATTACGCATTTCAATTTTATTTCGTGTCTTATAAAAGTTGCAACATTTGTCTCAACATATGGCCATATGGGTGGAGAAAACTGATGATTCGTCTAATGTCAAAAGTTCAAATTACCCCTTTAATCTTAATTTCGCAAGAAGCATCACAATAAACCGTCATATCATCTACCCCTTCCGGCAACACCAAGACCGGAGCTTGACACAATTTCTCTTTCAACAATTGAAAAGCAATTTCTTGCTCGTTCTCTCAATTGAATCTCGTATTCTTCCTTGTCAACTTAGTTAATGGCGAAGCAATCTTGGAAAAGTCTTGGATAAACCGACGATAATAACCGGCCAATCTGAGAAAACTTCGGATTTCTGTAGGCGTAGTCGGTTGTCCCCAATCCTTCACCATCTCTATCTTCCCCGGATCCACTTGAATACCATCCTTGTTCACAATATGGCCAAGGAATTGAACCTCCCTTAGCCAAAATTCGCATTTCGAGACTTTAGCATACAACTTCTCTTTTCTCAACGTCTTCAACACTTCACGCAAATGGTGTTCATATTCCTTCATACTCCTAGAATATACAAGAATATCATCAATGAACACAATTACCGACTTGTCCAACATAGGTTGGCACACTCGGTTCATAAGATCCATGAATGTCGCCGGTGCATTCGTAAGACCAATTAATACATGTGATCACATTAGTACGCGGTTTTGGGCAATCACGAGAGTAGTGACCTTTTTGCCCACAATTGTAACATGTGGTCACGTGAACACTAGGAGCACCCTTCTTCACGCTACCAACACTTTTGGATACTCCTTTACTCTTCTTGTTCGAAAAACTAGAAGCTTTAAACTTTCTTTTACTTGGCGCATAACTAACCGGACTCGGAGCTTGCGCTTCAAACCCCTTCGCCACCGCCAAAAGCTTAGCAAAAGTCTCAACATGATCGATACTAATTTTACCCTTCAAATCATCTCTAAGGGTTGCATGAAAGTCTTCCATTAGCATTTGATCATTTCCCGCATACTGGGGGCAAAAACGTGCCTTGGCGAGAAAGTTAGTTTTAAGAGTGTTTAGGTCCAAAGACCCTTGACGCATGTTCCTTAATTCGTTGCGCAATTTAGAAAGATCTGCTTACGTACGATATTCAAGGAAAAACTCCTTCTTGAAATCCGCCCAAGATAACTCTACAAAAGCCGCATCACCCACCATGTCAATCTTGCCATCGAGCCAATCTTTAGCATGGCCCCTTAACAAACTAGTAGCAAGCCTTGTTTTTTTTCCGGGAGGGCACTCGGTCGTGCAAAAACAACCTTCAACATCGGAAATCCAAGCCGCACTCTTCATGGGGTCGGGATCCCCGTGAAAGTGAGGAGGCTTAGTCGCCAAGAAGTTCTTATAGCTAAACTCCAACTCGCCCACATTTTGAGGTTTAGGAAACCTCCTTTCAACTTCTTCTTTAACGGCATTGGTCATCCGTTCTTGAATCATATCGACAATTTGTTCTGAAACCGACTCTTAGAATATTTGTTTAACCCTTCGTGAGAAAACCGAAACATAGTTTTCTAAAGCGGCTTCTATCTTGGTAGTCATCTCATCTTCCTCCACATGAGAGGGACCACCATTTCCATTCGTATTCGTTCCGATTCTCGTCTTCATTCTAAAGATTAAAAATGGATTAGACATCACCAACAATTTAATACACATATATACCTATGCATATTACTGCACACACACCACATCTAGCTCGATACTTGTCGCACATCCTTGCTTGACTTGACTTGCAACCGTAATAGTTGAAAGGACCCGTCCTAATCCATCCGGACAAAGTCCATATCAATTATAAACGATTCACAACAGTTGATTACATCGTGAGGTACTTGACCTCTATATGATACATTTTACAAACATTGCATTCGTTTTTCAAAAGAAAATCTTTCATTACATCGAAAGTTGACGGCATGCATACCATTTCATAATATATCTAACTATAATTGACTTAATAATAATCTTGATGAACTCAACGACTCGAATGTAACGTCTTTTGAAATATGTCATGAATGACTCCTAGTAATATCTTTAAAATGAGCAAATGCACAGAGGAAGATTTCTTTCGTACCTGAGAATAAACATGCTTTAACGTGTCAACCAAAACGTTGGTGAGTTCATTAGTTTAACATAAATAATCATTCCATAATTTAATAGACCACAAGATTTCATTTTCAGTTCTCATAAATATACGTCCCATGCATAAAGACAAAATATCATTCATATGGATTGAACACCTGGTAACCGACATTCACAATATGCATATAAGAATATCCCCATCATTCCGGGATCCTCCTTCAGACATGATATAAATTTCAAAGTACTAAAGCATCCGGTACTTTGGATGGGGCTTGTTGGGCCTGATAGATCTATCTTTAGAGTTCGCGTCAATTAGGGTGTCTGTTCCCTAATTCTTAGATTACCAGACTTAATAAAAAGGGGCATATTCAGTTTCGATCATTCAACCATAGAACGTAATTTCGATTACTTGTGTGTATTTCGTAAAACAGTTATAAAAGCAGTGCATGTATTCTCAGTCCCAAAAATATATATAAAAAGGGAATAATGGAACTCACCTACTGTATTTTGTAGTAAAAATACATATGACTATACTGAACAACGCAGGGTTGGCCTCGGATTCACGAACCTATATCATTTGTATAATTATTAGAATATATAATGAAATCACATAATTTCATTTATTAGTATTTGTTATTTATATAATTTTAGTTATATAGAGTCTATTCTAAATTCCATTAAAACTTTTACTTATATTATATCTTACATTATATGTTATATTTATTTATTTTGTATTTATATTTAAAATGATAAATATTTATATATATATATATAGCTGTGTCAATATATTTATATGATCAGTATTATTTTTAAAATCATTAGTTGGTTAAATGTAAGTATTTATATAAATATTATTAATATGTTTGATATATTGTATATGAATATTAATGTACTTTTAGTATAAGTAAAGAGTATATTTTATGTACAAACTATTTAGCTGTTAACAATGTTAGTTTTGATAACAAGGATTTACTCATAATAATAATAATAATAATAATAATTTTATTGATAATGATAATACTAATAATTACATAAATGATATTAATACTAATATTAATAATAGTTCGTAATATTTTCATAACAACATTTATAATAATAATCTTAATTTTAATAGTACTTCTATTGTTATTATTATTAATGATACTAATAATAACATTAATAATGATGTTACATAATAGTAAAGTATTAGTAATATTAATCATAATCTTACTAATATCTAATAATAATAATAGTTGTTACTTACTACATCTATTAGTAATATTGATAACAATAATAACAATAATATTAATATTAATAACAATAACAATAATAATCATAACAATAATAATAATAATAATAATAATAATAATAATGATAATAATGAAAATAATAATAAAAATGAAATATAAAAGGGTATACCCTTTTTTCTAAAGCTTTTTCAAAAAAAAAATTACCCACAACGGGGCTCGAACCCGAGACCCCTCGCTCACCGGAAACACCCATGACCATTACTCCAATTCGTTTTTCCTGGAATCTTATCCAAAGAGTTTAATATAACCTGTCTGTTTTCTGTGTTTTTACTTTCTTCTTCTTCAAACCAATCAAGCAGCCCAACAATCAACCATAGCTATCCATTAGGGATTTGGTTTATGAACGAAAATAAGAACGAATTATATGTGGTGTTTCGATTTAACAGAAAAAGAAAATTAACGCGAAATAAAAAAAAAAAAAAGGCTGCTCAGCCCGTCACTGTATAACAAAGAAAAAAAATGATTTGTGACATTGGAACGTTTTTTAGACCTCCAAACCTTCATAACATATTTTCTACATCATCATTATAACACTCTAGAATTATTAATTGCATCAGAAACAACATACAATTCATGAATTTGAAGGAAGGAGAAAACAGTTGACTTTTAAAATTTCAACTTTGACTCGAGAATTCGTGTTTGATATAACGAATTAAGACCTGCGAATTTGAGGAAACATTCACGAGATGATTTCGGACACTTCTGTAATTTTACATCTGGTCAATTCGTTTTGAATCAAATTCAAGGTTAAATGGGTTTGAGAGGAAGAAAGAAGAAAAAAAAAATAAAGTCAGGTGTTTTCTATTTGCGTTTCTGTTTGATTCCAATTAATGATATCAGATATGCACATATTGGAACCGAATGATTCATATAGAATTAATAATTGATCAAGTTGTTTGAAGGGTTGTTGAAGGTTGACTAGTTCCCTGATCACAGCAAGAAAAGGCAGAAAAAATAAAAATGGTAGGGATATAGAATATCACGGGTATATTAGAGATACAAATAAATAAATAAATAAAAAGTACTGATGATGATATCAATAACTAGATAGCACGCGGAAAAAAAAATCAGATTATATATGTGCATTTTATATACGAAGTATTTGTATTTATATTTATATATTTGTATAATATGATGTATTATAATAAATCTTATTACTTAACAAATATAACAATAAGAATATTACTCTTAATGTTATAAATAATAAAATTTCTTTAATAATACCCTAGTAATAATAATATTATTATTAATGATAATAATAATAATAACTATAAAATTTATAACCATAATAATAATAATAATAATAATAATAATAATAATAATAATAATAATAATAATAATAATAATAATAATAATACTGATTATAATAACACTAATATTATTATTGGTAGTAATAATAATACTATGGAAATTCATATATTTCAAACTTCATATCTATATTATATATTATATTAGTACAAATAATAATATTAATATTAATATAAATAATAGTGAAAGTAATAATAATAATAATATTGATATAATATTATATCTAAATTTGTAGTTTATATATTATTAACTATGTAATATTTAATAATCATACCATATATTATATAATAATTTTATTGAATATTTATAATTTATAAATTTTCTATATATCATGATACACATATGATAATAATTATACCTATAACTTATATTATATATATATAGATTCATTTTTAATTACACTTACCTATCTTGTATCCTATTTAAAATATTTAATTCAAATGTTAAATTTATATTTTTAGTTTCAATTTATTATATATATGCTTACATTTATATACATATTTAATTTACAAGCAATTGTTCGTGAATCGTCGGACATTTCAAAGTTTTTGAGATTTCAACATTACAGACCTTGCTTATCATACCGGGAATATATAAAGATTAAGTTTAAATTTGGTCAGAAATTCCCGGGTCATCACAGTACCCACCCGTTAAAGAAATTTCGTCCCGAAATTTGAGTGAGGTGGTCATGGCTAACAATAAAAATGTTTCCATGACGATTATGAGCTGATAAATTGAGTTTTATCATCATTTAGTAATACGGATAGAAATAATTCGATTATTCGAAGAGTACGAATGAAGCTATCACAAAAGAGTGAAATGAGAGGATACAATTTCGTCATAACCTTTGACGTAGTCATGGTTGAATTCAGAAAATAAGGTGCGTCTTATCTTTTGACGTAGTCAGGATTGAATTCCGGAATTTAAGGGATTTAAAAGAAAATCTAGGAAATCTATAAGATCTGGTTATTCGGGATTTATGGAAATTAAGATTCCTTTAATTAAATGCGATTATCTGTATCGATTGCTTTGTCTGGTATCTTCATTATAAATGAACTTCTTCCGTTCCCTTATTTTCATCATTTCTATACTTTCATTCTTAATTCTTACTTCTAAAAGGTTGGGAAATTGCTTCATCCAGTTCTACTCCTTGATATTTTCGTAATTATCATTTCTGTCATCCTTCTTTTCAATCTTCCACCAGAAGAATCTGTTTACTCCTACTATTACCTTGGGGTAATACTATTCTTAATTATACCATGTCTTTATATTGTTATTTGTATTAATATCCACGGTTTGTAACCTCCGTGTTGTTATTGGGCTTTATATTTTCTTTTATATTTTGGAGCTTTGTCCCTTCATTTCTTCTTCTTGCGATTAAACACTGCTTGTAATGGTTCAGGATTCGTAGATATAAACTTCGGAATGAACATTGTTAATGTTCTAAGAAGGAAATCGTAATGGTACGATTTGTTTTGTCAAATTACCAGAATTACTGAGAATAGAACTATCAAGAATATATTTTCTTGATATGTTCGGAGGTGAAGTAGAATGAACGAGTCGTGTAACATGGCACATATTGATGGTATGATCTACTGTGAACCATCATCACGTTTCATTAGAAACTCAGCATGACTTACTATAATATAATCACGTTGATCAAGTGTCATTATATTATACTAGTTCATGCATCAGTTCTCAACATTACTTCAATAACATTCATATTTTAAGCTCGAAAGTTTACAGAATATAGAAACTAACAGTTTCTATATGATGTAACACTGATAGCACGAAGAGATTAATGATTTCAGATAAGAATAGTTATAAAAATATCTCCAGAAATATGGAGGATATTTATAATGAAAGATACGATAATATCTCGGAATATCTAAGATCAGAGGATGATAGAAACTATTGTCTGCAAGGGTTTAGAGTAAGGAGCAAGATATTCACTAAAAACTTTAGCAGACATTGAATCATTTGGATTCTTTGAAGTTAAACTTATTCTTTGTGATTTGTCCACGGCTTTCTTCATAGTTTCGCATAATCTGCTTTTCGGTACTAAATTTTCTATTGAATGTTTCCAATATAATGATACACAGGAAGCACGAAGAGGTATATAATTTCGGACGAGAATATTTATGAAAATATCCTCATAAATATCGAAGATATTGATGATGATATTTTGGAATTTTTAAATTCGATGGTTGATGGAGAAAGATTTTCCGCAAGATTTTTAACATGACTTCGGAGCAAGATATTCTCTAAGATTTCAACGGATCCAGAATTACCTGAATCCTTTGAATATAGGGTTTGGTCCTTGTATTTGTCCTTGGTCTCCTTCATGAGTAGCTCAATCTGTTTTTCAATACCCAATTTTCTATCGAACGTTCCTAACACTCCTTTCTTTATCATCAAACTTTTGGTCATTTAAACCATCTACCATTTTTCTGTTTCCTCTGCATTTAATGCTACGATATCTGAATCATCGGCTATTAATCCGAGGTGGTTTCAGGAAAATTGTATTTTTAGAAGATTAAACGCTGATGGTAATATGGTGGAATATGAAAGGTTCCCTGGTAACGATAAAAGAGAACGCATATATATCATCGTTATAATAAGGTTGTTTCATACGAAAAGTCGAAGTTGTCTTGCTGGAGCTGTGACAAAACTGGCTATCTCGAACAGCAGATGCAAAGTTATTTTCGGTAATAATAACGCTAAAGGAATTAGTACAGCTACGTGTTAAATGTTTACTCAGGTTCCGAGTGTCTTCAGGTGCATAACTATATGCATCAATCTTTTCTCCCGTAAATGAAGTGCGGTCGGTTCATCCTCTCGATTGAGGTGTTTTCAAGAATCATGAAAGGTTTGAACGCAGAATGTAATCGTCAAGATACAAATGAGATTTAAGGTGAAATCAAGTGGCAAACTTGAAGAATTGTTTAGTTTCATATGTTATAGTCAATATTTTAATTCATTTTAATTGTCGAATGTTATTAGTCTACAGTCGATAGTCCACAGTTGACAGTCCAATAATTCATTTTCATATATAATATTCGAATTAATTAATACGTGTCGTGACCCGTATACGTCTCAGACTCGATCACAACTCAAAGTATATATATTATTATAGAATCAACCTCAACCCTGTATAGAGAACTCGATCATTACTACATATAGAGTGCCTATGGTGATTCCAAATAATATATATAGATGCGTCGATATGATATGTCAAAACCTTGTATACGTGTCCCGATATTTAAAGTGCGTAAAATAAATACAGAAATTAAATGACGATAAAAAAAATGCGTAAAGTAAATAACAGAAATTAAATAACGATATATAAAATTGCGAGAATTAAAATTGCGATAAAATAAATTGCGATAATTAAATTGCGATAAATAAAATGTAATATGGAATTAACATTTAGCTACTAACAGTTAGCTAGGATTTTGTTAGCGTGGTTTCTTAACAAAATTTCATATTGTCAATTAGTCTGTTTCTAATAAATTTTATTTTGTCAAATGTTTTCTTCATTATGCCACTTGTTGGATTCTGATAGGTCAAAATCCAAATATGAAATTGAATGAAAATGGTTATTAGGCGGTGAACGGATACGTATACCTGTGGATGTAAGTAGGATAGTAAAAGACTATTGAATCAGATTCGAAGAACGTACAATGTAACTTATTAATGTGAAATCTTAAATATCCCTCGGGCATTACCTACCCGTTAAAATATTTTCACCATTAACAGTTTGTACAAAAGAATTTTTAATTACAATCTTTATGAAAACATATATACATATATATTTTCTTCAGATGTAATCATGGATTTAATGAGTTAACTTAATATTAAACTCATTTAGTTTTCGGTTGGAACTAGAATAAATAATCTCTAAAACTTTAGAGATTACATATTCGCCATGTCGAACGAAGATAAATGAGGTAGAACGATACATTAAACGAAGATCATACTCGAAGTACAGATGGTGATATTGAAGCATGGATTGTTGATGGTACTGGTGCTGTTATTGATGGTAAAGTAGGTGCCGGTGATTTTGCTGAAGCTGGTACATTTTGCACCATATTCTCTGATTTGATTATTCGAGCGCGAAGTTCGTTGACTTATTACTCCAGGATGATTGTCGGTCAGAACGAGCGGATGAATAAGATTCAGATTTGTGGATAGAATATAATCTTGTCGAGTTATCCTGGAAATGAGACTGAAAATGGTGTCTCGAACAGGTTCGCCGGTAAACGCTTCAGGTTCATTGTCAAGAGGTGAATTCGGTTGGTGGAAGGGATTACCTTATGCATTTTTCCATTAATTAAGTCTACTACGAACCCATCAGATGAATTGATAATGGCTGATTGGTTGATTCATGCCGATGACGCTGTTTTCGGAGCTTAGGTGAACATCTATGTCGGAATAGCTGTCGTTATAACTTATCGAAATAGCTATCAGAATCTGAAGGACTCGAACTGGTTGAGGGATTCATCTCGTACGATCAGACGAAAGATTTTCAATAAGAAATAGATTATAGGATGTAGATTAGTACCCTGCAATACATAATTTACATATGCATATATAATACTAAAATCCCATAAGTTACGGAGGAATCTACGGAAGTTGTCAGGCAAAGTTACAGTAACAGATACGCTAAGATATGAAGTAGCAGATACGTTAAGATATGAATTTTGTCTATACACTATTCATGCAGTCAATGCAGTAAAACGTGTCTAGACTAAGAATGATAAGCAAGTGATTCTCTGAGAATGATAAGCAGGTAATTTACTAAGGATGATAAGAAAAACTTTTGACATGCAGACACGGTCGAAGTCCAGACTCACTAATGCATCCTACGACTTATCAGTTAGACACATTAATGCAGACCCGGTTCACTAAGACCACCGCTCTGATACCAACTGAAAGGACCCGTCCTAATCCATCCGAACAAAGTCCATATCGATTATAAACGATTCACAACAGTTGATTACATTGCGAGGTACTTGACCTCTATATGATACATTTTACAAACATTGCATTCGTTTTTGAAAAGAAAATCTTTCATTACATCGAAAGTTGATGGCATGCATACCATTTCATAATATATCTAACTATAATTGACTTAATAATAATTTTGATGAACTCAACGACTCGAATGCAACGTCTTTTGAAATATGTCATGAATGACTCCTAGTAATATCTTTAAAATGAGCAAATGCACAGCGGAAGATTTCTTTCGTACCTGAGAATAAACATGCTTTAACGTGTCAACCAAAAGGTTGGTGAGTTCATTAGTTTAACATAAATAATCATTCCATAATTTAATAGACCACAAGATTTCATTTTCAGTTCTCATAAATATACGTCTCATGCATAAAGACAAAATATCATTCATATGGATTGAACAGCTGGTAACCGACATTCACAATATGCATATAAGAATATCCCCATCATTCCGGGATCCTCCTTCGGACATGATATAAATTTCGAAGTACTAAAGCATCCGGTACTTTGGATGGGGCTTGTTGGGCCCGATAGATCTATCTTTAGAGTTCGCGTCAATTAGGGTGTCTGTTCCCTAATTCTTAGATTACCAGACTTAATAAAAAGGGGCATATTCAGTTTCGATCATTCAACCATAGAACGTAATTTCGATTACTTGTGTCTATTTCGTAAAACAGTTATAAAAGCAGCGCATGTATTCTCAGTCCCAAAAATATATATAAAAATGGAATAATGGAACTCACCTACTGTATTTTGTAGTAAAAATACATATGACTATTCTGAACAACGCAGGGTTGGCCTCGGATTCACGAACCTATATCATTTGAATAATTATTAGAATATATAATGAAATCACATAATTTCATTTATTAGTATTTGTTATTTATATAATTTTAGTTATATAGAGTCTATTCTAAATTCCATTAAAACTTTTACTTATATTATATCTTACATTATATGTTATATTTATTTATTTTGTATATATATTTAAAATGATAAATATTTTTATATATATAGCTGTGTCAATATATTTATATGATCAGTATTATTTTTAAAATCATTAGTTGGTTAAATGTAAGTATTTATATAAATATTATTAATATGTTTGATATATTGTATATGAATATTAATGTACTTTTAGTATATGTAAAGAGTATATTTTATGTACAAACTATTTAGCTATTAACAATGTTAGTTTTGATAACAAGGATTTACTCATAATAATAATAATAATAATAATAATTTTATTGATAATGATAATACTAATAATTACATAAATGATATTAATACTAATATTAATAATAGTTCGTAATATTTTCATAACAACATTTATAATAATAATCTTAATTTTAATAGTACTTCTATTGTTATAATTATTAATGATACTAATAATAACATTAATAATGATGTTACATAATAGTAAAGTGTTAGTAATATTAATCATAATCTTACTAATATCTAATAATAATAATAGTTGTTACTTACTACATCTATTAGTAATATTGATAACAATAATAACTATAATATTAATATTAATAACAATAACAATAATAATCATAACAATAATAATAATAATAATGATAATAATGAAAATAATAATAAAAATGAAATATAAAAGGGTATACCCTTTTTTCTAAAGCTTTTCCAAAAAAAAATTGCCCACAACGGGGCTCGAACCCGAGACCCCTCGCTCACCGGAAACACCCATGACCATTACTCCAATTCGTTTTTCCTGGAATCTTATCCAAAGAGTTTAATATAACCTGTCTGTTTTCTATGTTTTTACTTTCTTCTTCTTCAAACCAATCAAGCAGCCCAACAATCAACCATAGCTATCCATTAGGGATTTGGTTTATGAACGAAAATAAGAACGAATTATATGTGGTGTTTCGATTTAACAGAAAAAGAAAATTAACCCGAAATAAACAAAAAGAAAAGGCTGCTCAGCCCGTCGCTGTATAACAAAGAAAAAAAAATGATTTGTGACATTGGAACGTGTTTTAGACCTCCAAACCTTCATAACATATTTTCTACATCATCATTATAACACTCTAGAATTATTAATTGCATCAGAAACAACATACAATTCATGAATTTGAAGGAAGGAGAAAACAGTTAACTTTTAAAATTTCAACTTTGACTCGAGAATTCGTGTTTGATATAACGAATTAAGACCTGCGAATTTGAGGAAACATTCACGAGATGATTTCGGACACTTCTGTAATTTTACATCTGGTCAATTCGTTTTGAATCAAATTCAAGGTTAAATGGGTTTGAGAGGAAGAAAGAAGAAAAAAAAAAAAAGTCAGGTGTTTTCTATTTGCGTTTCTGTTTGATTCCAATTAATGATATCAGATATGCACATATTGGAACCGAATGATTCATATAGAATTAATAATTGATCAAGTTGTTTGAAGGGTTATTGAAGGTTGACTAGTTCCCTGATCACAGCAAGAAAAGGCAGAAAAAAATAAAAATGGTAGGGATATAGAATATCACGGGTATATTAGAGATACAAATAAATAAATAAATAAAAAGTACTGATGATGATATCAATAACTAGATAGCACGCGTAAAAAAAAATCAGATTATATATGTGCATTTTATATACGAAGTATTTGTATTTATATTTATATTTATATATTTGTATAATATGATGTATTATAATAAATCTTATTACTTAACAAATATAACAATAAGAATATTACTCTTAATGTTATAAATAATAAAATTTCTTTAATAATACCCTAGTAATAATAATAATATTATTAATGATAATAATAATAATAACTATAAAATTTATAACCATAATATTAATAATAATAATAATACTGATTATAATAACACTAATATTATTATTGGTAGTAATAATAATCTCTGTTGCAAAACACCCCGTCTCGAGCCGTTGCGACGCCCGTCTCGACGGTTTGGTGACTAGCCCGTCCCGTCTCGAAGAAAACCGTCTAATATGACAGTCAACGGTCAAAATTCGGGTCAAAGTTGAAAAAATCGGGTCAAAGTCGGTCAAAATTCAGAAAAGCGTGAAAATCGGTAAAATCGGTGAAATATATCGTATTTTAGTTTGAATTTTTTGTATTAAATTGACGATGATAGCAATTATGGGTACAAATTAATCAATTGAAGTTTTTTGCTTTAAAATATGTGTACATATATGCATTTTTATACTTAAATATTTAAAAGTCAACTTTGGTCAACGTCCGTCTCGACCTCCGTCTCGACCCCGTCTTGAACGTCTCGACCTTTTTAGGACCTGACCGTCTCGACCCCGTCTCACGTTTTTTGCAACCTTGATAATAATACTATGGAAATTCATATATTTCTAACTTCATATCTATATCATATATTATATTAGTACAAATAATAATATTAATATTAATATAAATAATAGTGAAAGTAATAATAATAATATTGATATAATATTATATCTAAATTTGTAGTTTATATATTATTAACTATGTAATATTTAATAATCATACCATATATTATATAATAATTTTATTGAATATTTATAATTTATAAATTTTCTATATATCATGATACACATATGATAATAATTATACATATAACTTATATTATATATATATATATAGATTCATTTTTAATTACACTTACCTATCTTGTATCCTATTTAAAATATTTAATTCAAATGTTAAATTTATATTTTTAGTTTCAATTTATTATATATATACTTACATTTATATACATATTTAATTTACAAGCAATTGTTCGTGAATCGTCGGACATAGCCAAAGGGTAATTGATTACATTAACACATTTCAAAGTTTTTGAGATTTCAACATTACAGACCTTGCTTATCATACCGGGAATATATAAAGATTAAGTTTAAATTTGGTCGGAAATTCCCGGGTCATCACAATAGTGGTCGCGACTCACTATTACGCTCACATGTCGTGCCATGCTCAAACGTATCACAACCATCTTGCTCGATGTTCAAAACAATAACACACGGTTAGTAACATCATAACATAGCATAGTTGTCCACTTATGCATCAAAGAACTAATCAAACCCCGTACTGACCCGTAATCCTACAAGTCCCGCATATAATTCCTCAACACAAAAGTCTAAGTCTAGGCGCCTATCTCAAGTTACCTAAATCCCTTAGACCATGCTCTGATACCACTTGTAACAACCCAACCCGCAATCCATACGATAATTTTTTTTTATACAACACAATTACACGCCAAATAGATATGTAACCCATTACACGAGTTCCATTTAAAACGCACAACATTTAGTTGTTTACAAAAGGCACGTGGCCACGAATAAAGTTTTGTACAAGTTTGACCCATTACAAAATGATAATTTACAATCCAAACGACACTTCAAGCATGGTTTGGGACTAAACTACCCAAAACGTTGGGCCCACATCAAAACTCCAACAAAGCATCATCACGGAACACCTAATGTCCGATAACCCCCTTGCCCTTAACTGCGCCTGCATCTAAAAAGATAAACAATGAGAGGGTAAGCTAACGCTTAGTGAATGCAATAATTATACATATACATATATAATACACCTACTTGCAAGCACTTACACAAATACCTCATACACGCTAACAATATACATAGCATACCATCGCAAGTATAACTCTAAACCCTTCAAGGTCACAAACTAGCACAAACCATCGCATATATATATATAACCCGAATGATATAATATACTACAAGACAACGCGTAATTAAAGTTAACCAACACACAAGGGAATGGTACTTCGAATTTCCCATCGGTGTTCATAACGACCGTTAGTGTACAACGAAATATATCACTAACCCCAAGGCGACACGGACAACGAAATATCCGTTCAAGAAATCGTTAGTGTACAACGAAATATATCACTAACTCTTGGGAAATTTGGACAACGAAATATCCATCATTAGTGTACAACGAAATATATCACTAACTCTTGGTGGTATAGACACGTATACCCGGCCCCATCCCCCGCCCTACAAATAGATACATTATATACACACATGTATAATCATTCCACTCACCTCAAGACTCTTGTAGAAGCTAACCGAGCTTGCAAACCTTCAATGTAACGTACCTATTACATTATGCATTTATTAACATACAAACTAGTTGAATTAAATGCCAACCATAACCCTTGAGCATTTAATGACCCGTTTGCATTAAAAGATTCAACTACACCAAAACCGCCCATTAATGGCCATGCCTCGTCATAAATCACTAAAAGCTAGTGATTAGGGTTTAATAACATCAACTAACATAAACTTGGTGTATTTCATAACCATTTCGCCCGATTAGGTCAACTAGTGCTCTTTTGACTCTTTGACTCACAAATCAAGTCAAACTTACACAATAACAACTCTTTCATCATTTTAAAAGTGCATTAATGACTAACAACATCATTTAGCACTTACAACCTCAAATCACAAGACCAAACCCTAGATAATAGCTATTTAGGGTTTCCTTTAACAATCCAACCCAAAATCCACCCATTTAACCCTCAAATGGGTCACACAAGTTCCATATGAACCAAACCCTAACTTGAACTAAATGAAACTCAAAACATAGAGTTAAGACTTACCAATACAATCACAACGTAGCTAGAGACGTAGGGAACAACTTTAAAACTCGGACTTAGGTGGGATTTGGTCTTCTTCTTCTTCAAGTGAGCTCTCTCTCACTAAACCTTAACTCTCTCTCTAGGATTTAATTGGTGAAGGTGAAGATGTGATAAATGAGGATTGGGTATGGTTGAATCAGCTTTAAACTCCCCAAAACCAGCCACAAGTGAAGGGACTATTATACCCCCAAAAGATGCCATTTAAAATGGCTAAAAAGTCATTTCAGCGACATTTGTCGCGTTTCGCGACACTTCGTCGCGTTTCGCGACACCAGGACGCGATAAACAGCACTCAAACGCGACAAAGTGGTCAGAAATCACCATCAGAACTTGTCTCGTTTCAAGCATGTTTGTCACGGAACGCGACACACTAGAACGCGAAAAACTGCACTCAAACTCGACAGATTACCTGATGTACTCCAATTTCACTTTTAAAACATCCCAAAGTCAAACGTGGTCAAAGCATTACATCCAAACTATTAAATAATCATTCTTGGACTTCAAATGATGCCCCGAGCGTCATGTTTAGATAAACGGGGTGTTACACCTGGAAAGGAAGTGTGTCACCACTGGGAGCACTCTAAATAAGGGCATTCGTTAGGTTTGCGATTCAGTTGGCATAATTAGTTTGGATTACTCGATTTTTCTGAAATATTTCTGAGACCCGATAACTAAATCAAATTTGTTAAAACAAATCCAATCCAATAAATATAAAATCGGTTTATTTGAATTGATTTCAGGGGAGAGTCCAGAGCTTCAAGGGTGGGGTCCTATCGGCTTTTATAAAAGGTGGCGGAATTGGATAAAAATGTGCTTGTATAATGCGAAGACGTCAATTTTAATTAACGGAAGTCCAACGGGAGAATTTCGGTTACATCGGGGTCTACGTCAAGGTGATCCGACCAGCGCTTTTTTGTTGCTCATTATTATGGAAGTGTTACATTTATTGTTGAAAGAAAAAGTTGACGCGGGTTTGATAAGTGGGGTAAAAGTTGGAAATTCAAACATTGATATATCACACCTTTTTTATGCGGATGACTATCATTTTATCGGAGCGGAATAGAGAGAGTCTATCGAATACCCTTGCGACTCTAAATGATTTCCATAGAATGTCGGGCCTAAAAATATAAAAATAAATGTGTCTAAATCACATCTATTTGGACTTAGTATCGATGAGCTCCAATTAGATGCACATGTTCAAGAAATGGGTTGCTCGAAAGGTACGTTTCCTTTTACTTATTTGGGTTTACCTATTGGTATTGATATGAGTACGATTGCAAACTGGAAGCCGTTAGAAGATCGGTTTAACAAAAAATTGTCGGGATGGAATGCTAAGCTTTTATCGATTGATAGTAGATCAACACTAATAAAGGCGGTTTTGGGAAGCGTAGGTGTATACTAATTATCATTATTCAAATGTTCGGAAACGGTGTTATATAAGTTGAAAAGTTTACGGGCCGGGTTTTTTTTGGGGAAGTATCGAAAATAGTAAAAAAAAATGCATTGGGTTAATTGGAATCAATTTTTGGGATCATACGAAAAAGGAGGGTTGGATATCGGTAGCCGTCATGCTCTTAATTATGGACTTCTATTTAAGTGGTTATGGAGATATATGATTTCGCCTAACTCTATCTAGGTTTCGGTTTTGAATGCTTTGTATGGTCCAAAAGCGGGTTTAGATGGCACGCCTATTAGTTGCAAAGGTACTTGGTACAATATCGTTAACTCTTTCGTTAAAGTTAAAAATAAAAGTCTTTTACCGAATAATGTTCTTAAAGCAAAAGTTGGGGATGGTCCTTCAATTCAATTTTCGAACGATAATTGACTTGGTAATGGTTCGTTACGTTATAATTCGAGAGATTGTTTCATTTGGACTCGGATGCAAACTGCACCCTTGCGAGGTATAGATATTAATATATAGTATCGTCTACATATCTCAAAAGCAATTTAAAGAGTAGTACACGTTAACAGTATCTATCTATGGTTAATATTAAAATCCTATAATGATGATGCCATTATTAGATTAATTTCTTTGTTGAGAAAAAATCAAAAAGAAAAAGAAAAAAAATCTAAGCATGGTGGGTGATGTCATTAATCTAAATAATTTTGAATTAAAATTAAATCTTATTAATTAATTATTATTACTAAATCTTATTACTAATTATTTTAATTATTAAAATTAAATAATTTTGAATTATTTTGAATTAAGTACGAGAAAGTATAAAAGCTAGCCAGAAAGAAACTGTACAATACATAAAATGACTGTACAATTATTTTGAATTATTTTGAATTAAATTACACTTTTTAAATAAAATGACAATCAATATTATTTTTTTATTGAAAAACAATCAGGTATTTGTATTATATAATATGAAAATGTACAATACATAGCAAAGGGCCAACACTCTTTGACTTGGCCCATCCCACAATTACAAAGAATCACCAGAACAAACTACAAACGGAAACTTGAAAAAACACTTAACTAAGCTAGCCAGGATCCAGGTTGTTTACGCGAGGGAAACCCATGTTACTTTGGTTCAACAACCATTGTTGCCAATCAAGAACTTTAGCATGTGAACGATTATTAATCCACCCGTAAACTTTCACTTGAATTTCGTTGATGATCTTCGAGGAGGCCCACGAGTTGTTATGAAAAACTTTTTGATTTCTATTTTTCCAAATGAGATAACCCGTGACCCACTCAACCGCTTGCCATATATCTTTGCTTTTACTTGTGAGTCCCTCAAAACCCGAACCTTTGAAGAGATTATCATAGCTAATATCAGGGGGCCGATTCTTACCCCACCACCTATATACACCGTCCCAAATTTCTTTCGCGTGATTACAATTGTATATGATATGATCAAATGTTTCCACATCGTCACCACACATTGGACAAAGTAGAGAATCAAGATCGATCCCCCGTTTGTCTAGTTCAAACCGTACCGGAAGTCTCTTCTTTGTCGATCTCCAAATAAAGATGCCAATTTTGTGCGGAAGAAGCTTATTTCGCATTGTTTCTTGACCCGAAGAGCTGCTCGAGAGTAGAGATTCGTCAATTTTAGCTGCAACAGACCTTGAGGTGTAACTTCCGTTACTTTCCAAGTTGCAAATCCATGAGCTGCTACCGTTCCCAAGTTTAGCATTGTCTTTAATTAGAGAAACTAAATTGTTTAGATCATTTACAGCTCTACCATACGGATTTCTCAACCAAGACCATGTGAAGCTCCACAACCCGTTCAGAAACTGCACTCTTTCACTCATAGCGACTGATTTGAAAGCCTCCAACCTGTACAATCTTGGAAACAAATCTTTAAAATTTTACTCGCCCGCCCATGAATCTTCCCAAAACAGAATATCATGCCCGTCGCCTAGTTTACGTTCAAAAAATGAGTTGATGTTTATGACAATCAATATTATCTCTTATAATTGGACGTAGATTGTTTAATATGCATTTGAGGTGTTTGATGAAATGTTCAGCTGACGAGTTTCTTAGTCGGACTATGTGGTTCCACGGGTCATTAAACTAAATGACTTTAGCATTTACGTTCACTTAATACCTAAAACATACCATTAAACTGTTTCATTTAAACAAACCCGTGGTTTCATGGGTCATTTCACTAGTTAATGTATTAGTATCCTTATATGACATTGCATATATTGCATATATAAGTATATAACAAACTTCTAATAAACAAATAGGGGATTAAAATGAATCACATATCAATCTCTACTAATGTATTTTAGGGCGTTGCCTTATAAAAAATAATCACACATAAAATATAAAATAGACCAACTATAAATATATATAAAAAATGATGATTGTATTAATTCGATTTTTTGAGTTAAAACCATTTTTGTATTTTTAATCTCATAACCGATCCAAAAACCACTTTTTAATTCAAGTGTCACCAGAAAGCCGAACTAAATCCACAATAGCCAAATCCGTTTCATCCAAAATCACTTGGATCAGTCGGATTTTCGGATTGAACCGTTTAAAGAACACCCATATTTCTAAATCATCATTTACTCTTATTAATATTAATTAAGATTATGTAATATAAGAAGTATAATTTTAAAGTTTGTGAGTTAACGGTATGTAAAAACGTGTGCATAATAAAAAATAATTCGAGTAAAATCATCATATTGAAAAACAAACAACATGTAACTTTACGGGCTTTGGTTACTACACTAACACTCG
The DNA here is from genome assembly GCF_046630445.1 of Rutidosis leptorrhynchoides. Classification (NCBI taxonomy): domain Eukaryota; kingdom Viridiplantae; phylum Streptophyta; class Magnoliopsida; order Asterales; family Asteraceae; genus Rutidosis; species Rutidosis leptorrhynchoides. Next base: position 395,712,481 of record NC_092338.1, read on the forward strand.
GGTAAAAGTTCATAACTCAACGTACGTACTCAGATTTTAAAAATTCATGGTTCGATCAATAGTTTCTGTTCTCGTTTCCTGAGAACGATTAATTAGAACACGCAATAAGGGTTATGTTTGCTTCTGTATTCAAGTTATATCTCATTGTGAATGAAGACACTTAACAGAGTTTATAATAAATAAATAAATTGTTAACTTTTAGCTTCATATCTTAGTGATATGAAAAAGTAAACTGACCCATAACCAATGAAGATATAAAAAGTTGAAGAAGAATATATCAAAGTATAGCACGATCAATCAAGGTCAGAGGAACCAAATCACGCGCGACACTATACATGTATAGGAGCAATAAATATGTCGTTTTTTCAGATGAATAATGAATGAAATCGTTATTTGTACAACTCATTGAGGAACCACATTCAGCTCAGCTCACAAACCACGGTACACACCAGAAGGGTCTGCATTTTGGATAATCCAAGGGTGTTCAAGGAGCTTGTGTAACGGAAGCCGTTTAGATGCATCCTTAACAAGCATCTACATCAAATGTTAATACATGTTAATAAATCGATATTCTAACCTACATTGGACATACTGAGCTAAGAACATATTTTCCCTTCCATTTTTTCTGTTTATAGTTTATGTGTATATCCAGATAACTAATCATAATACAGTGTTAAGGATTTATTCAGGAAAAGGTTTGGTGAAACCTGACTAATGAGGTCCTTTGCATGTGAGGAAACTTTCGAAGGGAACTTTAGGTCTATTTGTGTTATCCTGCATGATCAAGTCAATAATGCCTACTGTATTAGATAACCAAACCTTCATTAAACAAGAACACATTGAGGGTAATTTTGTAAATAGCATCATCACCTTCTATACGTATCAGAGTGCTCTTCTGCTTCAAATGGAGGGAGACCATAGAGAAATTCATAGCACAAGATTCCAAGACTCCATATATCTACACTCGCGTCATGCTCCTTGCTCTCCACTGCGTAAATTTTAGCACCATATGTATACTTGAAACACCAAAAAAAAAAAGTATAAAAATAATGGATATATTTTGTCATGCAAAGTCTTACCCATTTCAGGTGGGAGATAATCTAGGGTGCCACACATGGTTCTCCTGCGACTGAATGTGTGTACGGACCAGCCAAAGTCAGCAATCTTCAGTTCGCCCTGAAAAAAATATAACCCGTGTGTTATACAAAATAAGCACTCATTCTCTTTCTTTCTCTTTGATCAAATAAAAACCAAACGAAAAAGAAAAAAAAATGTTATGAATTTTTTTTTATTTTGTTTACCTGTGCACCAATCAAGAGGTTCTCTGGTTTAATGTCTCTATGAATAACATGCTTTCCATGACAGTATATCAGAGCCCGTGCTAATGCTGAAACATACTGTTTAAATAAAAAAAAGAAGTTGTTATAAAACATAATATGACCTGACATTCACCCGGTACCAGGTCTCGCGCTCGGGGGGCTTGATTACCCGAGGTTTTACCTTCTATGGGGAGCCAATGTGCACGTTCATAGGAGGGTTTCCTCGCTTATCAAAAAAAAAAAAATATGACCTGACCCTCAACGTGCATTAAATTTTTAGTAAGGAAAACATACAGTAGCAGAACGACGTTCACTGAAGTATTTGCACTTTTGCAGTTCCTTGTAGAGTTCACCCTTTGTAGCATACTCCAGAATCAAGTACACCCTTTTCTGTTTGAAGTTATTAGCAATCCATTAGAAATGTCAAAAAAGACCCTTTAAGATATGGGGTGGTTATTCTACGGCACCTGATCATAGAAGTAACCATAAAGCCTTAGAATATTAGGGTGTCGAAGATGACTTTGAATTTCAACTTCACGACGAAGTTGGTGCTCCACTTGAGACTGTTTTAGCTGAGTCTTTGAAAGTACCTTCAATGCCACAATGATTGTTAAAATAGAATGCAAATTTAGAATAATATGGAATTAATAAATGTATATGGGTAAAATATCTAGATATTAATATGTATATAAAAAATATCTAGATATTAAAATGTATAGAAAAATCTAGATATTTATATGTGTAAGAAATATCTAGATATTTATATGTATAAAAATATCTAGATATTTATATATCCATGGAAATATCTAGTTTCTAGAAACTTCCATGGAGTAGTATAAATATAGGTGGTGGGTTCATTTGTAAGGTGTGAAGTAAGTTGTGAGAGTGAAATAAGAAGTGAGTTGTGAAAAAGAGAAGAAGAGTGTGAGTTAGCGAAAGTAGAGAAGAGAAAACTTGTAAGTAATATTGTAATTGTAATTTAATATAAGTGTTTTTGTTAAGTTTCCCGATCAAGCCTTAATTTGTGTTTAAGTTCTTAGTGCACTTTTGCTGTTCTTATTATATGGTCGGCTCTGCCGCCTAAGTAATACATGGTCGGTTATACCGCCTAAAGATATATGGTCGACACTGTCGCCTAAGTACATTGTGCACTAAGGATTTATAAAATTAAAGGCTAATCAACGTCAAAGTGTTGGTGTAGTGAGTCTAGTATAGTCTAGGTCCTCTATAGTGGGTGTGTTGAGCTCGTCGAAGCTTCCAGCAATGATTGCTCTGTAGAGACAGAAAAAAGATGAAACTTTTATTAGCTAGCTTATAAGGTCTCAATAAATGATAAATTGACCTATATTAAATGGCTTATAAGTTGACATAATTTATATGTCATTAATCTATGAGTCTATGAACTCATTATCTCGTTGTCTTACTAATGAACACCATAAGACATTAAGCCAAATTTTAGGCCTATCTTTAGGCACGTATATCATTGATCAGGATGATAAGATAGAATTTGCTAAAAATTGTCAACTATATTTGGTTTGCTCACCCTATTTTCTCGTGCGATATAGACATGCCCGAACTTTCCCTTCCTAATGGCTTCCCGATGTCGAAGTCACTAAGCGTCCATCTCTTTTTCTCTCCCGCGGTCTCTGTAGAAACCTATATAAACAAAAGACAAACCATCCGGATATAAATCGTGCATGGAAAATATCATAATTAGTTCATCATTATTACTAAAGCAATTCATCTTCTTGCCTAATCAAAAAGTGCAGCTACCAACCTTATTTAAAGGTAAATCAATGAGAAGAGGATCAAGGATTATTTTCCTATAGTAACGGCTTTCCGAAATCCATACTTCAGGTGCTATTAATCCAATATCAGGAAACCTTGCATATAATTTAATGATAAAATACATATTTTTTAAAAAAAAGAAAGGATTGATTTATATTTTCGGTTACACATAATCCTTCCTTTAAGTGTAAATTGTTCATCCTTGAATAGTTTGATACCTAAATAATCACATAAGCCTCTATCAACCAGTACCATTTACACAAAAACAGAATAACATGTATTATAAAGTTCACAATTGAATTATTAAACTTCCCAATGGAATGATTCAAACATTATTTCCAAATCTTTATAATTAGAAACTTCATAGTTACTAAGTACGTATAATCCAAATCAACCTAATTAAACTTCACAATTAAATGATTTCAAAATTATTACTACAAATCAACATAATTAAACTTCGCGATTGTATGATTTCAACATTATTTAGAAATCGACATAATTTAACTTCACAATTGAAAGATTTCAACATTATTTAGAAATCAACATAGGGGAACTTCACAATTTATATTTCAAATCTATAATCAAATCAAGCATAATTAAAGAGAGACAAAACGCTAACATAAATCGTAAATAAAATAAATATACCTAAGAATAACATTTCTTATAAGGGGGAAATGAGGGTGTGATTTTTACCTTTTGTTGTTGAGGTAGTATCTCCTTTGATATTGCCATGATAGATTTTAGAGAGATAAAAGAGAGATTATAAAAAAGAGAAAGGGGGAAATTTTGGGGGTGATTTTGAATGAAACTGAGGGAAGAAGACGTATGATGGTTGTTTTCTACAACGGTCGGATTATTGCTGGCAACAATAAAATAATATGGAGAAAAATTTAGAGATATTAATAAATAATTATTTTATTATGATTTTTAAAATCGTTAAGGTGCTTAAAAAGCTTATACATAACGGTCGGATTATGTTAACTTTTAAATAACGGTTATTGAAAATTTACAAGTATTTAAAATATATTAACTACAACTCTAAGGTTAAGGCTATTAATTTTTTTTTAATATTTAATTATAGAATTAATTATGGATATCATTGAATTATGGAGTATGGATTATGGATTATGAACGGATTTTGCGTTACATGTTATGCGTCAAATTACATTTAACAAACTTATATATTCTTAGAAATATCAAAATCAGTAATTACACAATATAGTCAAGAAACTAAATTCACTACATAGACGTTAAATAATGAACATACAAAACCATTTCTTACAATGAAGAATGTTGTGGAGTTATTATATGACGTGATAATGTTGTTAACAAAGATGATTGTTATGAATAATGTGATGACCCGAAAATTTCTGACCAAATTTAAACTTAATCTTTAACGTTTCCGACACGATAAACAAAGTCTATGAAGTTGAATCTCAAAATTTTAAACTATTCAAATACCCTTCGATTTTTCTCAACGATTCGCTAACAATTATATGTAAATAGATACATATATATACTATAACTTGAAAACGTAACAAAGTGTTATGAAAATGATACTGTGCATTAACCTTGTTGGTTTGATTATCTGATTGATATTTAGATAAGTTAACTTAAACGTTTAAGATGAACCAGTAAAACACTAATTTGATACGGTATTTTCGAATTGCTACAGTACCCGAAAAGCTACAGTGTTTTCGAAAATCACTATTTGCTACAGTAAAAAAACTTTGCTACGGTAACTTTGCTACAGTAAAATACTATTTCAAAATGAAAATGTATATATATATATTTTACAAGGTGATAAAATAAAATATTAACTTAATCTTAAAAAGATTTGATTTAAAATAATATTATTAAATATATATTAATAAATAGCGAGACGATGATTTAAAGAAGTAAATGACCAAAACACTCAAATGTATAAATTATATTTCGAGTGATATAATTTAGGGATAATTTAAGGCTATATTTTGACAAAGGTACGTGTCCCAAAATGTAAATTACAAGTTTTCACAGCATACGAAGGGACACTCGAAAAACCGGAACCGGGACATAAGTCGCGTGATGACGTACGACTTATCGGAATAAAAATTACAAGTCAACTATGCACGTGAATTTAATATAATATATAATTAATTATATAAATTATATATTATAAATATAATTAATAAATATGTCGACAAGCGCAGGACAAAACAGATGTGAGCTGGATTTTTCAGCCATGCGATCGCATGGCAAACCAGTGCAAACCCCGTGTGATCGTATGGGGTACTTTTTCAGGCCAGGTCCTATAAATTCATTCGTTTTCTGTTTTGATCGAACATATATCTTTCCATCTACTCTCTCTGTAGTATTATTATTATTATTATTATTATTATTATTATTATTATTATTATTATTATTATTATTATTAAGATTAATAATATTAATCTTATTATTATTAGTATTAGTATTATCAGATATCGTTACCGTTATTATTAGTATTTTAAATAAAATATTACGACGAGGTTATGGCCAAACAATTTCAAAATGGGTTTTCGAGCGGGATAAAGCTAAGAAAATTATGGGTTATAGCCATGGAGGTTATGGGTATGATTTGAGGGTTTTGCTCGTGAGTCAAACTAGTGTTTATCATCTCTGTTGCGTCTACGTACTTTCCTACAATATTGAATCTCAATATTGATACGTAAGCACTCATATTTTATCTTTTATATATTAATTGGGTATCCATGTCTAGTGCTCGAGTATATATATTTATACATGCTTGTGTGCGCTTGTATGCTAAATTTCGTCGCTAAACAGTTAATAATGAATCACGAATTAAATACAAATATTACTGGTAAAAGGTATATGATATACATGTTTTTGAAAAGCTGGCGAAAAATCAATAACTTTTCATTTAGATATCGAATAGTTTCGATGAACGGATTAAAAGATATGATCAACTGAATTATAATTGACGTTAATTGGAATTGCTTTTGAATCTGCAATTAAGATTTAAACAACTTGTCTACGAGATTGATAAAATGGATTTTTAAATATTACCAACCGAGTAAATGAATCCTTATATAAGGTACGTCTCGTTTTGTTAAACAACTGTCAAAATTGACTTTTTGAAACGACTTTGGATAACTTTTGTATCGATCTCGAGCATTAGGATTGTGATACACTATGACCTGACCTAGCTTGATAGACATTTATTGACCAACATATGTTCTCTAGGTTGAGATCTACGATTATTTGGTAATCCGAGTTTCGGTCACATTACGATGAACAACTTTATGTGCTGCTAAGGTGAGTTTCATTGCTCCCTTTTTAATTGCTTTTGCAATCTATATTTTTGGGCTGAGAATACATGCACTTTATTTTAAACGCAATGGATACAAGTACATACTTAATTCTACACTGAGTTTGAACAGAAAATCTCTTAGCTTTGGTAACTAGTAACTGCCGGTTATAAGAACTGGTGGGCGCGAGTAGTTGTATATGGATCCATAGGGCTTGACATCCCCGTCTGTTCCAGGTATAGAAACCCTAGCCTGAACTATAAAACAGACGTATGCTATTTGAGTGTATTGTACATGTTGGTTACATGTTAAACACAGGGGTACTTATTATATAGACGTTAAAGCTTAGTTACCAGGCTGCTCAATCTTGTAGAATATTTTGATAAACGTTTCTGGATGAAACAACTGAAATCTTGTGATCCACCTTTACATACAGATTATACGAAACAATAAAACTATGAACTCACCAACCTTTGTGTTGACACTTGTTAGCATATTTATTCTCAGGTTTCCTAAAAGTCTTCTGCTGTTTGCTTATATCTTAGACAAGCTATGTGCATGGAGTCTTACATGACATATTTTTCAAGGAAACGTTGCATTCACCAAATCATCATCATGTATCTTATTTTGACTGCATTGTCAACGGAAGTATCATTGTAAACTATTATATTACGGTGATTGTCTATATGTAGAAATCATCAGATGTCGAAAACCTTTGATTTAAATATTCATTTATGGTGTGCCTTTTCAAAAGAATGCAATGTTTACAAAACATATCATATAGAGGTCAAATACCTCGCAATGAAATCGATGAATGACGTGTTCGTCCATATGGATTTGGAGCGATCGTCACAAATAAGATTGTTGAATGTTACGGCTTAAAGGTAATATGGTAAAATATAATTAGTAGTTGAGTAAAAAGAGAGATAAAAAAGATTTAATTTATTGTCAAGAGCCAATAAAATAAGCAAATTTGTTGTTGTATCGTGGTTGAATGTCCCACGCTCCAAAAATATTGTTCCACGACGCCTCATAAACGACGTTGCGAGCGTTGTCATAGTGCCAAATCACAAAACGAATCAACGCACTCTAGGACATGGTCTCACACTCTAACTTGACGATTCACACTCTCATTGGTCATTCACATTCAAATTGAAAATACCAAGTTACATTTAGTAGTAATTAATTACAATTATTATTATTATAGTCATAGAAGTATTCGCTTTTTACTCATATTAATCTTCATTATAGATGGTAAACCAAATTTTGAGTAGTGTACTACCTTCATTTGTTTCTCCTTTTTCATGTATTATCTGTGCAATGGTAGCGTAATGTTTAGAGACATCATCGTAAAGTGGAACTCACTAGTTCAATACGGAATTCATTAGTTCAATCCCAACTCATGTCCCTTTAAGCATTTATTCATGTACTAACTAATCCTTAATATCTGTATAATGAATAGTATCAAAGTTTTTAATAAGAAAACGTAAAATGTAGAAATTTTTGCAAACATACGATATAATAAACTCCTCACCTGTTTGTAGAGGGTTGCGTAAAAAAAAAAAAAAAAAAAAAAAAGGTTTACTCAACAACTATCAACCAGTTCTTCTAAAACACATAATCATCATTTTTCACCTTTTTTTAAATGGAGGTCAAACCCATGTAAAAACACTAGAGCAGATTATTTATATTTTTATATATACAATACAATGGAGGATACATTTTGAGCATTTCTTTTTCTTTTATATATATTTTCACTCTACCTACATTGCAACACATCTTTCATTTTGCCTACACTACAATGAATACCCAAAATAACATACTTTTAAAAATGATGTTCCAAAACTCATCTAAAATACCTACAATTACTACGATGATTGCCAAAACACCGCACTGTCATTACTATATAACGAACGATCTTGAATCTCCAAGTTTGCTATGTGCCAATTTATAAGTTGTGACTGGATGCATTTACACAAAACTAATGCAACTGGAAAAATCCACCACTCACTCTCCTCCCTGTACCAACAAACCAAACTGTCACAACAAGGTTTTATCATTCTGCCTAGACGTGGTAAAATGGGTAACGGGTCAAATACGAAACACATAGTATTAGAGCTTGGTAATGTACTCACATGGTCCATGCCTGAACGTCTGAAGGTGTTTTACTAGGCTGAGAAGAGTAATGAGCGTAGCCACAAATAAAAGCAACCACCTGTCAAAAACATAAAGTAGAATCATATCACCTAATGCATAAACATGTATTTCTATATCAAGCTTTAGAATCTGTAAATGTTTTTTTTAGACACTTACCACATTGACTAAGGACGTTATGTTCCAGAGAGCGTATATACGAGCCAGCCCGGCAGACCGTCTGGGTCCATGACTAAACAGAGCATTAATACCAGCCGGAAATGGAAGCAATATTCCAAGAGGTAATATGAATAGAACCAAGAACACGTGTGCTAAAGAAAATGAATATAACTGGAGCAATGTTAACAAAACAAGACTAAAATCTGCTAATAACAGCATTGAGATCACCAAACCGACAAGATCCTGCACCAAACGTTAATAGATTCCGTTTAGAAACTGAGAAGAGAACATGCTGGCTATAGGTAAATAAGTAAATATTTGTTTATTAAAAACAAGATGGATGAAATAAAGTTACCTGGTGGCCCACAGGCTTGGTGTTATGAATTATGAAAGAGAGGGGAAAGAATACATCTCTGTTTTCCTTGAGTGCTTTCAAACTGTTGATATCTAATACCATAATGTAACTCTTTTTTTGTGTCATATTATTATCATTGGCAACCACGTGCACTTGATTTGAATCCTTTTGTTCTCTTGAATCATGAGTTGAATCTTCTTGAAAGGTGATATCATTATTACTGCCAAAATTAAAAGAGGTTGATGAATACATAATGCAGAGGTTATTATGAGTTAATATTATACTAAACTGATCAATTATAAAACACAAATCCAAACATACACTTCCGTTAATTTAGAAAATATAGAGGTAGATAACTTGAGTAAAAATACCTTCTGATAGTTCCATCAACCCGTACAGAAGAAACCAAAAGTCCATACTGAAAACTGTTCCCATTTGTAGCTTGAAACAACGCAAGGTCAACCCGTATACCATAATTTTTCAAAGTCGGGTTAGCATAAGTTTCAATCCATGTAACAACTGTACGAAACATTACCCCAAGTCGACCTTGACGAACTAATCGTAGTTGTGCATTTAAACCGGCTACAAAGCGATACCAAGTAGTAGGCGGAACAGACTGAAAATAACAAGAGATTATGCATAACAGGTACAACAAGTAAAAAAAAATTGCAAGAAGTTGATCTAATTAGACCAACAATTTCTAACTTCTCACCACATATCCAACATTTAACCCATTTACTTAATAACAGATAAATGTGTAAACTCAAATTAACTATAGCCAAAATTGGATGAGATCAACTAAGTTGGAAGGATAATCCACATATGTCTATATCTAATGCATAAAACATCCTATATAAGTTTTGTAATCTATACAAGAATTGCTTGTATAAATTTGTGGCATAACACAGCAAATTTGTGAAATCGAAGTCCATGGTAACAAGTAAAAAACCTGATTCATAAGAGTTGTAACCACATTGTCACTATGAAGTGAGAAAGGAGCCATGTAACTTCCATCTCCTCCAAACAAAAGAGACAATGGGAGTCTTTGATGAAGACGAGGAGGAAGATCGCTTCTCTTTTCATCACCACCAAGAAAAAAGTCCACGTAAGCTAGCATTAAATCAGACGTTGCAGCAACCTGCAAAAACATATTATCATAAGATATAGTTGATGATAATGACTAAGATAATAATGAGACTTCACCAAAGTCTTTAAATGAGACTTTAATTTGTTTACTTTATAATGGACTAACCTTGAGGCCTTCATAGAGAGCGCGTGATCGACATGAACGCAAGCAAGCATGATCATACTCGGACCTAACGAACTCACGCAGTCGTTGCAGTTTCAACTTCTGCCTCCATTGTTGCCATGACCATGCAAGAGGATAAGCCAGAAAATAAAGAATGCTATACACTGATCCCTCCCACCATTGATAAGTCGCTAATGCATTAATATCTTCTACAAATCTATTGAATGCCCCCTCATACCTGCAATTATGATCAAATACTTTTAAAGATTTGTCACTCACCAACTACTCTAACTAAAAAACTAACCAACACACTGCAACACATGAAACAAAACAAATGGAGCATAGCAACAATGGTTGAGAATTTACACTATATCTATCACTTGATCTGGAGGTGTGTGAGGAAGATGCCAAGGTTCCCTGAATGTATTTTGTCCCATAAAGTACATCCTATGAACATGGCCTTGAGACTGGTCAACCCTGTTGGTTTCCAAAACCTGCAAGCCAAAGGATATGATTAAAGGTGGCATTTTGACCTCTTTACTTATGACTAAGCTTGATCCAGACTATGTTTTATGACTGCTAACTCCAAATGTGAATTGGATGAAAAGGTCAAACGGGTCGAAGGTCATCCAAAGTGTATTTTCAGTGCATTAACCTCCTAAATCATTTGATTAAAAAAAAAACCTTACTACTACCATCTTATTTTTCATTATATTTTACAAACTAATTATATAGAAATTCTAAAACCTGACTCAACCATCCCTATTTGCCCCCTTCTGTATATTACATCATCATTGTTCATGAAGAAGTTTTATAGTCAGAGGGTTTATAACCATTTTCATCAACGTGCATGTATAATATGTCGACAAAGGCACAATACGAGTAGAAATAAAGAACCTCATTAAGAGACTCCAAGAAAGGAAATGAGTGATCTATCTGAGATCCTTGGGTTGGACCAGGCCCTGTTGACTCATCAAACCCTACAAATTTCATCCTTGCAACACTAAGCACAAGCGCCAACAGGATAAGAAGTCCTGATAGAAGAAGCCCAAATAACCACGGCCCACCAAATGTGTCCATCAACTCTTCAAGAGCAGTGTAACAATTTGGCATATGATATTTGTCTGAGATGCATTTATAAGGACACGGAGTTTCGGTAGTACCCCCTATAAAATTTATATAGATAACATTAATTTAAAAGGAGGCAAATAACTCATAAGATCAATACAATAGAATAAAAATCGGCGAAGTCAATACCTCGTATGTAAGTGTAATATGCACGGTGAGGAAGCTCATTGGATGGACACTCAAAACAAAGTTCCTTTTCAGAACCTGTAATATTCTTGTACGTACCAATCGGGCATTCCTGTATAAAAACATACTCTCAAAAAAGTGAAAAACAAATATCGTTTCCATTTAACTATAGATATAGCTACAACAACCATTGCTATAATCAAATGTATGTCATTTTAGTAATATATAGCACATGCAATGATGCAAATCATTGAATGCCTCACTAATGCGAAACAAAAGTGTACTGGCCAAGGTGTTAAGCAAAAAACTACGTATCATCTAAAAACTACTCAATTTGACTGAAAAAGACACTCATAATAACACTTAAAGATATCATTTTAAGCCATAAAGTTATCATACCTCACAAAATGTCCCATAAAGCCCTTTAGGACAAGATTTACCAGTGACACTTCCAGTTTCCCCATCACCACCTTCATCTCCACTCAGTCCACCCCTATATAAAAAACTTAACAATATTAACAACTTAAAATTCCACATCATAAAAGTAATTTGACATAGGATAGGAACCAAGGTTTTATCGAACCAAGTAGAGATGTTTCCTTTAACCGTTGCAACGGGTTGATATACATCCCCAGTAGGTATATGTGACCAATGAAAATGAATCCTTCCGCCACCACCGCCGCCGCTCCCGTTTGGACTACCTCGACCGCCGCCACTTGAAACTGTTCCAGAATTACCAACAGTCAAAGCATTCAAGAACACAAGAATCGTTCCACCAGATCCACCACCAGATCCTTGGAACCAATCATCAACATCATGTTTTTTGTTGATAATATTTTCAACATAACTTCCTCCATCAGCTCCTAATGAACCATCAATAGACAAACTTGACAAAGGATGTTGTGATGAACCAATCACTGCATACATAAAGACATAAAAACATAAAAGTTACTGCCTTTTTTTATTAACAAACTGTATAAACACTTGGCCATAAATTTTACCACGGGAAAAAAAGAAGGAAAATACCTAAAATACCCCCGCCAGCAGTGGAGTCAGTGTTATTCTTATTTCCACCTCCACTGCCTAAAAAACAAGGCAAATTTGGATCTCCATATGGATGACCACCATCAATGCAGGTCCCATTATAACAACCATACCCGCCACTACCACCATAACCACCGCCACTACCACCATAACCACCACTCAAGGCTTCACCCCTGCCAATACCACCTTTGCAACCTGTTAATCAACATATGTATTGCAAATTCAACATCACTTAACTATAAAGGGGCACAATTTTTACCCTTAAAAATGTATAAACGGTTGATTTGATCATATTTTGCCTAATGGACAAAATTTAGTAAATGTTTGAAGGGTCAAATGGTTTGAAATCATCTAATTTGTTTTCAAAATGCATACACCTCCTAATCATTAGAATATTAGATTATCAATGTAACAATAATTTCTTTAAATACATTACTTATTAGTTTAATGACTGATGTGTACCCATATTTGAGGTGCTAATGGTCCCAGTTGATTCAACAGTAACAGTCCTTGCCCTATGAAAATTTACAATAGACCCTCTGATAACACCTTGAACCAGGATATCTTCAACACGACATATCTGAAAAGAAATAACCTATCAGTGTTTACAAAATACCCTAATATGTGTCCATCTCTCATGATGTGTAACTTCTTTTATAATTTACCTGAAGAGTAAAGGACAATGAAGCATTGACATTACAATCGTCAGGTGGATTCAGTAATTCATCTGGACATTGTTGAGAGTTGCAATACAGTTTTGGTGTCCTGAACATTAAGCAAATTAGTACTAGTATTTAGTACCAATAATGAAGCACGATGGGGGTAAGCTACAGTTGTAAAACAGAAACAAACTTACACAGCATTAGCTGTGACATTCTCCAAGGGGCCCCGCAAAACAGATCCTGGACCCACCTTTGAACAAGAAATAGAAGGATCCATTACTCAAGAAGAATACCAGAAATAATAGTTGATAGGAACCAAAATGCACAAGGGTGCAAATAAGTTATGTACATGTAACTTGACAGCTATAGGTGGCAAGATGGGCAGATCAAAAGTTGGGTCAAAACAGGTTACATATAGGCTGGATTGGTAAGCGATAGATTTTTGGTGCAGACATTATGATTTTGAGCAATCATTAGCAGGTCAAGTATGACGACAAATATAGATTATTTTTTGATTAATCAAAATGTTTAAACGAACAAATTGAAGGTTTTATACTATTATGCATATGAGTGCACCTGGGATGACTTCCAAACCAGTGAAACCCATTTGACCAATTTCCTTTAACAATTTAGTGGAGTATAGTTTACGCATCTGACTTATCAGATCAAACATCCGTGAATCCAGCCACTCATACATAATTAGGAAAGGGGTTCATATTTTCTCATTTAGTGACAACCAAAATTACCATTTTGTTACTTGTCTACATGCAAATACAACTATCAGATCACATTAGAAGAAAAGATGCACTTACATTGACACCATAAAACAAAGATAGAACAAGACGTTGAGCTTCAATACAGTCTCCAGGGCCTGATAAGTTCAATAAACCTTGTCCATGAATCCCAAGATTGGCATTTGAGTGTATGGTAGAAGATCCCTAGAAAAGCAAAAGGGTGGTCAATCATAGGAAATCATACCAGACAACTATGGACAATTATAGTCTTATAAAAAAAACCTTGAGAACGATAAGATTGCTAGCCTCAAGAAAAGAATTCTGCACATTCTTGTCACCCTCGACATCAATAAGCAATTGTGCATCCCACATTAAGAACATTTTTACAGTCATGCGCAGAGCACCATAAACCTGAAAATAACAAGATTTAACGTCAAACATAAGATGTTACAGACTTACAGTAACAGATACATTTTTAGGTTATTAAAGTAACAAATACATTTGCATATTATTCGTACTCATGTTTTTAGTTGCAAAGTTTATGGACATGACTAGTGACTGAAATGACAATAAGGATCAGGGGATGGGCACATATTCTACAAACAGTTATATACTAACGTATATTTTACTGCAAATTATGTCAATTGATTCGGCAAGATAACATGTGTCCTCATAGTTTTATCCCTCAATTTCTTCTGTTTATCTTGTCATGTGTTGTTGTGGGTTTGTTTTTGAAGTTTGTTGCATCAAACTATGAAATTTGATGTAATACAAGACAACAAACAAGCAAGATTTATTATTACCATTAGATTCAGCTCAATAAGGTAGGATTCCAATTCTTGCTAGCAATATAACGTAGACGGATAAGGTTTTCCTATTAAAGGCTACCCAGGGAGGGGTAGTATTTTACTTCAGGTTATCCCGTGACCGTTTCTGACCCTTTCCCTGGCCACCCCCAGATATGAGATTTGAACCTAAGACCCCCTGTAAGGATATTAGGACCCTAGGGTAACTGTGAATAGTTAAAAATACCACTATAATAAATTAAAATGGTAAACGGATAAGGATTCCAATCTTCACTTTAGATTTCTTAACTTATCTGTTGTCAATGTGAATTTGTTTCTGAAGTTAAATGCATCTAACTTAATAATTGATAAAATAGTGACAAATGATAAACAAGACAAGGTGATGATTTCATAATTCAGGAAATGAAATACTAATACCATAATTTTTCCTAAATTTATGATTTGACATTTATACTACTGTACGTGCTATACACAACAAAGTTTTCCAAGTATGTACAGTATTTGTGGATACAATAAAAAATAAATATCAACTAACACTTTACCAAGTCAGGAGGCATTTAATGCTAAAGATGATATAACATATACGCATGAGATCTTAGAATATCACACATTATAGCTTGCAGTTAAAACTTAAAATTACTGCTGGACAAGGAATTAGTGTGATCAAATAATCTGTGACCTGTATAAGGTTGGGTGCAAGGCCTTCGTATTCAAACAGCTTAGTAGAATTATACTAATGTATATACAAAGACGAAAATATTCAGATAAAGTGGTGCTTGCCTTTACTATCGAATCACTCATCAACAGCTCTTCTGCAAGTATTTCGAATTCTGACAAAGCATACTGTGATAATCCAAAGCTCAAAATACCTCCATCCAGAACACTGATTTGCCCTTGAACCTAGAAAAATCATCATGATAGGTATGTAAACTCAATCTCCTATTGAAATAAAAAATTAGATCATTAAAAGATCTTATTACACTAACCTGGATACGACTCCAAAGCAAGGGAACAGAAACCTTGGCGAAATTTTGAATAAATATATTTGTCATAAGAGGCTGATAAGAGACCTCCATAAAAAGAGTGTCTGTGTCAGTTGTCATGTTGAAATTATCAACTGTAAGGCTTCGGGTTACAGAATCATAAAAAGTGCCTGCAGCACCCGCATTTGATGGACAGCCTACACTATTACCACCTGCAAAAAAATAAAATTATAAGCAAATAATTCTGTTATCTAAAGGCTTAACAAGATATTCAACCTTGTACTACTATGCGATAAATGCTTAATTCTACCATGGACGAAGATTTTAGGTTCTTCATGCCTGCTAAACACGTCACTAGATATTCTTCCCCCTCCCCCACCACCAAAACCATCACCTCCACAAGCACTTATACTGCCATTTCCAGTCCTGCACATAAAAATGTTGATAATTTCATTAATCTTCAATTACACCTAGAAAAACAGGGACGATTGATAATATTAAACTATCAGTTGAAAAAAGGTTACATTCCTTCTTTCCGAAAATGACCTACTGCATTATATGCTTATAGATGATTTGTTCACTACCTGTTTACTAGAGGGCTTCTGTAGAAGATATTGTGAAGAACTATGTAACCTAAGTACCAGGCTACTTCAAAAGGTAGAGCTCAACAAGTACTACAACTTAAGAGCATATATAAGCTATTAATATATGTAAGTACTATACTCTGAAGCATATCTAAAAATTGCAGTATAAATTTTGGAAACGATAAACACATCACTAATTAAACAAAATATATGATATAGGGGTTGTAGCAGAAACTTATTTAGCTTTTGGATTGCTTAGCCACAATGTTATTCCTTTTTGCAGTATAAAAACCTTTTTAAAAGGTTTCATTTTCCTAAACAAAAGAAAGTGAAAGAAAATATGGCAATTTGCCCTGGCTTGACCAGATTCTGTGAGAACTATATAAGCCAAAAGACACATGAAGGTATACCATCAAGCTATTGTGGCAATTAATTAAACACCCCTGCTATCTAACATCATTGAAATAATTTTAGCAAGCCAGCAATACTATAACTAATATACAAGGTTTAGCACACAACATCCATTTTCCATTTAAAGAAGATAATAATATCATAATGACACTGTTACCAAACCAACTGTTTCAGATTATCCAAATGTTATTCAGTCAATAGCACTCTAACAATGTCCCAGCGATTTGAAAATTGAAATAAATTACAAAATATAACATGTGAATAGGCTTTCCTGTTCGGGTTACCGGGAGGGCGAGTATTCTTACTTTGGTGTACGAGGCCTAACCGGGTTAATTGACCGTTTCCAAACCCTTCCCAAGCCCACCACAAGAATTGAACCTAAGACCTCTTGCAAGTTTGAACCTAAGACCCCTTGCAAGGATCTCAGGGCCACAAGCATTGACCCACACTGGCTCTTGCACTTAGTGATGGTTAACTACAGAAAATAACATGTTATAAAAAAATGTAATGAAGTGTGAGAAATTACATTTTATAAGCCTTAAGGAATATGCTGCCACCTGAACCACCACCACCCTTTGTACCACCATCTCCACCGTCCGCCAACAAAGTGCCATTCATCTCGATATAACTATTTACCCAAACTTTAATCCTCCCACCACCACCACCACCATAATCATCTTCCTTACTTGTAGTCCCACCTTTACTTCCATAACTCCATGGATTCTGTAAACTCGACCACGAATACGCATCACCTCCCCAAACATCCTCCTGACGCTTCTTATCACTTAACAAACACGCCGCACCTCTTCCCCCATATCCTCCACCAGCTCCACCAACCCCTTGAGGAGTCCCACTAGTCTGCTCAGGTGGATCACCAGCTAAACCAGTGGTATTCACAAGAGAACCTATCCCAAAACTCGCATTTGCAGCGATAACCTCAAACGTCCCAGCTATAACAATGGCGTTGTCGTCCAATCTGAAGTCACCTGTAATATTTATTCCAATCTCACACCCTGGAATAACCGAACAACTCACCGTCACATTAGGAAGGATATAAAAATTCCCCTTTCCTGCTATATACATATTCTGAGTTAAATTCAAACTATCAACTAACTCACAAGTAGTATCTAACGAACCAACGCCACCTAATCCATCCTCACATGTTACCGACGGAGGACGCGGCGGAGGTGGTGGCGGCGCCGGCGGCGAGTAATCCTGATGAAACAATCTCACAAACTCATCACTATTATCTCCAAAATCATTCAAATCCAATTGTGAACCTAACACATCACTGTTTATTACAACGAAAACGAACATAATCCGTACGATTAGCGAATAGATACAGTTCGCCATTACTAAATCGATGAAAATGATGTGTCATTACATTTATTGCATCGTAAAAATGTAAACTAACACAAAATTCACCGTAAAAAACGCTAGAAATTTCAGTAGAACACTCGAATTAGATGAAGTAGATGATGAATTAGATTACGAGATATGTAATATCGATAACGAAATTTTAGGGTTATGAATTGTGAAAAAGGGGTTATTGAAAACCCTAGAGAGTGGTTTTTGTTCTAAAAAGGAGGGTTGTGATGTGTGTGGTTTGGTAGACGAAAAAGCAGTTCAAGTTTGAAGCAAGCTAAATTCTATTTTTGGCAAACCAGCTAATGTTAATTCAGAGATAAACTCGTTACACAAGTAGTGTTTTGTGCATTAATGGTTGTACGTTTTCTTGATTTGTTGAATTTTAACTCTGGAATAAGAGGATTTAAGTGTTCAAGTCAAATAACCAACAACCACCATTTCCCAAAAATTCGACGAGATGACGATGAGCACGTGATTTGCATGTGGATGACTATAATAAAGAAATGAAAATTTAATATTTCGGTTTGCGTAGAGTTTAATTTATTTATTTCTTCAATTCTTAAATTGTACGTACACTACGAGTATTAAAAAATAAATTTTCATATGGAACATCTAGATCAGTACCTTTTTTATATTTTAGAACGTGTACGCTAAGCTATTTATAAATAGTTACGACTTACAATTTGCCTTAAAAAAATCACGACATACGACTATGTATTATTATTATTATTATTATTATTATTATTATTATTATTATTATTATTATTATTATATTATGTAATGCAATGCAATGTAAATTAATACATTCTAATTTATCATTTAGACACTTTGAAGCTATATTTTAAAACTACTTTATATATTTTAATCATTTAGACTCTGTTTTACAGTTTCAATTTAGAAAGAAATGAAAATGAAGGAATTTTTTTTTAATCAATTGGCGTCTTCATGAGTTTTCATATGAAAGAAAAGGAAGGAGGTGGATTAATCATTTTAACGTAATTTTCTCTCAAACTCTTCCTTTAAAATTGGAAGGATTCAAGTTCTCTTCCTTTCATCTCATTTCATTTCTTTCATAAAATAACTCTGAAGCATAGCTTTAAGCTGATTTCATTCAAAAATATAAATCAGTAATTTGGTATGCAGTTATTACTATAGGTTGCAAGAGAAATTTAGCTAAGGTTGAAAGATGTCACACCCCTAAATAGGGTCTGGGATATTTGTGACTAATTATATCAAATCACAGTTGTATAAACGAGAACGACTCTATATGAGACGTTTTATTGAGTTTTGCAGCGGAAGATAAATAGATTACATTGTATATAGAACATTAAATGTCTTTAATTGATATGATATGTAATGAAGACTCCAAGCATAGCAAGCAATCATCATCAAAGCAGTAGATATACAGCGGAAGCAATATTTAAGTACCTGAGAATAAACAAGCTTAAAAAGTCAACACGAGGTTGAGTGAGTTCATAGGTTTATCATAAATCAATAGTTCAGTATAGCATTAGACCACAAGATTTCAGTTTAAATTTGATTAATACCAAATATATCAATCAAAAGAGTTGTTGTTTGTAATATCGCGACTAAACAAAAGTTACCCCGTGACACTTGTTATTCATGTCGTTGAATCATTATTATGTAGCCAGAGACCAACGGTCAAATGGACAGAGACGTTACTCTCAATAGCGCTATTCATAATAATTAAGTTTGCATCTTATACCTCAGCAATTAACGATATTACGGCAGGGATTTAGCATGACAAAGCACGTATATAGCATAAAAGTTTGAGTACTTGTGTCTAACGTGTAAAACAGTTATAAAAGTTGCGCATGTTCTAACAACTCGTCCTAATCCATCTGGACGAATACATTACAATTGGTTACATCACGAGGTACTTGACCTCTATATGATACATTTTACAAACATTGCATTCGCTTTTAAAAGACAAACTTTCATTACATTGAAAGTTGACGGCATGCATACCATTTCATAATATATCCAACTATAATTGACTTAATAATATTCTTGATGAACTCAACGACTCGAATGCAACGTTTTTTGAAATATGTCATGAATGACTCCAAGTAATATCTCTAAAATGAGCAAATGCACAGCGGAAGATTTCTTTCATACTTGAGAATAAACATGCTTTCAAGTGTCAACCAAAAGGTTGGTGAGTTCATTAGTTTATGTCAACCAAAAGGTTGGTGAGTTCATTAGTTTATCATAAATTATCATTTTTCAATAATATAATAGACCACAAGATTTCATTTTTCATAAACATCATTCTCATATCAGGCATTTCGCAAACTGCATAGAGATAAAAATCATTCATATGGTGAACACCTGGTAATCGACCTTAACTATATGCATATAGAATATCCCCATCATTCCGGGACTCTCATCGGACATGATAAATTCGAAGTACTAAAGCATCCGTAACCCGGATGGGGCTCGTTGGGCCCGATAGATCTATCTTTAGGATTCGCGTCAATTAGGGTTTCTGTTCCCTAATTCTTAGATTACCAGACTAAAAAGGGGCATATTCGATTTGATAATCCAACCATAGAATGTAGTTTCGATTACTTGTGTCTATTTCGTAAAACATTTATAAAAGCAGCGCATGTATTCTCAGTCCCAAAAACATATATTGCAAAAGCATTTAAAAAGGGAGCAAATGAAAATCACTATACTGTATTTCGTAGTAAAAATACATATGATGTCATTGAACAAGTGCAAGGTTGGTCTTGGATTCACGAACATATATCAAGTATATATATTAACACATATAATCACATAATTCCTTCTATATAATATTTATGTGTATTAAGTGTTGTAGTTATATATATATATATATATATATATATATATATATATATATATATACTTTATTTATGTTTTATATCTTCATTTATATTTTATATATGGTTATTTTGTAAAATAGTCAATATTCATACATATAGTTATATTAATATATATATATATATATATATATATATATATATATATATATATATATATATATATATATTTGTAATTGGTATTATATCAAAAATCAATAATTTGTTATAAAAACAATACTATTAATAATAATAATAATGATTTTAGTAATAACAATAATAATAATAATAATAATAATAATAATAATAATAATAATAATAATAATAATAATAATAATAATAATAATAATAATAATATTAATAATAATAATAATAATAATACTAATGATAATAGTAATTATAATGATAATAATTTTAATAATAATACTAATACTATCATTTAATATATATATATATATATATATAGTGGTAGGATCAAGAGGGAAGTAACCAATCGGGGGGAAGCGGGAGAAAGCAAATTTTTTTTTTCGTTTTTTGAAAAAACTTTGTTCACGAACATTATAGATTGGATGAAAATAAGAACATTTAGAAAAGACACTTCGTGATAAATGTTATTATTTTGGCGGAAAAAAGCTCGAAGAAGTAATATATAACAATTATCGTGTTTTTCGAGCGTATGTTGAGGTTTTAGACATTAGGGTTTAGATATTAGGGTTTATAGGGTTTAGATATCGGGGTTTAGAAATTTAGGGTTTAGGGTTTAGATTTAGGGTTTAGATTTAGGAATTAGATCGAGTTTTAACACGAACGGTTTAGAGTTTAGGGTTTAGGGTTTGGTGTTTTGGGTTTATGGAATAAACCCAAAACACCAAACTCTAAACCCTAAACTCTAAATCGGGCTAAATTTTACTTCACAAAACATGAAGAAAAAAAAACGTTAACATTCTTCACGAACAATATTATCTTGAATGTTATTTTTGTCGATCGTTTTCCCGCCAAAATAATAAAATTCATCACGAAGTGTCTTTTCTAAATGTTCTTATTTTCATCCAATCTATAATGTTCGTGAACAAAGTTTTTTCAAAAATTGAAAAAAAAAATTGCTTCCCCCCGCTTCCCCCCGATTGGTTACTTCCCCATTGATTCCGCCCCTATATATATATATATATATATATATATATATATATATATATATATATATATATATATATATATATATATATATATATATATTTGTAATTGGTATTATATCAAAAATCAATAATTTGTTATAAAAACAATACTATTAATAATAATAATAATGATTTTAGTAATAACAAAAATAATAATAATAATAATAATAATAATAATAATAATAATAATAATAATAATAATAATAATGATAATACTAATTATAATGATAATAATTTTAATAATAATACTAATACTAATACTATCATTTAATAATAATAATAGTTATATGTTAGTACTGAAAATAAGGATTTTAGTAACCTTAATAATAATAATAATAATAATAATAATAATAATAATAATAATAATAATAATAATAATAATAATAATAATAATAATAATAATAATAAGTAATAAGTAATAAGTAAACTACCTCAAAGAAGTAGCCCTTATTAAAATTGTCCAAGTCCGGGTTTGAACCCGCGACGTCCCGTAACAGTTTTACCATCCCTCTGTTCGTGTACTTCTGAAATTATTACCACCCCAAAATATACATGACCCGTAACATCTAGTTCAAACCCACACCCGCCTAACCATTCCTCTACTCTCATTTTCTGTTATAATCTATACTTAAATTTTATTTAACATATATCGTATATGTTTCTTCTTCTTCTTCGATTTAATCGATCAGAGGTAACATAACCATCATAATCATAATCATAATCATATTGACTATCATCACCATCATTTTTAATCTATTACTATCATCATCACCATCATTATATTCATCATTTATCATCGTTACCCATAACCATACGCGTATCATTATCATCATCGTCATCATGTTTATGCACCGTTGCCATCATAATCATTTATTGTTCCCGTTTTCATTTAATTCGGAAAAACAGTCAATAGATCACAAAACCATACGAACACAGCCCAAAAAAATGATATAGCATGATCACGGCCCAATCATACTATCATGTATATGACCCAAAAGAAAAATAGAACCTAGTGGCCCAATCTTACACCCCATTTTACGGCCCAAATAACATGTTCAAATAATAACATGCTAAATTGATTTGAACGAGAGATTAGTGGAGAGTAGGGTCGTTTGTAAAGCATCGTCATTCTTTATCACCATCTATGTTTTTTTTTATGATAGGAACACAAACTATAACAGCAGCGGTATCAATATCATCTTCCTCATTCACCCAGAAGCATAAAAGTAGAAACAGAAACAGTATCAAAAAGCAAAGTTTCGATGAATGGGTGGGAATACTTGTCGGTTTTAAATAAAAGAAGAAAACAATACAGCAGCATCAAACAGTAATATCATTATGTGTTTACTGATCGTGAAAAAAAAATATAAAACAAACGATGTAGCTGTAGCAGTCTAAATGGTTGGCGGCTTAGGGTGTTTGGTTAACTAGAAGTCAGAAGAAATAGCAGCTTTGCAGTAGCAGTTTACAAGTTTTATGGGTGGCGGTTTTTAATAGTGGTATTGGGGTAGAAAATGGTGGCTTGTTTCGAGTGAAATAAAAATGAATATTGCAACCGTAGGAATTTAAATGGGTTCGGTTTGTGTTTATATCGAGCAAATGGTGAAGTAGTCGTACGGTTGTAGTGTTGGAGAAAAGTGGTTTGATCATTGTAGTCGTGAAAAGAAACACGAAAGGTGGTGGTGATTTGTATACCGTTTTTGGTGGTTCTATGATGTGATGGTGACCGGGTTGTGATGATTCTCCGGTGGTGGAGAATGATCGTGAGGTGATCAAGGTGAAATGGGTGGTGTTAATGTGGTGGTGGAGGATGTAGGTGATGGTTTAGGATAGTAATGTGTGGCGACTGAAAGGTGTTATAGGGTAGTGATTAGGGTGTTAAGGTAGTGGCGGCAGTGGTTTGATGGTTGAGATGGGTGACGATGGTGGTTGCTTGACAGTCACGATGATGGTTGACGTAGGAACACCCATGGTTGATGTATGGTTAGTAAAATTTGTCAAAGGAAATTTTAGTTTGTTAACTGAGTGTGTGAATATATTATTGCATATGAAATATATAATATTAATTGTGTACCTCTTTTGAATCATTAAATTTAAAAACGTTGTTACAGCTAAAAGGTGTGGACATCAGACTGCCGACACTTTCATTGGGTATATTTCGTAGTCCGTTGTTATTCAGTTCCGGATAAATGTACGCAGAAAATTCCAAACTTTTAGATTAACTATATTTATTTATTTTGGTCATTATGGTATAAAATTCGATCCTTAATTTGTTAAATAAAAATTATATCAACTGTCCCTCTCATTTATGGGTAAAATATAAAAAGTGTTAAAACTTAACAAATAGTTCCTAAATACGTTTTTAATAAGCCTAAAATTTATAGAACTCATTTTCGTATCACCGTTTATTTTAAAATCACATAAGTTTGTATTTAACTTGTTTAATAGCGATCGACTGACAAACGAGTGCTGTTATTGTTTACTAAATAAATTCGAAACCATATAAATATACATTCAATATACCTTACATATATATATATATATATATATATATATATATATATATATATATATATATATATATATATAGATTTATTTTAATATCATATATTATTATATTTACATTATTAATTAACTCATATAATATTTTAATTTATAATAATTAATATCTATATATATATAAATATATATTTATTTACACATAATGATTCGTGAATCGTCAGGAATAGTCGAAGGGTAATTGATTACATGAACACAGTTCAAAGTTTTTGAAACATCAACATTACAGACTTTGCTTATCGTGTCGGAAACATTAAATCATATAAAGATTAAGTTTAAATTTGGTCGGAAATTTTCGGGTTATCAAAGTACCTACCCGTTAAAGAAATTTCGTCCCGAAATTTGAGTGAGGTGGTCATGACTAACAATAAAAATGTTTTCATGACGCATATGAGTTGATAAATAGAGTTTTATCATTATTGAGTAATACAGATAAAACAATTCGATTATTCGAAGCGTATGAGTGAAGTTATCACAAAAGAGTGAAATGAGATAAACAAGTTTCATCATAACTTTCCACTAGTCATGGTTGAATTCCGGAATTCAAGGGTTTTAAAGAAAATCTTCGAAATCTAAAAGATTTGATTCTTCGGTGAATAAGGAAATTAAGATCTCTATAATTAAATACGGTGATCTGTCCCGATTACTACTTCTGATATTTCCATTATAAATTTACCTTTTCCGTTCCATCAGTTTTCACCACTTCTATACCTTCTTTCTCAGTTCATATATCCAAAAGATTATAATAATGCTTAATTCAGTTCTAATCTTTGATTTTTTCCTAATTATCATTTCTGTCATCCTTCTTTTCAATCTTCCACCAGAAAAATCCGTTTACTTCTACTATTACCTTGGGGTGATACTATTCTTAATTCTACCATGTCTCTATATTGCTATTCGTATTAATATCCACGGTTTGTAACCTTCGTGTTGTTATTGGGCTTTATATTTTCTCTTATATTTTGGAGCTATTTGCCTTTTTATTCTCTTCTCGACCTCTAATAAAGCGAGTAATGGTCCAGAATTCGTAGGTATGTAGTTTGAAATGAACATAATTAATGTTCTAAGAAAGAAATTGTATTAGTACAATTTGACTTGTGAAATTATCATAATTCAAGAGAAAAGCTAGAACTATCAAGAGAATATTTCTTGCTATATGTTTGGAGATTAGGTAGAATGTAAGAGTCGTGTAACATGGCACATGATGATGTTATGATCTGTGAATCATCATGTTTCATTAGAAACTCAGCATGACTTACTGTAATATAATCACGATGATCAAGTGTCATTATATTATACTAACTCATGCATCAATTCCCAACACTACTTCAAAAGACATTCTTATTTTAAACTCGAAGGTTTCAGAATTTAGAAATTAAAATAATTTCTTTTATGATGTAATGCAGATAGCGCGAAGAGGTAAATGATTTCAGATAAGAATAATTGTGGAAATATCTTTAGAAATATAGAGGATATTTATAATGAAAGGTACGATGATATCTTAGAATTTCTAATATCAGAGGATGATGAAGAATATTGTCTGCAGGGGTTTAGAGTCAGGAGCAAGGTATTAGTTAATGAATTCAGCAGATACTGAATCATTTGAATCCATTATGTACAAGTTTAATCCTTGTAATTTGTTCAGAGTCTCCTTCATGATTTGCTCAATTCATTTTTCAGTATCAAAATCTTTGAGCTTTTTCAACATTCTGAGTATTGATTCGTAGACTGGGTGCTTTTCAGAATTTCAAAATGAAAGATCATAATTCTAAGAGGTAAAAGTTATATGTATACATATAACTGCTAATGTAGAAACGCTGCGAGATTCGAAATACTAATCAATGCTTCCCGGTATTTGGTATGGCAACTATCGTTACAAGATGTCGATGAGTACATGATAGGGGTTTAATAAATAAGTATAGAAATTTTTCGGAGAGATTTAAGCCAAGGAGCAACGAGGTTGCTGGTACATCCGTTGGTAATATTGTAGAATATAAAAGGTTTCCCGGTAACAAAGGCGAAAAGACAACGTATATATCAAGGTTATAATAAGGTTGTTTAGAACGAAAAGTTGAAGTTGGCTTGCTGGAGCTGTGACAAAACTGGCTATCTCGAACAGGAGTTGCAAAGTTATTTTCGATAATAACAACGCCAAAGGAACTAGCGCAGACACGTATTAAACGTTTACTCAGTTTTCGAGAGTTTTTTCAGGTGCATAACTATATTCATCAATCTTTTCTTTCGTAGATGAAGTGCGGTTGGTTCATCATCTCGATTGAGGTGTTTTCAAAAATCATGAAAGGTTTGAACGCAGATTGTATTCGTCAAGATACAAACGAGGTTTAAGATGAACTCAAGTGGCAAACTTAAAGAATTGTTTAGTTTCATATGTTATAATCAATATTTTAATTCATTTTAATTGTCCAATGTTGGTAGTCCTCAGTTGATAGTCCACAGTTAGCAGTTCAATAATTCATATATAGTTTAATATATAATATTCGAATTAATTAATACGTATCGTGACCCATTGTATACATGTCTCAGACTCGATCACAACTCAAAGTATATATATTATTATAGAATCAACCTCAACCCTGTATAGCTAACTCGATCATTACTGCATATAGAGTGTCTATGGTTATTCCAAATAATATATATAGATGCGTCGATATGATATGTCAAACCATTGTATAGGTGTCCCGATATTTAAAGTGCGTAAAATAAATAACAGAAATTAAATGACGATAAATAAAGTGCGTAAAGTAAATAACAGAAATTAAATGACGATAAATAAAATTGCGATAAATAAACTACGATAAATAAAATGTAATCAGTTAGCTAGGAACAGTTAGCTAGGATTTTGTTAGCGTGGATTCTTAACAAAATTTTCTCATGGTTAATTTGTTTGTTTCTAACAAATTTTATTTTTGTCCAATGTTTTCTTCATTATGCCACTTGTTGGATTCTGGTAAGTCAAAATCCAAATATGAAATTGAATGAAATGGTTATTTTGTGGTGAACGGATTCGTATATCTGTGGATGTAAATAGGATAGTAAATAACTGTTGAATCAGATTCGAAGGATGTACAGTGTAACTTATTAATGTGAAATCTAAATATTCCTCGGGTATTACCTACCCGTTAAAATATTTTCACCATTAACAGTTTGTACAAAAGAATTTTTAATTACAATCTTTATGAAAACATATATACATATATATTTTCTTCAGATGTAATTATGGATTTAATGAGTCAATTTGATATTAAACTCATTTGATTTACCGTTAGAACGAGAATATGTAATCTCCAAAATATTAGAGATTACATAATGCCATGTAGAACGAAGATAAATGATGTAGAACGATTCGTAGAACAATGAGTAAGTTCGAGGTATGGATTGTTGATGGTACTGGTGCTGTTACTGATGGTACTGTTGGTGCCGGTGATGTTGCTGAAGCTGGTAAATTTTTGCACCATATTTTCCAAATTGGTTACTCGAGCACGAAGTTCGTTGACTTCTTCTATTATTCTGGGATGATTATTGGTCAAAACGAGAGGATGAATAAGGTTTAGAATTTTAGATAGAATATAATCGTGGTGAGATATTCGGGAAATGAGGGTGAAAATGGAGTTTCGAATTGGTTCACCTGTGAGTGCTTCAGGTTCATCGCCAAGAAGAAAATGTGGTGGATGGAAGGGATCACCTCCTTCTTGTCTCCAATGATCAAGTAGGCTACGAACCCATCTCCAATTCATCCAGAATTGATGATGGCTGATTGGTTGATCCATTCCGGTTATACTTCTTTCGGAGCTCAAGTGTGTTTCCATATCGGAATAAC
This sequence comes from Rutidosis leptorrhynchoides, assembly GCF_046630445.1. NCBI lineage: Eukaryota > Viridiplantae > Streptophyta > Magnoliopsida > Asterales > Asteraceae > Rutidosis > Rutidosis leptorrhynchoides. The sequence continues at coordinate 395,741,056 of NC_092338.1, forward strand.
TGTCGGAATAACTATCGAGATAGCTATCGGAATCTGGGGGACTCGAACTGGTTGAGGGATTCATCTCGTGTGATCAGATGAAGGATTTTCAGTAAGAAATAAATTATAGGATGTAGATTAGTACCCTGCAATACATAATTTACATATGCATATATAATACTAAAATCCCATAAATTACGGAGGAATCTACGGAAGCTGTCAGACAAAGGTAACAATAACAGATACGCTAAGATATTAATTTATCTATACACTGTCTATGAAATAGAGGCAGTAAGACGTGTCTAGACTTTAAGGATGATAAGAAAATAATTTTCGACACGAAATGATAAGCAAAACTTTTGACATGCAGACACGGTCGAAGTCCAGGCCCACTAATGCATCTAAACAACTATCAGTTAGACACACTAATGCAAGACCTGGTTCGCTAAGACCAGCGCTCTGATACCAACTCTAACAAACCGTCCTAATCCATCTGGAGGAATACATTACAATTGGTTACATCGCGAGGTACTTGACCTCTATATGACACATTTTACAAACATTGCATTCGTTTTTAAAAGACAAACTTTCATTACATTGAAAGTTGACGGCATGCATACCATTTCATAATATATCCAACTATAATTGACTTAATAATATTCTTGATGAACTCAACGACTCGAATGCAACGTCTTTTGAAAATATGTCATGAATGACTCCTAGTAATATCTCTAAAATGAGCAAATGCACAACGGAAGATTTCTTTCATACCTGAGAATAAACATGCTTTCAAGTGTCAACCAAAAGGTTGGTGAGTTCATTAGTTTATCATAAATAATCATTTTTCAATAATATAATAGACCACAAGATTTCATTTTTCATAAACATCATTCTCATATCTGGCATTTCGCAAACTGCATAGAGATAAAAATCATTCATATGGTGAACACCTGGTAATCTACCTTAACTATATGCATATAGAATATCCCCATCATTCCGGGACTCTCATCGGACATGATAAATTCGAAGTACTAAAGCATCCGTAACCCGGATGGGGCTCGTTGGGCCCGATAGATCTATCTTTAGGATTCACGTCAATTAGGGTTTCTGTTCCCTAATTCTTAGATTACCAGACTAAAAAAGGGCATATTCGATTTGATAATCCAACCATAGAATGTAGTTTCGATTACTTGTGTCTATTTCGTAAAACATTTATAAAAGCAGCGCGTGTATTCTCAGTCCCAAAAACATATATTGCAAAAGCATTTAAAAAGGGAGTAAATGAAACTCACTATACTGTATTTCGTAGTAAAAATACATATGACGTCATTGAACAAGTGCAAGGTTGGCCTTGGATTCGCGAACATATATCAAGTATATATATTAACACATATAATCACATAATTCCTTCTATATAATATTTATGTGTATTAAGTGTTGTAGTTTATATATATATATATATATATATATATATATATATATATATATATATATATATATATATATATATATACTTTATTTATGTTTTATATCTTCATTTATATTTTATATATGGTTATTTTGTAAAATAGTCAATATATATATATATATATATATATATATATATATATATATATATATATATATATATATATTTTTGTAATTGGTATTATATCAAAAATCAATAATTTGTTATAAAAAAAATACTATTAATAATAATAATAATAATGATTTTAGTAATAACAATAATAATAATAATAATAATAATAATAATAATAATAATAATAATATTATTATTATTATTATTAATAATAATATAATACTAATGATAATAGTAATTATAATGATAATAATTTTAATAATAATACTAATACTAATAATATCATTTAATATATATATATATATATATATATATATATATATATATATATATATATACAGTGGTAGGATCAAGAGGAAAGTAACAATCGGGGGGAAGCGGGAGAAAGCAATTTTTTTTTTCGTTTTTTGAAAAAACTTTGTTCACGAACATTATAGATTGGCTGAAAATAAGAACATTTAGAAAAGACACTTCGTGATAAATGTTATTATTTTGACGGGAAAGACACTTCGAAGAAGTATGTAAATTAGGTCTTAAGTATCATCACCATTCACTGATAATGCCCAATTTATACACATTTTTTAACGCGTTATCGGTTCTTTACGTCATTACTTTGGCTTAAATTTGAAGACTTTAGTGTCTGTATGAGCTTAACATGAAGATTATTGATCAAGATTATTGATCAAGGAAGAGTTTATGTGAGTTTGGGTAATATTTGACAAAAACCGACGTCGAGACGAAGACAAATGACAAGCGAGCAAAAAGAATAAAAAAAATAACTTCGTGTTCCAGCAAAAAAATAAAATAAAAATCTCGCGTCCCAATATGATGATTTCGAGTTTCAATTTTTTTTAGCACAACGCGAAGATGGCAATTAGTGGATCGGTGTTTGAATTCCTTTAATATAGTTCGGTGGCTTTGTACTTCAAGTTGGGCTCTAAGCTTGATTTGATCATATATTCTCAGCCGACATCACCCAAATTGGGGTGTATATATCTCGAATTTCATACTCCACGAAACAGACCCAATTAGATTAGGTTTTTACTCCGTAAAATTTTCTTTTATCACCTCTTAAGAGGCAAGTTGGGGTGATCCCACTTGGGAATTTATTTTGTCGACTAGCAGTAAAGGCAAGAAACAATAAAGGCTAATTGAAGACTACACCTTTTCTACTCATTGGATTTCGATACAGACAACTAGAAGGGAGGCGATATTATGTTTTCTTAGTTCATTATAAGACTTTAATGCATATTTTTGTTATTGTTCATGAACATATTTAATTATTGGTACTTTGATTTAATTATTTGTGTCTATGCGAATGATTAATTATTTGTGCTATATGAATTTGTGTTTGTGTTCAATCGATAATATGAACTAATCGTTCTTGTATTTGCTTAGATGATTGAACCTAGGTGAAGGATTGCTTAATCTTTTGTATGTATTATTAATTACTCTTGATTGTGATTCTTAGTTACTCCCATTAATTGACCCATTGATTACTAGTTTGTTGGTTGATGTAACGAGAGTTACTAGATCAATTAATTTATCTAGGTTATTGAGAAATAAATAGATAAGTTGAATAACATACGGGAGACCTGTGTGATTAGATTAGTAATTAATCACATCAATTGAGTAGGTAATTGTGAAGCCTAAAGAGGGACACCGACTTACCCTTCAACTGAATCATAATTTTGAGTAGTTACAACTGATTGAATGTGTTCTTCAGAAGCGTATGGGAGACCAACGTGAAAAACCGACACTTTCATGATAGAATTAGTATCTAAGTTAGGGACACCAGCTTATCTTACAAATTGATTAATGAACTTGATTAACGAGAGTTATACTTAGGGATTTAATCACATTGTTCTTAATAAAAGCAATCCAGAACCTAGGGAATTGAATCTAAGTGAATACCCCTTTATCTATTTGAATTCGTATTTTCTTTCTTTGTTTTAATTAATTTTAAATCAAAACCCCATTTATAAAACTTAAATCTTTAGAATAATTATTAGTCTTTAAATCTTAAACACTGCTCTCTGTGGACGAATTCGTAATCATATTACAATTAGATTATGTGTGTTTTACGCATATCAAATTTTTGGCGCTGCTGCCGGGGAGCGGTGTGTTTTAGGATTTTAATAGCTCTTAGTTGTTCGATCCTTTTGTGGGAATTCGTTTCTGCAAAAGTTACTTTTTGTTATTTTATTTTGTTTGGTTTTACGCGTTTGTTTGTTTTTGGTGTGATAAGCTAGATGGCCGGGCAAGAATCTTTGTATGACTTCTTATGGGCAAGAGTAATGAATGATGGTGAACAATTGGGCACGAACGATGATTCTGTTTATGGGTATGTGAATGATGGTCACATGGGTAATCATGATAATGGGTGTATGGATTCGTGGCAAGCTAATGGTGAGTCGGATGGTTATTGTGCTGCTTATGATGGTTGTTATCGAGACAGGGGTTATGATGATAGTTACATGAATGATTTCGCCCCCATCGATCAACCTTGTGATAATGGTTCCATATCTAATTTTGACTCTTTCAATCAACCAATGGACTATTGTTATGAGGGGGATGACTCGATATGGGATTCTTCACAACATCAATTCCAAGAGACGGAATCTGTTTTAAATGTAAGGATTGATCCGAGAGATGTTGGTGGAGGTTACCGTTTGGTCAAAGATATTGATCACATTCCTATGTATATGTTGGAGAGATACCATTTGACGGGGAATTATAATGATATACCCATGTTTCTACTAGAGGAAATCCCAACGGTCCCACCAAGGGATGAATATGAGCCTATAACTACTCTTCCACCTACCACCTCAGTTCAGACGACAGACATTTATTCATGTGATAATGATAAGGATGAGGATGTTACGCCTGAGATATCTGCAGTATATAATGAGGCAGTTGGGTATAATTTTGATAATGAGGAGGTGTTAACATTTGAGGATGAAGTGGTGGAGTCATCAAAGATTATTGAGGATGAGGAACTTGTTTTAGAGGAACCAATTGAGGAGTCACCTATTCAGGTGGAATTGGTATATCTTCACGAGGTTAGCACTTGGAATATAATGAAAGATGATCCGTTTGGACACCATCCACCTGTGAGAGTTAACCTGTTATTGCAAGCCGCATTTGGAGGGGAGTCACTTATTGACTCTTGGGTTAGTTTAGTCTTTCTCATGAAAATGAAAAAGATTGTTTTACTTGTCTTATATACTATCCGAGGAGTTAATTACTGGCTCACATTACTTATTCCTGGAACGTTTTCCACTGATTTCATATGTCGTCCGATAAGTGTGGGGGAGGATGACCCCACTAGGCTTTAAAAGAAGGGGTCAAGTCGGGTGCACGATGAAATGTCCCGTTCTTATTGATTAAAAACGTTCCATATTAATTGATTTCGTTGCGAGGTTTTGACCTCTATATGAGACGTTTTTCAAAGACTGCATTCATTTTTAAAACAAACCATAACCTTTATTTCATAAATAAAGGTTTAAAAAGCTTTACGTAGATTATCAAATAATGATAATCTAAAATATCCTGTTTACACACGACCATTACATAATGGTTTACAATACAAATATGTTACATCGAAATCAGTTTCTTGAATGCAGTTTTTACACAATATCATACAAACATGGACTCCAAATCTTGTCCTTATTTTAGTATGCAACAGCGGAAGCTCTTAATATTCACCTGAGAATAAACATGCTATAAACGTCAACAAAAATGTTGGTGAGTTATAGGTTTAACCTATATATATCAAATCGTAACAATAGACCACAAGATTTCATATTTCAATACACATCCCATACATAGAGATAAAAATCATTCATATGGTGAACACCTGGTAACCGACATTAACAAGATGCATATATAATAATATCCCCATCATTCGGGACACCCTTCGGATATGATATAAATTTCGAAGTACTAAAGCATCCGGTACTTTGGATGGGGTTTGTTAGGCCCAATAGATCTATCTTTAGGATTCGCGTCAATTAGGGTGTCTGTTCCCTAATTCTTAGATTACCAGACTTAATAAAAAGGGGCATATTCGATTTCGATAATTCAACCATAGAATGTAGTTTCACGTACTTGTGTCTATTTTGTAAATCATTTATAAAACCTGCATGTATTCTCATCCCAAAAATATTAGATTTTAAAAGTGGGACTATAACTCACTTTCACAGATTTTTACTTCGTCGGGAAATAAGACTTGGCCACTGGTTGATTCACGAACCTATAACAATATATACATATATATCAAAGTATGTTCAAAATATATTTACAACACTTTTAATATATTTTGATGTTTTAAGTTTATTAAGTCAGCTGTCCTCGTTAGTAACCTACAACTAGTTGTCCACAGTTAGATGTACAGAAATAAATCGATAAATATTATCTTGAATCAATCCACGACCCAGTGTATACGTATCTCAGTATTGATCACAACTCAAACTATATATATTTTAGAATCAACCTCAACCCTGTATAGCTAACTCCAACATTCACATATAGAGTGTCTATGGTTGTTCCGAAATATATATAGATGTGTCGACATGATAGGTCGAAACATTGTATACGTGTCTATGGTATCTCAAGATTACATAATATACAATACAAGTTGATTAAGTTATGGTTGGAATAGATTTGTTACCAATTTTCACGTAGCTAAAACGAGAAAAATTATCCAATCTTGTTTTACCCATAACTTCTTCATTTTAAATCCGTTTTGAGTGAATCAAATTGCTATGGTTTCATATTGAACTATATTTTATGAATCTAAATAGAAAAAGTATAGGTTTATAGTCGGTAAAATAAGTTACAAGTCGTTTTTGTAAAGGTAGTCATTTCAGTCGAAAGAACGACGTCTAGATGACCATTTTAGAAAACATACTTCCACTTTGAGTTTAACCATAATTTTTGGATATAGTTTCATGTTCATAATAAAAATCATTTTCTCAGAATAACATCTTTTAAATCAAAGTTTATCATAGTTTTTAATTAACTAACCCAAAATAGCCCGCGGTGTTACTACGACGGCGTAAATCCGGTTTTACGGTGTTTTTCGTGTTTCCAGGTTTTAAATCATTAAGTTAGCATATTATATAGATATAGAACATGTGTTTAGTTGATTTTAAAAGTCAAGTTAGAAGGGTTAACTTTTGTTTGCGAACAAGTTTAGAATTAACTAAACTATGTTCTAGTGATTACAAGTTTAAACCTTCGAATAAGATAGCTTTATATGTATGAATCGAATGATGTTATGAACATCATTACTACCTTAAGTTCCTTGGATAAACCTACTGGAAAAGTGAAAAATGGATCTAGCTTCAATGGATCTTTGGATGGCTAAAAAGTTCTTGAAGCAGAATAATGACACGAAAACAAGTTCAAGTAAGATCATCGCTTGAAATAAGATTGTTATAGTTATAGAAATTGAACCAAAGTTTGAATATGATTATTACCTTGTATTAGAATGATAACCTACTGTAAGAAACAAAGATTTCTTGAGGTTGGATGATCACCTTACAAGATTGGAAGTGAGCTAGCAAACTTGAAAGTATTCTTGATTTTATGTAACTAGAACTTGTAGAATTTATGAAGAACACTTAGAACTTGAAGATAGAACTTGAGAGAGATAAATTAGATGAAGAAAATTGAAGAATGAAAGTGTTTGTAGGTGTTTTTGGTCGTTGGTGTATGGATTAGATATAAAGGATATGTAATTTTGTTTTCATGTAAATAAGTCATGAATGATTACTCATATTTTTGTAATTTTATGAGATATTTCATGCTAGTTGACAAATGATGGTTCCCAAATGTGTTAGGTGACTCACATGGGCTGCTAAGAGCTGATCATTGGAGTGTATATACCAATAGTACATACATCTAAAAGCTGTGTATTGTACGAGTACGAATACGGGTGCATACGAGTAGAATTGTTGATGAAACTGAACGAGGATGTAATTGTAAGAATTTTTGTTAATTAGAAGTATTTTGATAAGTGTATTGAAGTCTTTCAAAAGTGTATAAATACATATTAAAACACTACATGTATATACATTTTAACTGAGTCGTTAAGTCATCGTTAGTCGTTACATGTAAGTGTTGTTTTGAAACCTTTAGGTTAACGATCTTGTTAAATGTTGTTAACCCAATGTTTATAATACCAAATGAGATTTTAAATTATTATATTATCATGATATTATCATGTATGAATATCTCTTAATATGATATATATTCATTAAATGTCTTTACAACGATAATCGTTACATATATGTCTCGTTTAAAAATCATTAAGTTAGTAGTCTTGTTTTTTACATATGTAGTTCATTGTTAATATACTTAATGATATGTTTACTTATCATAGTATCATGTTAACTATATATATATCCATATATATGTCATCATATAGTTTTTACAAGTTTTAACGTTCGTGAATCACCGGTCAACTTGGGTGGTCAATTGTCTATATGAAACATATTTCAATTAATCAAGTCTTAACAATTTTGATTGCTTAACATGTTGGAAATATTTAATCATGTAAATATCAATCTCAATTAATATATATAAACATGGAAAAGTTCGGGTCACTACAGTACCTACCCGTTAAATAAATTTCGTCCCGAAATTTTAAGCTGTTGAAGGTGTTGACGAATCTTCTGGAAATAGATGCGGGTATTTCTTCTTCATCTGATCTTCACATTCCCAGGTGAACTCGGGTCCTCTACGAGCATTCCATCGAACCTTAACAATTGGTATCTTGTTTTGCTTAAGTCTTTTAACCTCACGATGCATTATTTCGACGGGTTCTTCGATGAATTGGAGTTTTTCGTTGATTTGGATTTCATCTAACGGAATAGTGAGATATTCTTTAGCAAAACATTTCTTCAAATTCGAGACGTGGAAAGTGTTATGTACAGCTGCGAGTTGTTGAGGTAACTCAAGTCGGTAAGCTACTGGTCCGACACGATCAATAATCTTGAATGGTCCAATATACCTTGGATTTAATTTCCCTCGTTTACCAAATCGAACAACGCCTTTCCAAGGTGCAACTTTAAGCATGACCATCTCTCCAATTTCAAATTCTATATCTTTTCTTTTAATGTCAGCGTAGCTCTTTTGTCGACTTTGGGCGGTTTTCAACCGTTGTTAAATTTGGATGATCTTCTCGATAGTTTCTTGTATAATCTCTGGACCCGTAATCTGTCTATCCCCCACTTCACTCCAACAAATCGGAGACCTGCACTTTCTACCATAAAGTGCTTCAAACGGCGCCATCTCAAAGCTTGAATGGTAGCTGTTGTTATAGGAAAATTCTGCTAACGGTAGATGTCGATCCCAACTGTTTCCGAAATCAATAACACATGCTCGTAGCATGTCTTCAAGCGTTTGTATCGTCCTTTCGCTCTGCCCATCAGTTTGTGGATGATAGGCAGTACTCATGTCTAGACGAGTTCCTAATGCTTGCTGTAATGTCTGCCAGAATCTTGAAATAAATCTGCCATCCCTATCAGAGATAATAGAGATTGGTATTCCATGTCTGGAGATGACTTCCTTCAAATACAGTCGTGCTAACTTCTCCATCTTGTCATCTTCTCTTATTGGCAGGAAGTGTGCTGATTTGGTGAGACGATCAACTATTACCCAAATAGTATCAAAACCACTTGCAGTCCTTGGCAATTTAGTGATAAAATCCATGGTAATGTTTTCCCATTTCCATTCCGGGATTTCGGGTTGTTGAAGTAGACCCGATGGTTTCTGATGCTCAGCTTTGACCTTAGAACACGTCAAACATTCTCCTACGTATTTAGCAACATCGGCTTTCATACCCGGCCACCAAAAATGTTTCTTGAGATCCTTGTACATCTTCCCCGTTCCAGGATGTATTGAGTATCTGGTTTTATGAGCTTCTCTAAGTACCATTTCTCTCATATCTCCAAATTTTGGTACCCAAATCCTTTCAGCCCTATACCGGGTTCCGTCTTCCCGAATATTAAGATGCTTCTCTGATCCTTTGGGTATTTCATCCTTTAAATTTCCCTCTTTTAAAACTCCTTGTTGCGCCTCCTTTATTTGAGTAGTAAGGTTATTATGAATCATTATATTCATAGATTTTACTCGAATGGGTTCTCTGTCCTTCCTGCTCAAGGCATCGGCTACCACATTTGCCTTTCCCGGGTGGTAACGAATCTCAAAGTCGTAATCATTCAATAATTCAATCCACCTACGCTGCCTCATATTTAGTTGTTTCTGATTAAATATGTGTTGAAGACTTTTGTGGTCGGTATATATAATACTTTTGACCCCATATAAGTAGTGTCTCCAAGTCTTTAATGCAAAAACAACCGCGCCTAATTCCAAATCATGCGTCATATAATTTTGTTCGTGAATCTTCAATTGTCTAGACGCATAAGCAATCACCTTCGTTCGTTGCATTAATACACAACCGAGACCTTGCTTTGATGCATCACAATAAATCACAAAATCATCATTCCCTTCAGGCAATGACAATATAGGTGCCGTAGTTAGCTTTTTCTTCAATAACTGAAACACTTTCTCTTGTTCATCATTCCATTCAAATTTCTTCCCTTTATGCATTAATGCAGTCAAGGGTTTTGCTATTCTGGAAAAGTCTTGGATGAACCTTCTGTAGTAACCGGCTAGTCCTAAAAACTGGCGTATGTGTTTCGGAGTTTTCGGGGTTTCCCACTTTTCAACAATTTCTATCTTTGCCGGATCCACCTTAATACCTTCTTTGTTCACTATGTGACCGAGGAATTGAACTTCTTCCAACCAAAATGCACACTTTGAAAACTTAGCGTACAATTCTTCCTTCCTCAATACTTCTAATACCTTTCTCAAATGTTCACCGTGTTCTTGGTCATTCTTTGAGTAAATAAGTATGTCATCAATGAAAACAATGACAAACTTGTCAAGGTATGGTCCACACACTCGGTTCATAAGGTCCATGAACACAGCTGGTGCATTAGTTAAACCAAATGGCATGACCATATACTCGTAATGACCGTAACGTGTTCTGAAAGCAGTCTTTGGAATATCATCTTCTTTCACCCGCATTTAATGATAACCGGAACGTAAGTCAATCTTTGAATAAACAGACGAGCCTTGTAGTTGATCAAATAAGTCGTCGATTCTCGGTAGTGGGTAGCGGTTCTTGATGGTAAGTTTGTTCAACTCTCGGTAGTCAATACACAACCTGAATGTACCATCTTTCTTCTTGACAAACAAAACAGGAGCTCCCCACGGTGATGTGCTTGGTCGAATGAAACTACGCTCTAAAAGTTCTTGTAATTGGCTTTGCAGTTCTTTCATCTCGCTGGGTGCGAGTCTGTAAGGAGCACGAGCTATTGGTGCAGCTCCTGGTACAAGATCTATTTGAAATTCAACGGATCGATGTGGGGGTAATCCCGGTAATTCTTTCGGAAATACATCGGGAAATTCTTTTGCAATGGGAACATCATTGATGCTCTTTTCTTCAGTTTGTACTTTCTCGACGTGTGCTAGAACAGCATAGCAACCTTTTCTTATTAGTTTTTGTGCCTTCAAATTACTAATAAGATGTAGCTTTGTGTTGCCCTTTTCTCCGTACACCATTAAGGGTTTTCCTTTTTCTCGTATAATGCGAATTGCATTTTTGTAACAAACGATCTCTGCTTTCACTTCTTTCAACCAGTCCATACCGATTATCACATCAAAACTCCCTAACTCTACTGGTATCAAATCAATCTTAAATGTTTCGCTAACCAGTTTAATTTCTCGATTCCGACTTATATTATCTGCTGAAATTAATTTACCATTTGCTAATTCGAGTAAAAATTTACTATCCAAAGGCGTCAATGGACAACTTAATTTAGCACAAAAATCTCTACTCATATAGCTTCTATCCGCACCCGAATCAAATAAAACGTAAGCAGATTTATTGTCAATAAGAAACGTACCCGTAACAAGCTCCGGGTCTTCCTGTGCCTCTGCCGCATTAATATTGAAAACTCTTCCGCGGCCTTGTCCATTCGTGTTCTCCTGGTTCGGGCAATTTCTAATAATGTGGCCTGGTTTTCCACATTTATAACAAACTACATTTGCATAACTTGCTCCGACACTACTTGCTCCGCCATTACTCGTTCCGACACCATTTGCTCCTTTCGTTCTATTAACCCCTGGTCCGTAGACCTCACACTTTGCCGCGCTATGACCATTTCTTTTACACTTGTTGCAAAATTTGGTGCAGAACCCCGAGTGATACTTTTCACACCTTTGGCATAGCTGCTTCTGATTGTTGTTGTTGTTGCGGTTATTATTGTTGTTGGGATGATTGTTGTAGTTGCTGTTGTTGTTGTTGTTGTTGTTATTGTTATTGTTGTTGGGCCGTTTGTTGTAGTTGCGATTGATGTTGCGATTATTGGGATAATTGTTGCGATTATTGTTGTAATTGCTGTTGTTGTTGTATTGGTGATTCTTATCACCGTTTTCCTCCCACTTTCTTTTGACTTGCTTCACATTGGCCTCTTCAGCAGTCTGTTCTTTAATTCTTTCTTCAATCTGGTTCACTAGTTTGTGAGCCATTCTACATGCCTGTTGTATGGAGGCGGGCTCGTGTGAACTTATATCTTCTTGGATTCTTTCCGGTAATCCTTTCACAAACGCGTCGATCTTCTCTTCCTCATCTTCGAATGCTCCCGGACACAATAGGCACAATTCTGTGAATCGTCTTTCGTACGTGGTAATATCAAATCCTTGGGTTCATAACCCTCTAAGTTCTGTCTTGAGCTTATTGACCTCGGTTCTGGGACGGTACTTCTCGTTCATCAAGTGCTTGAATGCTGACCACGGTAGTGCGTACGCATCGTCTTGTCCCACTTGCTCTAGATAGGTATTCCACCATGTTAACGCAGAACCTGTGAAGGTATGCGTAGCGTACTTCACTTTGTCCTCTTCAGTACACTTACTTATGGCAAACACCGATTCGACCTTCTCGGTCCACCGTTTCAATCCGATCGGTCCTTCAGTTCCATCAAATTCCAAAGGTTTGCAGGCAGTGAATTCTTTGTAGGTGCATCCTACACGATTTCCTGTACTGCTAGATCCAAGGTTATTGTTGGTATGTAGCGCAGCCTGTACTGCGGCTATGTTTGAAGCTAGAAAAGTACGGAATTCCTCTTCATTCATATTCACGGTGTGTCGAGTAGTCGGTGCCATTTCCTTCAAAATAGTCAAATGGAACAAGTTAATCATATAGAATATTAAGAGTAGTTAATAGTATTTCGTAGCATAATATGAACTCATTTATAAAAGCTTTTTCTTCATATTAGCATTTTATAAGTTTAAATTCGGGTAGTACCTACCCGTTAAGTTCATACTTAGTAGCTAATATACAATTCAACTACTACAATTCTATATGAAAAACTGATTATAATAATATTTCGCGTTCAAACTTTTACACAATATTTTACAAACTTACAATACCGCTTATTTTACATATAGCATGAAATATAGCACACAATAAATTTGATCCAAGATGGTTGTGAAGATAATTCTAGCTAGTACACAAGTCGTTCAGCAAAGGCAATAAAGACACGTAATTCATACGTCCAGAAACAAGTCATGCATTCTGGTTTTACTAGGATTACTTCCCATCCTTGGTCTTGTGGAACATAACCGTTATGGCCGTTGATAAGACAGCGTGTTGTAACGTCGTCAAAGGGACGAGGGTTATGTAATGTCCAACAGTCCCGTAACAATCTAAAAACCTCATTTCTTACCCCAATTACCGACTCCGTCACTTGTAGGAACGTTTTGTTTAATAGTTGTAGGCCGATGTTCTTGTTCTCACTTTGGTGAGAAGCGAACATTACTAATCCGTAAGCATAACATGCTTCTTTATGTTGCATGTTAGCCGCTTTTTCTAAATCACGAAGTCCAATATTCGGATATATTGAGTCAAAATAATTTCTTAACCCATTGCGTAAAATAGCATTTGGGTACCCCGCAATATATGCGTCAAAGTAAACACATCGTAACTTATGGATTTCCCAATGTGATATCCCCCATCTTTCGAACGAAAGCCTTTTATAAACCAAGGCATTCTTGAAACGTTCTTCGAATGTCTTACAAACTGATCTCGCCTTAAATAGTTGTGCCGAAGAATGCTGACCGACTCTAGACAAGATTTCATCAATCATGTCTCCGGGTAGGTCTCTTAAAATATTGGGTTGTCTATCCATTTTGTGTTTTTATACTGTAAAATAGACAAGAGTTAGATTCAAAAAAAAAAAATACTTATTAATACAAGCAATTTTTACATATATCATAAAGCATAAGCACACTATATTACATATATTACACCACACGAATACAACTATCTTATTCCGACTCGCTTGTTTCTTCTTCTTCTTCGGTTTTGGTTCGCTTTGCCAAGTTTCTAGGGATATATGATGTTCCCCTAATACGAGCCGTAATTTTTCACATTGGTTTAGAAAAACCTGGTGGTTTAGAGGTTCCCGGGTCATTGTTACAACTTAAGGACTTCGGGGGTTGACGATACATATAAAGTTCATCGGGGTTGGAATTAGATTTCTCTATTTTTATGCCCTTTCCCTTATTATTTTCTTTTGCCTTTTTAAATTCAGTTGGGGTAATTTCTATAACATCATCGAAATTCTCGTCGGAATCCGATTCATCGGAGAATTGGTAATCCTCCCAATATTTTGCTTCCTTGGCGGAAACACCATTGACCATAATTAACCTTGGTCGGTTGATTGAGGATTTTCTTTTACTTAACCGTTTTATTATTTCCCCCGCCGGTTCTATTTCTTCATCCGGTTCCTCCTCTTCCGGTTCTGATTCTTCTTCCGGTTCTGACTCTTCTTCCGGTTCCTCTTCGGGAACTTGTGAATCAGTCCACGAATCATTCCAATTTACATTTGACTCTTCATTATTATTAGGTGAGTCAATGGGACTTGTTCTAGAGGTAGACATCTATCACATAATATCAAACGCGTTAAGAGATTAATATATCACATAATATTCACATGTTAAAAATATATAGTTTCCAACAAAATTTGTTAAGCAATCATTTTTCAAGTAAACACGGTCGAAGTCCAGACTCACTAATGCATCCTAACAAACACGATAAGACACACTAATGCAAAATTCTGGTTCTCTAAGACCAACGCTCGGATACCAACTGAAATGTCCCGTTCTTATTGATTAAAAACGTTCCATATTAATTGATTTCGTTGCGAGGTTTTGACCTCTATATGAGACGTTTTTCAAAGACTGCATTCATTTTTAAAACAAACCATAACCTTTATTTCATAAATAAAGGTTTAAAAAGCTTTACGTAGATTATCAAATAATGATAATCTAAAATATCCTGTTTACACACGACCATTACATAATGGTTTACAATACAAATATGTTACATCGAAATCAGTTTCTTGAATGCAGTTTTTACACAATATCATATAAACATGGACTCCAAATCTTGTCCTTATTTTAGTATGCAACAGCGGAAGCTCTTAATATTCACCTGAGAATAAACATGCTATAAACGTCAACAAAAATGTTGGTGAGTTATAGGTTTAACCTATATATATCAAATCGTAACAATAGACCACAAGATTTCATATTTCAATACACATCCCATACATAGAGATAAAAATTATTCATATGGTGAACACCTGGTAACCGACATTAACAAGATGCATATATAATAATATCCCCATCATTCCGGGACACCCTTCGGATATGATATAAATTTCGAAGTACTAAAGCATCCGGTACTTTGGATGGGGTTTGTTAGGCCCAATAGATCTATCTTTAGGATTCGCGTCAATTAGGGTGTCTGTTCCCTAATTCTTAGATTACCAGACTTAATAAAAAGGGGCATATTCGATTTCGATAATTCAACCATAGAATGTAGTTTCACGTACTTGTGTCTATTTTGTAAATCATTTATAAAACCTGCATGTATTCTCATCCCAAAAATATTAGATTTTAAAAGTGGGACTATAACTCACTTTCACAGATTTTTACTTCGTCGGGAAGTAAGACTTGGCCACTGGTTGATTCACGAACCTATAACAATATATACATATATATCAAAGTATGTTCAAAATATATTTACAACACTTTTAATATATTTTGATGTTTTAAGTTTATTAAGTCAGCTGTCCTCGTTAGTAACCTACAACTAGTTGTCCACAGTTAGATGTACAGAAATAAATCGATAAATATTATCTTGAATCAATCCACGACCCAGTGTATACGTATCTCAGTATTGATCACAACTCAAACTATATATATTTTGGAATCAACCTCAACCCTGTATAGCTAACTCCAACATTCACATATAGAGTGTCTATGGTTGTTCCGAAATATATATAGATGTGTCGACATGATAGGTCGAAAAATTGTATACGTGTCTATGGTATCTCAAGATTACATAATATACAATACAAGTTGATTAAGTTATGGTTGGAATAGATTTGTTACCAATTTTCACGTAGCTAAAATGAGAAAAATTATCCAATCTTGTTTTACCCATAACTTCTTCATTTTAAATCCGTTTTGAGTGAATCAAATTGCTATGGTTTCATATTGAACTCTATTTTATGAATCTAAATAGAAAAAGTATAGGTTTATAGTCGGAAAAATAAGTTACAAGTCGTTTTTGTAAAGGTAGTCATTTCAGTCGAAAGAACGACGTCTAGATGACCATTTTAGAAAACATACTTCCACTTTGAGTTTAACCTTAATTTTTGGATATAGTTTCATGTTCATAATAAAAATCATTTTCTCAGAATAACATCTTTTAAATCAAAGCTTATCATAGTTTTTAATTAACTAACCCAAAACAGCCCGCGGTGTTACTACGACGGCGTAAATCCGGTTTTACGGTGTTTTTCGCGTTTCCAGGTTTTAAATCATTAAGTTAGCATATCATATAGATATAGAACATGTGTTTAGTTGATTTTAAAAGTCAAGTTAGAAGGGTTAACTTTTGTTTGCGAACAAGTTTAGAATTAACTAAACTATGTTCTAGTGATTACAAGTTTAAACCTTCGAATAAGATAGCTTTATATGTATGAATCGAATGATGTTATGAACATCATTACTACCTTAAGTTCCTTGGATAAACCTACTGGAAAAGTGAAAAATGGATCTAGCTTCAACGGATCTTTGGATGGCTCGAAGTTCTTGAAGCAGAATCATGACACGAAAACAAGTTCAAGTAAGATCATCGCTTGAAATAAGATTGTTATAGTTATAGAAATTGAACCAAAGTTTGAATATGATTATTACCTTGTATTAGAATGATAACCTACTGTAAGAAACAAAGATTTCTTGAGGTTGGATGATCACCTTACAAGATTGGAAGTGAGCTAGCAAACTTGAAAGTATTCTTGATTTTATGTAACTAGAACTTGTAGAATTTATGAAGAACACTTAGAACTTGAAGATAGAACTTGAGAGAGATCAATTAGATGAAGAAAATTGAAGAATGAAAGTGTTTGTAGGTGTTTTTGGTCGTTGGTGTATGGATTAGATATAAAGGATATGTAATTTTGTTTTCATGTAAATAAGTCATGAATGATTACTCATATTTTTGTAATTTTATGAGATATTTCATGCTAGTTGACAAATGATGGTTCCCAAATGTGTTAGGTGACTCACATGGGCTGCTAAGAGCTGATCATTGGAGTGTATATACCAATAGTACATACATCTAAAAGCTGTGTATTGTACGAGTACGAATACGGGTGCATACGAGTAGAATTGTTGATGAAACTGAACGAGGATGTAATTGTAAGCATTTTTGTTAATTAGAAGTATTTTGATAAGTGTATTGAAGTCTTTCAAAAGTTTATAAATACATATTAAAACACTACATGTATATACATTTTAACTGAGTCGTTAAGTCATCGTTAGTCGTTACATGTAAGTGTTGTTTTGAAACCTTTAGGTTAACGATCTTGTTAAATGTTGTTAACCCAATGTTTATAATACCAAATGAGATTTTAAATTATTATATTATCATGATATTATCATGTATGAATATCTCTTAATATGATATATATCCATTAAATGTCTTTACAACGATAATCGTTACATATATGTCTCGTTTAAAAATCATTAAGTTAGTAGTCTTGTTTTTTACATATGTAGTTCATTGTTAATATACTTAATGATATGTTTACTTATCATAGTATCATGTTAACTATATATATATATCCATATATATGTCATCATATAGTTTTTACAAGTTTTAACGTTCGTGAATCACCGGTCAACTTGGGTGGTCAATTGTCTATATGAAACATATTTCAATTAATCAAGTCTTAACAAGTTTGATTGCTTAACATGTTGGAAACATTTAATCATGTAAATATCAATCTCAATTAATATATATAAACATGGAAAAGTTCGGGTCACTACACACGACTCGTTAAATATGCACCATATATCCTTGTACATTATATTGCGTGTGTTTTAAAACTAAAAACCCTAAAAATTTGAAAAACCCAAAATCCAAAAATATTTTCCTTTTTGTGTTTTGTTCTTTTATAATCATTGCAGGTACGATAATGTGATGACAATCGATGAATGACCGTCAGTGCAGAGCCATCTGTCACTCCGTTGCACGATTATATTGCTCTACATTCGGTTATGTGAAAGGACCCGTCCTAATCCATTCGGATGAATACATTACAATTTATTACATCGCGAGGTACTTGACCTCTATATGATACATTCTACAAACATTGCATTCGTTTTTGAAAAGACAACCTTTCATTACATCGAAAGTTGATGACATGCATACCATTTCACAATATATCCAACTATAATTGACTTAATAATAATCTTGATGAACTCTACGACTCGAATGAAACGTCTTTTGAAGGATGTCATGAATGACTCCAAGTAATATCTCTAAAATGAGCAAATGCGCAGCGGAAGATTTCTTTCATACCTGAGAATAAATATGCTTTCAAGTGTCAACCAAAAGGTTGGTGAGTTCATAAATTTATCATAAAATAATAAAATTCATCATTTTGATAGACCACAAGATTTAAATCCTGCATGGTACAAATGGGCCCGAATCCTATACCCACCTGTAATATACATGCGATATCTTTTAAATACAGTACACCTTTCTCGTGTACGAAATCATCTTTCATAAATCTTAGTAACAGTACACATATCTTGTGCACAAAAATAACATACACATAACCTGTGTATAAAATCATTCTCTCGATACATAACATTCACTTTTCATTACTTTCATAGCTTGGCTTGGTAACCGACCTTAACATATAATGCGCATAAATAATATCCCCAAAACAGAACATCTCGTCTGTATAATAATCATATAATCTTCGAAGTACTAAACACCACGCCCACTAGCCCTTCCGTCTAGTGAACATTCTGAGTGGGGGTGTTAAACTCGGTAGCTACCTTTAGGATTCGCGTCAATTAGGCGTGCACTAATTCTCAAAATTAGTGATGTTCCCTAATTCTTAGGTTACCAAGCAATAATAATCAGGGGAAAAATATTCATATCAATTGTGGCAATTATCACGTCCACATAATTCAATGGTGGCAATTATCACGTCCACATAATTCATTCGAGGAATGTTTTGCTTGTGTCTATCTCGTCAAACATTTATAAAAGCATTTCATGTATTCGCAGTTCAAAATGTATTTCAAAAGCATTTAATAAAGCAGTTGTAAAAGTAGTGCATGTATTCTCAGTCCCAAAAATGTAAAGAGTAAAAGGGAGCAAATGAAACTCACCATACTGTATTTTGTAGTAAAAATACATATGACGACATTGAACAATGCAGGGTTGGCCTCGGATTCACGAACCCTCTTTAATTATTTTTCTAAAAAAAAATGCTCCAGATGAGACTCGAACCCGTGACCTCCCGCTCACACCACAACACCCAAGACCATGGCTCTATCGCCTAATTTCTGTTTTTATACACGTCTTATATCTATATAACCCATTACTATCTCGGCCCATCATGATTTACTTAACCCAATAGAACCTTAAACCTTAGCCCAATCATTACCAATTCGAAACCCAAGTATTCAAGGAAGAAGCCTACTAGCTAATCTAATATGGGCTTAACTTGTGCACCTTCCATTATTAATTTAAAAAAAAAAATTGCCCAGCCTAGTATCGAACCCAAGACCTATCGAAAATCACCAATACACTTAACCATCACGCTACCAATTTATTCCTGATATACTCTCTGATTAAAAATTATGTAACCCGTATTTCTGTTTTCTTTCATCTTCTTCATCATTTATAAATATCATCATCATCTTACGTTATACCTATTACCATCTATCTATCATTAACAGTAAATCATCATCTTCATGATCATTTATCATCTCATCCTCAACATCGCTATCATAATCATATATATAACGTCATCAACATAATCACCTAAAACCATAATCTTAACATCATTGATAAACCCGCTATTCATCATATCTTAAATCGAACCCCATCATCATCAACATAATAATCATCATTCTTGCTATCCGCCATCATCATGATCTCGAAGGGCATCATTATCATAATCATGACAATCATAACCGTAACTTCATCAATCTAAATTTCATTTTCGTTAACCTTCATACAGTAAAATATAGGATTGATTTCTCCCGGCTCAATAACTTACACATGATCGAGGCCCAAGCAGAAAATAGTTAAAGCTTTACGGTCCCTTTATGGAGAAAAAAAAAATTAAAACGACCAGTTTATTATTTGTTCTACTTTCGTTTATAAATATATCCCACTAGTGGACTTTTACTAAAACATAACCACTTTCAACCCCACTTTATAATCTATATTACTTTCTGTAATCTTGCTTATGATTTTGTCGGTTAAAGAGGAAACCAAAGAAACATGCCAAAACAAATTTTAATTGATAAAGTCATTTGTGTGGAGGTTTATATACTTGCATCGATTTTGATTGTAATGGTATTAAATGGGTTTCGACTCCAAAACAGAAAGTAAAGAAACAGGTACAAGCAGGTGGTGTTGTGTGGTGACGATTTAAAGTAGTGGTGCAAGGTGGCGTAACAACAGTAATTTTATAAGGGTGTTGAGGTGTCGGTAGTGATGAGGAAAGTGGTAGCTCGATAGTGATGAGGATCGTATATCAGACCCGTAGTGAGCAACGATAGTTGCAATGGTGATTGTCGACTGTGGACTAGAGTGATGCGTGAAAGGTGGCCGAGGATGGTGTGGCTGTTCATTACCGAAAACAGCAAATCAAGTAAGGTTTGTTTTACGGTTCAATGGAGATGATGTTTATATAATATACCATAGGTGGTTAGTGGTGTTTGAGGTGGTGTTTGCGGTTCGCATAAATATGAAGAAGGAAAGAAAATGCAGCAAGGGTCGAGCAATTCTTTGTGGTTTCGTTTAATGAAGAATATGGGTGGTGATTACATGATGGTAGCCGGTGGTGGCGATTTGGATGAGTGAAAATTACGGTGTGCGAGTTCATCATGTAATATATGTAATTATATATACACTGTAATATACTTAATGATGAGGAGAAGGAACCAAAAACAGAATATCAATTAAAAATAGTAATTCAATCTTACACAGTGTCACACAGTAATGCAGCCACATTTCTTGGAATTTTATACTGACACTTTTAACCTAAAGTATTATATTGTGTCCATTGATAAACAGTTAACGTATAAAAGTGTTCCTAAAAATTCCAAATTTTTAGATTAAATATATTTAATTATTTCACTCATTAACTGTTTGAAACCTGATCAAAAAGGTTCGATAATTATTTATTTTCTGTTCCAATTTTTGTGTACGGAGTACTAATATTTAAATTTAAAAAGGTGAAAATATTTTTAACAAAACTAAAATCTTCGTAATCAATTTACAGTCCAACTTTTATTTTGATCCTTCGTATATATATATATATATATATATATATATATATATATATATATATATATATATATATATTATATTTATATGAACACTAACGAAATGTCAACCGAATGTTACAGACGTTTACTATTTAAGCTCGATATCATTCATATTTCATTTTCTTTCTCTATATATATAATTAGTTTTTAAATAACAAGTTTGCCATATTAATATATATTATATACTTTTAAACAAATAGATTTAGTATAATTTTATATATTTACAAATAATATTTATGTACATGTATATATATATATATATATATATATATATATATATATATATATATTTATGATAATAGTTTTCATTACATCGCATAATATTTTACATATTCATTTCCAACAATTTAAATCATATATTATTTAAAATAATATTTCAAATTATTATATATATATATATATATATATATATATATATATATATATATATATATATATATATATATATATATATATATATATATCTCTTTATAAATAATTGTTCGCGAATCGTTGGGAATGGTCGGAGGTCATTTGAATATATAAACAGTTTAAACTTTTTGAGACTTCAACATTACATACTTTGCTTATCGTTTCGAAATCATATGAAGATTAACTTTAAATTTGGTAGTACATACCCGTTAAAGAAATTTCGTCCCGAAATTTGAGTGAGGTTGTCATGGTTAATAATAAAAATATTTTCATGACGAATTTGAGCTAATAAATAGAGTTTTATTACTGTTAAGTAATATGGGTAAGGTAATTCGATTACTCGAAGGGTACGAGTGAAGCTATCACAAAAGAATGAAATGAGAAAAGTAAGTTCCGTCATATCTTTTGACGTAGATGGGTTGAATTCCGGAGTTCAAGGGATTTAAAGAAAATCTTCGAAATCTAAAAGATTTGATTCTTCGGCGAATTAGGAAATTAAGATCTCTATATTTAAATACGGTGATCTGCCTCGATTACTCTGTCTGATATGTCCATTATAAATTAAACTCTTCCGTTCCATTATTCTCACCATTCCTATACTTTCTTCCTTAGTTCATACATCTAAAAGATTGTGAAAATGCTTAATCCAGTTCTGATCCTTGTCCTCATCCTTACTATCGCAACAATCATCCTCCTTTTCCAACTTCCACCAGAGGAATATGTTATCTTTTATTTCGCCCTTGGGGTTATAGTATTTTTAATCCTCCCGTGTCTTTATGTTGCGATAAACATTGATATACACGGTTTGTAATTTATGTGTTGTTATTGGGCTTTATATTCTCCCTTATATTTCGAAGCTCTATGTTTTTGTTTTCTCTTCCCGACTTCAAGTCAAGCGAATAATGGTCCAGAATTTGTAGATATAGAGTTTCGAATGATTATAATGTTCTAAGCAAGAAGGAACGTGATAGCACGATTTGATTTTCAAATTTATCAATATCACGGAAGATAGAACCATCAAGAATACATTTTATTGATATGTTCAGGAGTTAAGTAGAATGAAAGAGTTATGAAACATGGCACATGATGACGTTATGATCTGTGAATCATCATGCTCCAATAGAACTTCCAGCATGACTTACTGTAATATAATCACGTTGGCCAAGCATCATTATATTATACTAACTCATGCTCTAATTCTTAACACTTCTCCAGAATTCACTCATAATTTATACTTAGGTTTTACAGAAGTTTCCAATATAATAGAATACATATAGCACGAAGAGGTATATAATTTCGGACGAGAATATTTATGAAAATATCTTCAGAAATATAGAAGATATTTATGATGATATTTTGGAATTTCTAAGTTCGAAAGTTGATGAAGAAAGATTTTTCGCAAGATTTTAACATGACTTCGGAGCATGATATTCTCTAAAGATTTCATCGGATCCAGAATTATCTGGATTCTTTGAATATAGAGTTTGGTCCTTGTATTTGTTCTTGGTCTCCTTCATGGTTAGCTCAATCCGTTTTTCAGTACTAAACTTTCTATCGAGCGTTTCCAACACTCCATACTTTATCATCAAACTCTTGGCCATTTAGGCCATCTACAATTTTACTGTTTCGTCTGCATTTAATGCAGCCATATCTGAATCATCGGTTATCAATCGAGCTAATTTCAAAAGAATTGTGTTTTAGATGATTAAACGCTGATGGTAATATGGTGGAATATAAAAGGTTCCCCGGTAACAATAAAGTGCACACATATATATATATCAAAGTTATAATAAGGTTTTTTCAAACGAAAAGTCGAAGTTGACTTGCTGGAGCTGTGACAAAATTGGCTAATTTGGAAAAAGATTGCAAAGTTATTTTCGGTATTAGTAACGCTAAAGGAATTAGCACAGTTATGCGTTAAACGTTTACTCAGTTTCCGAGAGTTTTTAAGGTGCATAACTATATGCATAAATCTTTCCTTCTGTAGATGAAATGCGGTTGGTTCATTCTCTCAATCGAGGTGTTTTCAAGAATCATGAAAGGTTTGAACGTAAATTGGAATTGTCAGGATACAAATGAAGTTTAAGATGAACTCAAGTGGCAAACTTGAAGATTTGTTTAGTTTCATATGTTATAATCAATATTTTAATTCATTTTAATTGTCCAATGTTGGTAGTCCTCAGTTGATAGTCCACAGTTAGCAATATATAATATTCGAATTAATTAATACGTGTCGTGACCCGTGTACATGTCTCAGACTTGATTACAACTCAAAGTATATATATTATTGTAGAATCAACCTCAACCCTGTATAGCTAACTCTAGCATTACTGCATATAGATTGTCTATGGTTATTTCAAATAATATATATAGATGCGTCGATATGATATGTCAAAACATTGTATACGTGTCCCGATATTTTAATGCGTAAATAACAGTATTTAAATGACGATAAATAAAGTGCGTAAAATAAATAACAGAAATTAAATGACGATAAATAAAATTGCGAGAATTAAAATTGCGATAAATAAAATGTAACCAGTTAGCTAGGAACAGTTAGTTAGGATTTTGTTAGCGTGGATTCTTAATAAAATTTCTCATAGTTAATTTGTTTGTTTCTAACAAAATTTATTTTGTCCAATGTTTTCTTCATTATGCCACTTGTTGGATTCTGATAGGTTAAAATCCAAATACGAAATTGAATGAAAATGGTTATTCTATGATGAACGGATACATATATCTGTGGTTGTAAGTAGGATAGTGAATGACTATTGAATCAGCTTCGAATAATGTACAGTGTAATTTATTAATGTGAAATCTAAATATTCCTCGGGTATTACCTACCCGTTAAAATATTTTCACCATTAACAGTTTGTACGAAAGAATTTTTAATTACAATCTTTATGAAAATATATATATACATATATATTTTCTTCAGATGTAATCATGGATTTAATGAGTCAATATGATATTAAACTCATTTGATTTACCGTTAGAACAAGAATATATAATCTCTAAAACATTAGAGATTACATAATCGCCATGTCAAACGAAGATAAATGATGTAGAACGATTCGCAGATTGATGATTATGCTCGATGTACAGAATGAGATGTTGAGGTGTGTGATGTTAAAACTTGGGTTGTTGGTGGTAGTGGTGTTGCTGGTGCTGTTGCTGTTGCTAAAGCTGGTAGGTTTTGTACCACGTTTTCCAAATTGATTACTAGAGCGCGAAGTTCGTTGACTTCTTCTATTATTCCGGGATGATTGTTGGTTCGAACGAGTGGATGAATAAGATCTAGAATATGAGATAATATATAATCATGATGAGATACTCTGGAAATGAGTGTGAAAGTGGTGTTTCAGACAGGTTCGCCGGTAAGTGCTTCAGGTTCTTCACCAAGAGGTAAATTCGGTTGGTGGAAGGGATCGCCTCCTTCACGTCTCCATTGATTAAGTCAACTACAAACCCATCAGATGAATTAGGGATGGCTGATTGGTTGATTCATTCTGTGACGCTGCTTTCGGAGCTTAGGTGAATATCCATGTCGGAATAGCTGTCGGAATAACTATCGGAATAGCTATCGGAATCTGAGGGACTCGAACTGGTTGAGGGATTCATCTCGTACGATCAGATGAAGGATTTTTCGATAGAAAATAGATTATAGGATGTAGATTAGTACCCTGCAATACATAAATTACCTATGCATATATAATACTAAAATCCCATAAATTACAGAGAAATCTACGGAAGCTGACAGGCAAAGGTAACAATAACAGATACGCTAAGATATGAATTTATCTATACACAGTCTATGCAATATAGGTAGTAAGACGTGTCTAGACTTTAAGGATGATAAGCAAATAATTTTCGACACTAAATGATAAGCAAACCTTTTGACATGCAGGCACGGTCGAAGTCTAGACTCACCAATGCATCTAAATAACTATCAGTTAGACACACTAATGCAAGACCTGGTTCGCTAAGACCACCGCTCTGATACCAACTGAAAGGACCCGTCCTAATCCATTCGGACGAATACTTTACAATTGATTACATCGCGAGGTACTTGACCTCTATATGATACATTCTATAAACATTGCATTCGTTTTTGAAAAGACAACCTTTCATTACATTGAAAGTTGATGACATGCATACCATTTCACAATATATCCAACTATAATTGACTTAATAATAATCTTGATGAACTCTACGACTCGAATGCAACATCTTTTGAAAGATGTCATGAATGACTCCAAGTAATATCTCTAAAATGAGCAAATACACAGCAGAAGATTTCTTTCATACCTGAGAATAAACATGCTTTCAAGTGTCAACCAAAAGGTTGGTGAGTTCATAAATTTATCATAAAACAATAAAATTCATCATTTTGATAGACCACAAGATTTAAATCCTGCATGGTACAAATGGGTCCGAATCCTATACCCACATGTAATGTACATGCGATATCTTTTAAATACAGTACACCTTTCTCGTGTACGAAATCATCTTTCATAAATCTTAGTAACAGTACACATATCTTGTGCACAAAAATAACATACACATAACCTGTGTATAAAATCATTCTCTCGATACATAACATTCACTTTTCATTACTTTCATAGCTTGGCTTGGTAACCGACCTTAACATATAATGCGCATAAATAATATCCCCAAAATAGAACATCTCGTCTGTATAATAATCATATAATCTTCGAAGTACTAAACACCACGCCCACTAGCCCTTCCGTCTAGTGGACATTCTGGGTGGGGGTGTTAAACCCGGTAGCTACCTTTAGGATTCGCGTCAATTAGGCGTGCACTAATTCTCAAAATTAGTGATGTTCCCTAATTCTTAGGTTACCAAGCAATAATAATCAGGGGAAAAATATTCATATCAATGGTGGCAATTATCACGTCCACATAATTCAATGGTGGCAATTATCACGTCCACATAATTCAATGGTGGCAATTATCACGTCCACATAATTCATTCGAGGAATGTTTTGCTTGTGTCTATCTCGTCAAACATTTATAAAAGCATTTCATGTATTCGCAGTTCAAAATGTATTTCAAAAGAATTTAATAAAGCAGTTGTAAAAGTAGCACATGTATTCTCAGTCCTAAAAATGTAAAGAGTAAAAGGGAGCAAATGAAACTCACCATACTGTATTTTGTAGTAAAAATACATATGGCGACATTGAACAATGCAGGGTTGGCCTCGGATTCACGAACCCTCTTTAATTGTTTTTTAAAAAAAATGCTCCAGATGAGACTCGAACCCGTGACCTCCCGCTCACACCACAACACCCAAGACCATGGCTCTATCGCCTAATTTCTGTTTTTATACACGTCTTATATCTATATAACCCATTACTATCTCGGCCCATCATGATTTACTTAACCCAATAAGAACCTTAAACCTTAGCCCAATCATTACCAATTCGAAACCCAAGTATTCAAGGAAGAAGCCTACTAGCTAATCTAATATGGGTTTAATTTTTGCACCTTCCATTGTTAATTTAAAAAAAAAATTTACCCAGCCTAGTATCGATCCCAAGACCTATCGAAAATCACCAATACACTTAACCATCACGCTACCAATTTATTCGTGATATACTCTCTGATTAAAAATTATGTAACCCGTATTTCTGTTTTCTTTCATCTTCTTCATCATTTATAAATATCATCATCATCTTACGTTATACCTATTACCATCTATCTATCATTAACAGCAAATCATCATCTTCATGATCATTTATCATCTCATCCTCAACATCGCTATCATAATCATAATCATATATATAACGTCATCAACATAATCACCTAAAACCATAATCTTAACATCGTTGATAAACCCGCTATTCATCATATCTTAAATCGAACCCCATCATCATCAACATAATAATCATCATTCTTGCTATCCGCCATCA
Source organism: Rutidosis leptorrhynchoides (assembly GCF_046630445.1). Lineage (NCBI taxonomy): Eukaryota > Viridiplantae > Streptophyta > Magnoliopsida > Asterales > Asteraceae > Rutidosis > Rutidosis leptorrhynchoides. Next base: position 395,768,971 of record NC_092338.1, read on the forward strand.
TCATGATCTCGAAGGGCATCATTATCATAATCATGACAATCATAACCGTAACTTAATCAATCTAAATTTCATTTTCGTTAACCTTCGTACAGTAAAATATAGGATTGATTTCTCCAGGATCAATAACTTACACATGATCGAGGCCCAAGCAGAAAATAGTTAAAGCTTTACCTTCCCTTTACGGAGAAAAAAAATAAAACGACCAGTTTATTATTTGTTCTACTTTCGTTTATAAATATATCCCACTAGTGGGTTTTTACTCAAACATAACCACTCTCAACCCCACTTTATAATCTATATTACTTTCTGTAATCTTGCTTATGATTTTGTCGGTTAAAGAGGAAACCAAAGAAACATGCCAAAACAAATTTTAATTGATAAAGTCATTTGTGTGGAGGTTTATATACTTGCATCGATTTTGATTGTAATGGGATTAAATGGGTTTCGACTCCAAAACAGAAAGTAAAGAAACAGGTCAAAGCAGGTGGTGTTGTGTTGTGACGATTTAAAGTAGTGGTGCAAGGTGGCGTAACAACAGTAATTTTACAAGGGTGTTGAGGTGTCGGTAGTGATGAGGAAAGTGGTAGCTCGATGGTGATAAGGATCGTATATCAGACCCGTAGTGAGCAATGATAGTTGCAATGGTGATTGTCGACTGTGGACTAGAGTGATGAGTGAAAGGTGGCCGAGGATGGTGTGGTTGTTCATTACCGAAAATAGCAAATCAAGTAAGGTTTGTTTTATGGTTCAATGGAGATGATGTTTATATAATATACCATAGGTGGTTAGTGGTGTTTGAGGTGGTGTTTGTGGTTCGCATATAATATGAAGAAGGAAAGAAAATGCAGCAAGGGTCGAGTAATTCTTCGTGGTTTCGTTTAATGAAGAATATGGGTGGTGATTACATGATGGTAGCCGGTGGTGGCGATTTGGATGAGTGGAAATTATTGTGTGCGAGTTCATCATGTAATATATGTAATTATATATATATATATATATATATATATATATATATATATATATATATATATATATATATATATATATATATATATATACTTAATGATGAGGAGAAGGAACCAAAAACAGAATATCAATTAAAAATAGTAATTCAATCTTACACAGTGTCACACAGTAATGCAGCCACATTTCTTGGAATTTTATACTGACACTTTTAACCCGAAGTATTATATTGTGTCCATTGCTAAACAGTTAACGTATAAAAGTGTTCCTAAAAATCCCAAATTTTTAGATTAAATATATTTAATTATTTCACTCATTAACTGTTTGAAACCTGATCAAAAAGGTTCGATAATTATTTATTTTCTGTTCCAATTTTTGTGTACGGAGTACTAATATTTAAATTTAAAAAGGTGAAAATATTTTTAACAAAACTAAAATCTTCGTAATCAATTTACAGTCCAACTTTTATTTTGATCCTTGGTATATATATTATATTTATATGAACACTAACGAAATGTCAACCGAATGTTACAGACGTTTACTATTTAAGCTCGATATCATTCATATTTCATTTTCTTTCTCTATATATATAATTAGTTTTTAAATAACAAGTTTGCCCTATTAATATATGTTATATACTTTTAAACAAATAGATTTAGTATAATTTTATATATTTACAAATAATATTTATGTACATATTTATATATATATATATATATATATATATATATAAATATATATATATATATATATATATATATATATATATATATATATATATATATATATATATATATATATATATATATATATATATATATATATATATATATATATATATATATATATATATATATATATATATATATATATATGATAATAGTTTTTATTACATCGCATAATATTTTACATATTCATTTCCAACAATTTAAATCATATATTATTTAAAATAATATTTCAAATTATTATTATTGTTATTTATATATATAAAATATATATATATATATCTCTCTATAAATAATTGTTCGTGAATCGTCGGGAATGGTCGGAGGTCATTTGAATATATAAACAGTTCAAACTTTTTGAGACTTCAACATTACATACTTTGCTTATCGTGTCGAAATCATATGAAGATTAACTTTAAATTTGGTCGAAAATTTCCGGGTCGTCACATTATGTTTTCCCATTCACTCTATTGTCCTCTTGAATTTATATTTGAATTATCTGATTTCATGTAAATGAGGGCATTACATGATCTTAAGTGTGGGGGGAGAGATATAAATTCTCGCGAATGTAATACACTTGGCTTGAGTCTTATTTTTTTTACTAAATTGTTGAAAAATAGAAAATTTTTAAATTTTTGACTCATTCAAAAAAGTCAAGTGTAGTTGTTTTATTGAGCAAATGTTATAACTTTTGTAAGTTAAATTGTGCAGGTACCTCAATGGTTTTGTCGTTTTGCATTTTCTTTTGCGTGTGTGTGAGTAATAAGGAAGCAATGTCTTCCAGGGTATATAAACCCAAAAATGTTGGATGATTCAAGTCCATCCATAAAGGAAGTTTAGTCTTCCGAATGCCTGTTTTACTTGGTGTAGGAGACTTCCTAATCTACATCATTTCATACTGACATTGGTTAATTCATCATTTCACGATGTATTACACTGATGTATCGTACTGTGGGAAGAGGAGCCTTGAGCTTCAACCGTGCTGTCTTTTTATGTAAGAGCAATGGCTTCGTGCTAGCGTTTGCTTAGACAACGCACGCCATGGTCAAAAGCCATGGTAACCTTTAAAATACGAGAATGTAGTATCTGCTTCCTACATTTTCTTAAAACTAGCATAAAAGCTAGATGCGTGGGAAGTGGGGTCCAAGGACCTTAAATAAATTAAGGAGTGTTTAAACACTTCCGGGAGAATCGAGTCCTCCCACGTTGTTCTTAGGAAGTAAAGTCTTCCGAAACTTGTAAGTAAAGTCTTGCAAGTTAAGTTGATTTACAAAAGACCATTGCTTGGAAGTAAAGTCTTTCAGATTTCGTGTAATAGACCCCCTAAAATTTTTACACCCAAGGTAGTTGTCTTCTCATCGCCTTTGAACCGGGAGGTAGTTCACTTCGGTGATATACCGGGTTGGCAACTACCCGTGAGGCCGTCTTACAACTGGGATAGCTTGTATGCACACCGCCTTTTGAGCCCGAGATAATTGTTATCTCATCGCTTTCGAACCGGGAAGTAGTTTATCCTAGATAATATACCGGGGTAACAATTGTCCGTGCGGCTGTCTCAAAACCGAGATGGCTTTGAAAGCACATAACCTTAAAACCCAAAATTTCCGAAAAACTGGTTTTGTGTTAAAACTTAACTAGTTTTCCCGTTCTTAAAATGCAAAAAATGGTTTTCTTAAGGTCTTATTTTCCCTAAGACCAAATTTTTCTTGGTTCCGCACGTGGGGCTCTTGATTCTGGTATTGAAGCTTTTGGGAAATCATGAGTTTGATGTTAAAAGATGGAGTTTGTTGAAGGCTTGAACCTTGCGATTGCTTGTTGAAGATCACACGTTTTGGATTTATTTGCTTACGAGGATAATAACGGTGAATCTTGATCTTGTTATTATTGAAGATGCTTCGGGTACGTTTAATCTTGTATTGAGTTTCATTATTTTGAAGATAAGCTTACTTGAGGACAAGCAAGGTTCAAGTGTGGGGGAATTTGATAACGCCCAATTTATACACATTTTTAAACGCGTTATCGGTTCTTTACGTTATTACTTTGGCTTAAATTTGAAGACTCTAGTGTCTGTATGAGCTTAACATGAAGATTATTGATCAAGATTATTGATCAAGGAAGAGTTTATGTGACTTTGGGTAATATTTGACAAAAACCGACGTCGAGACGAAGACAAATGATAAGCGAGCAAAAAGAATAAAAAAATAACTTCGTGTTCCAGCAAAAAAATAAAATAAAAATCTCGCGTCCCAATATGATGATTTCGAGTTTCAATTTTTTTTAGCACAACGCGAATATGGCAATTAGTGGACCGGTGTTTTAATTCCTTTAATATAGTTCAGTGGCTTTGTACTTCAAGTTGGGCTCTAAGCTTGATTTGATCATATATTCTCAGCCGACATCACCCAAATTGGGGTGTATATATCTCGAATTTCATACTCCACGAAACAGACCCAATTAGATTAGGTTTTTACTCTGTAAAATTTTCTTTTATCACCTCTTAAGAGGCAAGTTGGGGTGATCCCACTTGGGAATTTATTTTGTCGACTAGCAGTAAAGGCAAGAAACAATAAAGGCTAATTGAAGACCACACCTTTTCTGCTCATTGCATTTCGATACAGACAACTAGAAAGGAGGCGATATTATGTTTTCTTAGTTCATTATAAGACTTTAATGCATATTTTTCTTATTGTTCATGAACATATTTAATTATTGGTACTTTGATTTAATTATTTGTGTCTATGCGAATGATTAATTATTTGTGCTATATGAATTTGTGTTTGTGTTCAATCGATAATATGAACTAATCGTTCTTGTATTTGCTTAGATGATTGAACCTAGGTGAAGGATTACTTAATCTTTTGTATGTATTATTAATTACTCTTGATTGTGATTCTTAGTTACTCCCATTAATTGATCCCATTGATTACTAGTTTGTTGGTTGATGTAACGAGAGTTACTAGATCAATTAATTTATCTAGGTTATTGAGAAATAAATAGATAAGTTGAATTACATACGGGAGACCTGTGTGATTAGATTAGTAATTAATCACATCAATTGAGTAGGTAATTGTGAAGCCTAAAAAGGGACACCGATTTACCCTTCAACTGAATCATAATTTTGAGTAGTTACAACTGATTGAATGTGTTCTTCAGAAGCGTATGTGAGACCAACGTGAAAAACCGACACTTTCATGATAGAATTAGTATCTAAGTTAGGGACACCAGCTTATCTTACTAATTGATTAATGAACTTGGTTAACGAGAGTTATACTTAGGGATTTAATCACATTGTTCTTAATAAAAGCAATCCAGAACCTAGGGAATTGAATCTAAGTGAATACCCCTTTATCTATTTGAATTCGTATTTTCTTTCTTTGTTTTAATTAATTTTAAATCAAAACCCCATTTATAAAACTTAAATCTTTAGAATAATTATTAGTCTTTAAATCTCAAACACTGCTTTCTGTGGACGAATTCGTAATCATATTACAATAAGATTAGGTGTGTTTTACGCATATCATTCATCATAAGTCAAAAAGGGTAAAGTAAGTTTCAATCAAGAATAGAGTTCGAAACAAAGGCTGAGTTCGTTCAGCCGCCACGACCTCTATACAAACTGAAATGAGGTGTGAACAGTGGCCATGGGTCCGTATGTGAGTCCCCTAGTTGCTGACCAATTTCCAGAACCAAACTCGTCTTCGTTTGACCATGGTGACGGTTTAAGTGGGAGTAGGTCAGAAATTTCAGCACAACGTTATAAGGGCGTAGTGACTTTCGGAAGGCTATAAATCCTAAACCGTAAGTCGGATTAAGACGAGGCCTAAACAGAAAATCATCTACTCGAACCGAACTAACTGGAAATTAAATTTAACAGTAGCCCAGGGAGCCTTATCAGACCCAGAAAATAGTAAGCAAAGTGTTCCAGTGGGTTCTTGGTGCTTGATGCTCATCACGGTTCTCATCCTTGATGCTTATAGCTTCAAGGGTACAACTCGTTGATGTGTTTGCATCATCTATACTAAGTTTTGACCATCATGACACTAGTGTATGTCTAAGATATGTAGCACAACTCATTTAAGGATTGTATGAAGGTTGATGAACCAAAGTTACATCAAGATATTAGATCCGACACATACATGAGTTCTAGTAGTAATATTAAGCTATAAACTTGAAAATAAACTAAATAAATAAGATCTTAAGTTGTATAACTTAGATCTTAGTTAGATCTTGAAGATCCTAGACTAGAAAGTCTAGATCTAGTGTTCTTAAGTTAAACCCTAAGTTATGGAACTTGGATCTTTACTTTAATAAAACCATAAGTTATGAAACATAGATTTTTATCTTGTAAAATGTATGTAAGCTTATAAGCTTTTGATTACAAAAAAATTGGAAGACCATATGCTATAGAAACTTATATCTAACATAAGTGTATGAAGTTATAACTAGAAAGTTTAACTTCCATGTTCTTGAACTTACAAAGCTTAACTTTAGTTTCAAGAAAAATGAGATCAAGTTTAACTAGTAATACTTGACCAAAATTAAATAATTCACTAACTGAAATACTTACAAAAGAAAGAAATAAACTAAAGTTACAAATAACAAGTTCATGTTTGTTTCATACATAAGAAGATTCAAGTCAAAACTTGGATTTTAAGAAAATAAACCTTAAGTTTACAAAACATGAACGCAAGTAAGATCTTAAAGCTTATGAGCTTTAGATCTTTATAACATCTTAAGTGTAGAACCATAAGTTATAGAAACTTAGATCCTTATTCTTGATTTCTCATCAAACAAAGATGGAAGAAACAAGATTCATGAAGATACAAACTATAAAGTTTGATCTTGAATAACAAACAACAAACAAGTAAGAATGATGATGATAGAAATTGGTTTTCAAAGGAAAAAAGAAGAAGAAAGAAAAAGATGTATTACTTACAAATTTAGAGAGAAAAGTTAGAGTGAAAGTAGTGTAAGAATGAGGTATGTGTAAAATGAAATAATGCTAGCATATAAGTAACAAAAATAAAAAAAATGGAACTCCCTCCCCTTCATCCTAGGCCGACGGTCAAGAGGCTCCAAAAGGGGGTTGGTCAAGTTGATCTTTCAAGTGTGGGAGTATGGTGAATGCTAGAATGAGGTATAAGGTTAAATGCATGGAAAGTTGGTCATGCATGCTTGCACATTTTGTCTCCTCGTTAAACTAATTAATCCATGTTTAGTCTTAAAGAATCATTAGCATAATAGTGGGCTTACTAGTAGTCCATTAAGAAAAGTAGGGTGGGTTTCCAAGTCCAATAGTATAAGCCCAAGTATAAGTATGTAACCAATTTAGTAAAAGCCCAAGTAATTAACTACTTACACTAGTTAATTAAAAATGATTAATAATAATTAATCATGAACGTAAATAATATTCGAGAAAAGCACGTGTCGAAAAGACGAGTCAGGACATGGAAATTCAAATACGGTAACAAGTAAAATGTATAAGAATACATTTATTAACACGCGAGTATTAATAATAAATATTAATAATATAAGTCGGAAAATCCAGGGTCGTTAAATTACCCACCTGTTAAAGAAAATTTCGTTCCAAAATTTTAAGCTGAGGTAGAAGGAGGAGTTGGGAAAAGGTGAGGATACTTCTGTATCATTTGATCCTCTCGTTCCCAGGTAAACTCGGATCCTCGTTTGGCATTCCATCGGACTCGGATGATCAGAATCTTGTTGAGTTTCAAAGTTTTGACTTCACGGTCCATAATTTCAACAGGTTCTTCCACGAAGTGGAGTTTGTCATCAATCGTAAGTTCTTCTAGTGGTATGACAAGGTCCGGTTTAGCATGACACTTCTTCAAATTCGATACGTGGAAGGTAGGATGAACTGAGCTCAATTGAGTTGGAAGATCCAGACAGTAAGCAACGGGTCCAATACGCTCCAAGATTTTGAAAGGACCAATGTATCGAGGGTTGAGCTTCCCACGTTTTCCAAAATGGATCTCACCTGTGATGACCCGGATTTTTCCGACTACTTGATTATACTATTTACATGATTTAATAATTTCGACTTGATAAGCAAAGAATTTTAATAAGTCTTGAACCTCCGGAAAGAATTTTACATAAGCAGTTGACCACCCTTTAATTCTTACGATTCACGAACGTCATAACTTGTATTAATTATATATATATATATATATATATATATATATATATATATATATATATATATATATATATATATATATATATATATATATATATATATATATATATATATATATATGCATATATATATATATATGATGTTATGCGAGGTGTATATGAAATAGCTTATATTTTACTAGGAAAAACTATTAAATACGATACAATTTTACACAAGATATTTATTTATAGAATGGATATACCTAAACCTTGCTACAACACTTATAGGCAGTGTACCTAATCGTACAGTAGTGTAGTTTTTAGTAAGTCCGGTTCGTTCCACAGGGAAATCTTTAAACAAAGCTTAACGCTATATTAGTTTTATTTTATAAAAATACAAATATATATAAGTAATATTATTATTATAAAAGGGGGTTTTTACCGTTTAATGACCGGTTTGTCGATTTTTAAAACTTAGTCGCAGTTAAAACCTAATGTAAAATATTAAATAAATAAAAGACTTAATTTAAAGCGCAAAGTAAATAACGATAATGAAATTGCGATAAATAAAAGTGCGATAAAATAAAATTACGATAATTAAAGAGTACGAAAATTAAATGTGCAATTAAATATAATGACAATAAATAAAAGTGCGATAATTAGAAGTGCAATTAAATATGAAATAAAGGAATTATGCTTATTTAAACTTCCGTAATCATGATGTTTGACGCGTTGATTTTAGTTTTATGCCCATGGGTTAATTGTCCTTTGTCCTGATTATTTAATATGCCCGTCTGGTTTTTGTCCATAACAGTCCATCAGTCATAAATATAAAGTGCGAGTGTCCTCGTCAAATTATCCTTATACCCGAAGTCAAATATTCCAACTAATTGGGGACTTAAACTGTAACAAGGTTTTAATACTTTGTTTAATAATTACACCAGGTTATCGACTGCGTGTAACCCAAGGTTTTAATACTTTGTAATCAATTATGCCAAGTGTCCTTGTACATAATTTCACCCCTGTTTTAATAAATCTATTAACTATTAATCCATTCCCGGGTCCGGTTAAATGAACGATTATTCGTACATATAAATATCCCGCCCATCGTGTCCGATCGAGTGTATATGGTTATTTATAGGTACGTCCAATTGTAAATCTTTATATTAAAATTAACAAACTATCATTTAGTTAAACAAATATAAAGCCCATTAATAGCCCATAGTCTAATTTCCACAAGTGTCGTTCTTTTGTCCAAACCTCAATTATGGTACAAAGCCCAATTACCCAAATTTAAATATTTAGCCCAACATCATGATTACTTCGGTATTAAATAAGCATAATAATAGCTTAGCTACGAGACATTAAATTAAAAAGGTTGAACATAACTTACAATGATTAAAAATAGCGTAGCGTTACACGGACAGAATTTCGACTTACACCCTTACAATATTCGCTAACATACCCTTATTATTAGAAATTAAAATTAAAATTAAAATTAAAATTATAATATAAATATATATACATATACGTTGATGAATGAAGAGAAAAAGGTGTGTAAAAATCGGCCGAATGCTCGGCCTTTTATAGGCCCACGTAATACTATTTGACCTCTGCGAGTGCGGAGGTTTTTGCCTTTATAAGCTCTGCGAGTGCGGAGCTGTGGATTCCAGCTCACACAAGCTTGGCTCCTAGCTTGCCGACGGTTTTATAATATAATATAATATATATATTAATTATAAGAATTAGTTATATATTATATTATATTCATGTGCATAGTTGACTTGTAATTTTTAGTCCGTTGCATCGAGCGTTGAGAGTTGACTCTGGTCCCGGTTCCGAATTTTCGAACGTCCTTGCGTATAATTTAATATCTTGTACTCTGCGTTTCGCGTCTTGTACTCTTGTAATTTTGAGACGTTTCTCATCAATAATTGGAACCACTTTGATTGTATTTTGTACTTTTGAGCTTTTTGGTCGTTTGCGTCTTCAATTCGTCGAATCTGTCTTTTATCTTCACCTTTTATTATTTAAATGAATATCACTTGTAAATAGAACAATTGCAACTAAAAGCTTGTCTTTCTTGAGGGATAATGCTATGAAATATATGTTCGTTTTTAGCATTATCAAATATTCCCACACTTGAGCGTTGCTTGTACTCAAGTAATATAGTCTTGAAATATACTAGAATCACTTCTTTATTCTTCACACTTTGTACATCAGTGATTTTTATACGGCAGTATGAACAATGGTAGTAACGATGTGGTTTACAGTCCCACATGACTATGAAAATTTAGATCCTTTAAGGAAATTGGATCTTTATGAAAACATTTGATCTTTTGAAAATTAAATCTAGCTTTTACCCTAGATAATTTTTCCGGAATAACCCTTCACCGGTGTTTGCAAATTCTTTTTGTGGGTTTGGTGGGTTTCATATTTGAAATTTTTAGCTCAAAACTTGCAGTTTTGTGTCACCCACTTGCTAACCTTGTATTGGAAAAGCAACACGTCCAGTATACTTGCTCCGTATATTACCTTTCGGTAAACTACCGTCCGGTTGTAAAGGAAAGCGTTGAACAAGCAACTGTTAAGGCAATGTCCCCTGACATGCTTTTCATTATGGTCTATAACGTATTGGATGCAATTACTATCCTTTATAGGAGCAATAGTAAAGCTCACCCTTATAATTTTTCGGTCTGGCACAAGGTCCTGTCTTTGACCATGCTATGCAACCACCGTTCTTACGGTTGACACCCGATTTGGTTCAGGTGACCTAATGAATTCCAGGTGAATTCTCAGGATTTTACGTTCAATGGTAATGAACGCATTGAAAATGGGTTTTCAGAAAACAAATCGGTTTGTAATTTTGATCAAAATATTTTCTCGTTCAGCTTGAGTTTAGATATCATTAAATTCCATGAGTTTGAATTCTCAATCTTTAAGGTCAATCTCTAGGATTGAGTAATATCAGTCTTAAAAGCTGATTTTTGATCTTTAAGGAGATTATCCTTTCTGGGGATCTGATTCATTAGTCTTATCCAGCTAATTTGCACGGCGTCCTCCCCATTTTACAAGACAGATCCTCTCATGGTTAGGATAAGTCTGATCACTTGGCGACCCTGTTTAATGCTGAGGTCCGTGGATTTCCTGCTGATTTTAGAGATGACTTTTCTAGATTTTTCGTCAACCTACAGCTGGTCTGGACGACAACTTCATGACCTAAACCAAGAGGCACGTTTCTTTTTCGGAAGACTTTACTTCCTTTTAATGATGGAATTGATTCATCGTGTAGATCCATCTTTCTTACAGTAAATCGGGTAAAACTGTTTAGTTTAGTCCAAAGCAAAAGTATCTTCAATTATTTGTTACAGAAATATGTGACATATGTTTAAGATAACTTGGTAAATTTTCCCACACTTGGCTTTTATTTTCTTTTATTTCCCTTTTTATTGTCCTCTATTCCATTTTAAATGAATTCTAACATTTTGGTTTGTTTCTCAATTTATGTCCTTTCCGAGGTAACAATAATTTCGGTGTTAATACCTAGTTTTATCGTTCATAAATATGTATAAACATGATTTTGAGTTCATTTAATTGAAAATTTTGAAAAATTTTACTAGAAGTGGGTAGTCAGTATATAAGATTAGGGATGTTCTTTGTTATCATATAGCACTAAATTCTAATAAAACTACTACGTTACTAGTATTTTTAATGGTAACCAAGTGTTTAAGTTAAAAATTTAAAAATCCGAAAGAATTTAACCCCTTCCCACACTTAAGATCCTGCAATGTCCTCATTTGCAAGAAATCAGTAACAATTTAAATTATTGAGGGTGATTAGCGTAGAAAAATGATTAAATTTTACCAAAGTTTTCAAACATATTGGCGTTTGTTTTCTGAATGATAAATGGTGCACATCATTTGTTCATTCCATCTGTTGGTACATAACATTTGTTTTTCGTTTTGTCGTCAAAATTAATAGCTTTTGCTGAACTTAATGCCAGTCTTTGAAAATGCGCTGTTTTACCCTGTTTTGTACATGAGATAAACTACAAACACATATATACATATTTTTGAAGTTGGGTTTTCACACCACATTCAAAAATTATTAAAATCTAATAAAGTTAGAAAATTATAAAAGCTATTATAATAATAAAATAAGAAATAAGAAATAAGAAAATTAAGAATTAGTAACATTACAATAAAATAAACAAAAATATAAAATAAGAAAATTACGGATGAGGAGGATGGTTCCAGTATGGGTCCCAAGCGTATCCATAGATGCTGTAAAATGCTTGGGCCGGGTCATATGTAGGATATGGTGGTCGGCTCTCTATAGTCCAAGGAGCAAATTCGGGCATAACGGTAGGAATGTAGTCTCTACCTGTGAAATATATTTCTTAGTGATATGCTCTAGCCCACTCATAAGATAGTCGGACTAATTGATTTTCCATGGCTACATAGGCGTAACCTTGAGCATTCAACGTTTTTTCTTCTAAACATATGAACGGTCCATCTCTGCATAAAGTAACAAATTCGATGTTTGAATAAGTTTGATTATTTGAACATTTACCTTCGTGTGACCATTTTCCGCATTTGTGACATCTTTCAATGTGTCGTGCTCTTCTTTTCGCTGCGGATTTTGATTTTCCTTTACCAAATTGTAACTTATTATTTTCGCATCTGGATTCTTTTCTTACTCCGTCCAATTTTTCTCTGATTACTGATACCAGTTCACTCGGAAGTATGTCATTATTACGTTTAGTGATCAAAGCGTGTAGCATTAGACCATGGTTTAGTTCACAGGAAGTCTTCATTTCGTAAAAACCTAAAAAAAATAAAAATTCAGAATGGGGGGAGAAGACTAGTTCTTTAGGGTCTGCTAGGGAAAGACCATTCGGGTTCCATTTTCGAGAACTACACGAAAACAGAAAATCTAACTCTAACAGAAATACATATTATCCTTTAAAAGACTTGATTCTCCCCACACTTAGTTAGCTGTGGTGTCGAAATTGTGATTAACTTCGTTGTCAATTCCATCGGACTATCTATGTAATGTTTAACTCTGTGACCATTAACCTTAAATTCAATCCCATTTGAATTTATTAATTCTACTGTTCCGTATGGGAAAACTCTTTTGACTATGAATGGTCCAGACCATCTTGATTTCAATTTTCCAGGAAATAGCTTGAATCGTGAATTGAAAAGAAGAACTCTGTCTCCTTCTTTAAATTCTTTGGAACTTCTGATTCTTTTATCATGCCATTTCTTCGTTCTTTCCTTATAGATTAACAAATTTTCGTATGCTTCTTGTCTTAATTCTTCTAATTCGTTTAGTTGACTTAATCGTAGACGTCCAGCTTCATGTAAATCAAGATTACATGTCTTCAAAGCCCAAAATTCTTTGTGTTCAATTTCTACTGGAAGATGACATGCTTTTCCGTAAACGAGTTAAAAAGGTGTGGTACCAATTGGAGTTTTGTAGGCTGTTCTAAAAGCCCAAAGTGCATCCTCCAATTTCATGGACCATTCCTTCGGATTTGATCCTACGGTTTTCTCTAGAATACGTTTTAAAGCTCGGTTGGTATTTTCAACTTGTCCACTTGTCTGTGGATGATAAGCAGTGGAGATTTTATGAGTTACTCCATATCTTTTGAGAACTTTCTCAAGTTGATTATTACAGAAATGAGTTCCCCGATCACTTATTAAAGCTTTCGGTGTTCCGAACCTTGCAAAAAAACGTTTTAAAAAGTTGACTACAACTCGTGCATCGTTAGTTGGGAGAGCTTGTGCTTCCGCCCCTTTAAATACATAATCAATGGCTACGAGAATATATAGATTATTATGAGATTTTGGAAATGGACCCATAAAGTCAATACCCCAAATGTCAAATACTTCACATACTTGAATGACATTTTGTGGCATTTTATCACGTTGACTTATTTTTCCGGCCCTTTGACAAGCATCACAGGATTTGCAAAGAAGGTGTGCGTCTTTGTAAATTGTAGGCCAATAGAATCCAGCATCATAAACTTTTCTTGCTGTAAGTTGAGGCCCATAATGCCCTCCTGTTGGTCCTGTGTGACAATGGTTTAAGATTTTACTAGCTTCATCTTCGAATACACATCGACGTATTATTCCATCTGGATAACTTTTAAACAAATGTGGATCTTCCCAGAAATAGTGTTTTATATCACTAAAGAATTTCTTTCGTTTTTGGTACGACAATCCTTTTTCAAGGAATCTACATACTAAATAGTTTGCATAGTCTGCAAACCATGGAATTTCATTATAATCTATCTTCACTAGATATTCATCACGAAAGTTGTCTTGTATGGACGATTCATTTAGAACTTCTAATTCGGGATTTTCAAGACGAGAAAGATGATCAGCGGCGAGATTTTCTGCTCCCTTTTTGTCTCGGATTTCAATATCAAACTCTTGTAAGAGTAAGATCCAACGGATTAATCGTGGTTTGGCATCTTGTTTCGAAAATAGGTATCTAAGAGCAGAATGGTCAGTATAGACCACCGTTTTAGCTAGAACGAGATATGAACGAAATTTGTCAAATGCAAAGACAATAGCAAGGAGTTCTTTTTCAGTAGTTGTGTAATTTGTTTGTGCTCCTTGTAACATCTTACTAGCATAATATATAGGTTGAAATCGTTTTTCAATCCTTTGTCCTAAAACGGCTCCCATTGCAAAATCACTTGCATCGCACATAAGTTCAAATGATAGATTATAATTTGGAGTTATCATAATCGGCGCATTAGTGAGTTTTTCTTTAAGAATATTAAAAGATTTGATACATTCATCTGAAAAGATGAATGGAGCATCCTTTTCTAGGAGTTTATTCATAGGAGTGGCAATTTTAGAAAAATCTTTTATGAAACGTCGGTAAAAACCGGCATGCCCTAGAAAACTCCAAACTCCTCTAACATTGGTGGGATGTGGAAATTTAGCAATTACATCTACTTTAGCTCTATCCACTTCAATTCCTTCCTTTGAAATTTTATGTCCAAGAACGATGCCTTCTTTAACCATGAAATGGAATTTTTCCCAATTAAGTACTAGATTTGATTGTTCGCATCTAATAAGCATTCGTTCAAGATTAACTAGACATGATTCAAATGTATCACCGAAGACTGAAAAGTCATCCATGAAAACTTCCATGCATTCTTCTATCATGTCGTGAAAAATCGCCATCATGCACCTTTGAAAGGTTGCAGGGGCGTTGCAAAGTCCAAATGGCATGCGTTTGTAAGCAAAAGTACCATAAGGGCACGTGAACGTGGTTTTTTCTTGGTCCTCGGGTGCTATTGGAATTTGAAAATATTCGGAAAAACCATCAAGAAAACAATAGTAACTATTTCCGGCTAATCTTACCAACATTTTATCAATGAAAGGTAAGGGAAAGTGATCTTTTCTGGTGGCGTCATTTAATTTTCTATAATCAATACATACAAGCCATCCTGTTACAGTCCTAGTAGGAATAAGCTCATTTTTCTCATTTGTAATGACAGTCATGCCACCCTTCTTAGGCACGCATTGAACTGGGCTTACCCATGGACTATCAGAAATTGGATAAATTAAACCTGCATCTAGCAGTTTAATAATTTCTTTCTTAACAACATCTTGCATATTAGGATTTAGTCTTTGTTGGCGTTGCACATACGTTTTATGACCTTCTTCCATAAGGATTTTATGTGTGCAATACGAAGGACTTATTCCTTTAATATCATGAATCTTCCATGCAATAGCTGGTTTATGAGCTTTTAGCACAGAAATGAGTTGCGATTTTTCATTTTCAGTAAGAGAAGACGATATTATTACATGTAATTCATATTCACCATGTAAATAAGCGTATTCCAAATGGTTTGGAAGTGGCTTTAACTCTAATTTCGGTGGTTCTTCTATCGATGATTTATATCGATATCTGTCTTCTTCTTTTAGCATTTGAATTTCTTCTGTTGTTGGTTCATATCCATTAGCCATAAGTGTAGCTAACATTTCAGTTTCATCAATTGGTTCAGTTCCTTCTCCTAAAGAACATTCTCCTGTTCCTTGTAATTCTGGAAATTCTTCTAACAATTCTGCATGTGATTCTATAGTTTGAATATAATAACATGTATCATCTGCAGATTGTGGTTGTTGCATTGCTCTATCAACTGAAAAGGTAACACTCTCGTCCTCTATACTTAGGGTTAGTTTCTTACCAAACACGTCTATCATTGCTTTAGCCGTGTTTAAAAATAGTCTTCCTAATATGAGAGGAACTTGAGAATCTTCTTCCATGTCCAGAACAACAAAATCTACTGGAAATACTAAAGTACCAACTTTAACTAGCATGTTTTCCATTATCCCTCTAGGATATTTTGTTGATCGATCGGCTAGTTGTATACTTATTCTTGTTGGTTTCAATTCTCCAAGGTCTAGTTTAGCGTATAGTGAATACGGCATTAAATTTATACTAGCACCTAAGTCTGCCAATGCTTCTATTGAACTAAGACTACCCAGAAAACATGGAATTGTGAAACTTCCTGGATCAGATAATTTTTCTGGTATCTTATTCAACAGTACTGCAGAACAATTAGCATTCATAGTAACAGCCGAGAGTTCTTCCATTTTCTTTCTATTTGTGATTAGATCTTTCAGAAATTTAGCATATCTAGGCATTCCTGAAATCACATCAATGAAAGGAAGATTTACATTTATTTGTTTAAACATATCCAAGAATTTGGATTGCTCGGCTTCAAGTCTCTCTTTTCTCATTTTACTCGGGTAAGGAAGTGGTGGTTGGTATGGTTTAACATAAGGTTTAGCTTTAACTGTGTTATCTTCATTAACCTTTTCAACTACCGGTTCTTTTTTCTTATCTTGTTCAGGTTGTGGTTCTTGTGGAGTAGGAATAGTTTCATCAGAAATTACAGGTATTTCAGGTGGTTTAAGTGTAATACCACTTCTTGTGGTAATGGCTTTAGCTGTTTCATTCTGGGGGTTAGCATTTGTATCACTAGGTAGACTTCCAGGTTTTCTTTCACCTATTAACCTTGCTAGGTTACTTACTTCTTGTTCCAGATTTTAAATAGAAGCTTGTTGATTTCTAAATGCTTGAGCATTTTGTTCATTGGTTTGTTTCTGAGATGTGAAAAACTGAGTTTGAGATTCAACTAGCTTCATCATCATATCTTCTAAATTCGGCTTTTTATCATCTGTTTGTGGTGGTTTGTTTTGAAAATTAGGTCTTTACTTATTGTAAGTATTATTGGATACTTGTTGATTACTAGGACCTTGTTGGTTGTTGTATGGAACATTTCGATTATAATTCTGGTTTTGGTTGTAAATCGGTCTTGGCGGTTGATAATTATTCTGATAATTATTTCCAGGCCTTTGGTTTAGATATGAAACATTCTCTCTTTATTCCATTGTTAGTTCAATACTGAGACAATCTTTTGTTAAATGTGGTCCTCTACACTGCTCACAACTAATTCGTATTGAATGGATATCTTTAGTCATCTTTTCCATTCGTCTCTCGACAACATCTATCTTTGCGGAAATGGAATCTAAGTCATGGCTAGAATCGGCTCTAGCTACTTTAGATGATCTAACGATATCTTTTTCTTGATGCCACTCATGTGAGTGGGAAGCAGTGTTATCAATAATTTTGTAAGCATCAGTTTATGTTTTCTTCATAATAGAACCACCAGCTGCTATATATCTATGTCTTTCCTTGTAGTGATGTCGCATCCTTGGTAGAATATTTGTACCATTTGACAAGTGTCTAAACCATGTTGCGGACATCCTCTCAATAACTTACCAAATCTTGTCCATGCCTCATATAGAGTTTCATTTGGCTTCTGTGTGAACGTAACAATTTCTCCTTGAAGTCTCGCGGCTTTGGATGTTGGAAAGAATTGTTTAAGAAAATTTTCAACTAAAACGTCCCATGTATCAATCGTCCCTTCAGGTAACGATTCCAACCAATCTTTGGCTTCTCCCTTTAAAGTCCAGGGAAATAACATGAGATATATCTGTTCATCCTCCACTTCTCTTATTTTAAATAGAGTGCAGATCCTATTAAAGGTACGAAGATGTTCATTTGGATCTTCCTTCGGTGCACCACTAAATTGGCATTGATTAGTCACCATGTGTAGAATTTGTCCTTTGATTTCATAATCTGGCACATTAATGTCAGGATGAGTAATTGCGTGACCTTGGCCAGTGCGTTTAGCTCTCATTCGGTCTTCCATACTTAGAGGTTCCAGATTTTCCATGATTGAATTTGTTGAATCTGAATCACTAGAGGATTCTAATTTAATGGTTCGTTCCTCAACAATCTCTGTTTGAATGATTGGTGGTTCCGGAGGAAAAATTAATGGTTCAGGATCTATGAATTGTCCTTGAATATTCTCCGGATTCTCAATTGTGAGGTCGGGTTCAAAAAATGGATTATCGGAAATTTGAATTGGAGTACTTGGTCGACTGGATGATAATTCTGAAGAAAAATCAACGGCGACAATATTTGCTAGATGTCTTGATCGATACAGGTGGTGAACGTACAAAAGGTGGTGAACGTTTTGCTCGGTGCATTCACTGAATATCTTATTAGTTTTTAAAAAGAAATAAAAATTATATAAGTTATCCAATTAATAGACTTTTCTGATTTTGCCCACGTTTTGAATAGCCAAAAGATGCAGCAGAGGGGCAGGATTCGTTTGGTCTCAATATAATTGAGTACTGTTTGGCTCCAATAACCCGGTCCACGTACAAATCCAACTATTACTACGAACCAGAAAATTTTGATGTCTATCAATTTAACCGCTTAAAATAATTTTTCGTTTGAAATTTAAAGAAATATTAGATAAGAAATAGAGAAAATTATAAGTCCTAAAAACTAGAATGTCGAGAAATAAGAAAGAAAAAAAGCGCGTCGAAAAACGTCGAAAAATAAAAGATTGAAAAATAATAGGCGTTGAAAAATAAAAATAAGAAAGTAGTGCGTCGAAACTTAAAAAGGAACTAAAAACTTAGAATTAAAAGTTGCGTCAAAAAATATTAAAGCTTACAAGGAATTCTATATCCCAAATGGCAATATCTTAAAAAGGTACTAAAAACTTAGAACAGCGTCGCAAAATTTTAAAGAAAAAGCACTTAATGGATTTTACGGCAAAGCCTAAAAATCTAGAAATAAAAATAACTATGGCAAAAACTATGATTTAAAACTAAATACGAGCGAAAAATACAAATATTACGCTAAAACGAATAAAAAAAGTACAAAATATAAAAATATACTTAAAGTTGTAAAAAGTACAATTTTTATAAAAATATTATTTTTATATTATTTATTTAATAAAACTATTAATTTTATAAATTAATTAAACTAATTATAACTTAATAATACAAATTAAATAAAAAATTAAACTAATTAATTAAATAAAACCCTAAAAACTAAATAATTAAATTAATTAAACCCTAATTTCGTATTAATTGCAGTCCTAGCTTGACCTGTCAGATTGACCTCCGTGAGTGCGGTTAGGTCCAGTTCAAAAGCTCCGCGAGTCGCGGAGGGTCAAATTTAGGCTGAAAAGGGGTTCGTTTTTGAACAGGTTCAGTTTTTTTTTTTTTTTTTTTTTTTTTTTTTATGTTTTTATGTTTTATCAAATATATATAAAATATAAATATAACTAAATATTTTTATAAAATAATAAAATACTTATTTTTAAACTCAAAAGTAAAAATACTTTTCTTTTTTTTTAAACTTTATATATTTTTAACAAACTCTTTTTGTATTTTTATATTTTTATATTTTTAAAAAAAATTTATATTTTTATACGAAGGACTTAATAAAAACTTTTACAAAATTATATTTTTTTTATATCATTAGCGTTGCGCTTTCGGCGTTTAAGTTCCCCGGCAGCGGCGCCAAAAATACTTGATGTTATGCGAGGTGTATATGAAATAGCTTATATTTTATTAGGAAAAACTATTAAATACGATACAATTTAACACAAGATATTTATTTATAGAATGGATATACCTAAACTTTGCTACAACACTTATAGGCAGTGTACCTAATTGTACAGTAGTGTAGTTTTTAGTAAGTCCGGTTCGTTCCACAGGGAAATCTTTAAACAAAGCTTAACGCTATATTAGTTTTATTTTATAAAAATACAAATATATATAAGTAATATTATTATTATAAAAGGGGGTTTTTACCGTTTAATGACCGGTTTGTCGATTTTTAAAACTTAGTCGCAGTTAAAACCTAATGTAAAATACTAAATAAATAAAAGACTTAATTTAAAGCGTAAAGTAAATAACGATAATGAAATTGCGATAAATAAAAGTGCGATAAAATAAAATTACGATAATTAAAGAGTACGAAAATTAAATGTGCAATTAAATATAATGACAATAAATAAAAGTGCGATAATTAGAAGTGCAATTAAATATGAAAATAAAGGAATTATGCTTATTTAAACTTCCGTAATCATGATGTTTGACGCGTTGATTTTAGTTTTATGCCCATGGGTTAATTGTCCTTTGTCCTGGATTATTTAATATGTCCGTCTGGTTTTTGTCCATAACAGTCCATCAGTCATAAATATAAAGTGCGAATGTCCTCGTCAAATTATCCTTATACCCGAAGTCAAATATTCCAACTAATTGGGGACTTAAACTGTAACAAGGTTTTAATACTTTGTTTAATAATTACACCAGGTTATCGACTGCGTGTAACCCAAGGTTTTAATACTTTGTTATCAATTATGCCAAGTGTCCTTGTACATAATTTCACCCCTGTTTTAATAAATCTATTAACTATTAATCCATTCCCGTGTCCGGTTAAATGAACGATTATTCGTACATATAAATATCCCGCCCATCGTGTCCGATCGAGTGTATATGGTTATTTATAGGTACGTCCAATTGTAAATCTTTATATTAAAATTAACAAACTATCATTTAGTTAAACAAATATAAAGCCCATTAATAGCCTATAGTCTAATTTCCACAAGTGTCGTTCTTTTGTCCAAACCCCAATTATGGTACAAAGCCCAATTACCCAAATTTAAATATTTAGCCCAACATCATGATTACTTCGGTATTAAATAAGCATAATAATAACTTAGCTACGAGACATTAAATTAAAAAGGTTGAACATAACTTACAATGATTAAAAATAGCGTAGCGTTACACGGACAGAATTTCGACTTACACCCTTACAATATTCGCTAACATACCCTTATTATTAGAAATTAAAATTAAAATTATAATATAAATATATATACATATACGTTGATGAATGAAGAGAAAAAGGTGTGTAAAAATCGGCCGAATGCTCGGCCTTTTATAGGCCCACGTAATACTATTTGACCTCTGCGAGTGCGGAGGTTTTTGCCTTTATAAGCTCTGCGAGTGCGGAGCTGTGGATTCCAGCTCACACAAGCTTGGCTCCTAGCTTGCCAACGGTTTTATAATATAATATAATATATATATTAATTTTAAGAATTAGTTATATATTATATTATATTCATGTGCATAGTTGACTTGTAATTTTTAGTCCGTTGCATCGAGCGTTGAGAGTTGACTCTGGTCCCGGTTCCGAATTTTCGAACGTCCTTGCGTATAATTTAATATCTTGTACTTTGCGTTTCGCGTCTTGTACTCTTGTAATTTTGAGACGTTTCTCATCAATAATTGGAACCACTTTGATTGTATTTTGTACTTTTGAGCTTTTTGGTCGTTTGCGTCTTCAATTCGTCGAATCTGTCTTTTGTCTTCACCTTTTATTATTTAAATGAATATCACTTGTAAATAGAACAATTGCAACTAAAAGCTTGTCTTTCTTGAGGGATAATGCTATGAAATATATGTTCGTTTTTAGCATTATCAAATATTCCCACACTTGAGCGTTGCTTGTACTCAAGTAATATAGTCTTGAAATATACTAGAATCACTTCTTTGTTCTTCACACTTTGTACATCAGTGATTTCTATACGGCAGTATGAACAATGGTAGTAACGATGTGGTTTACAGTCCCACATGACTATGAAAATTTAGATCCTTTAAGGAAATTGGATCTTTATGAAAACATTTGATCTTTTGAAAATTAAATCTAGCTTTTACCCTAGATAATTTTTCCGGAATAACCCTTCACCGGTGTTTGCAAATTATTTTTGTGGGTTTGGTGGGTTTCATATTTGAAATTTTTAGCTCAAAACTTGCAGTTTTGTGTTACCCACTTGCTAACCTTGTATTGGGAAAGCAACACGTCCAGTATACTTGCTCCGTATATTACCTTTCGGTAAACTACCGTCCGGTTGTAAAGGAAAGCGTTGAACAAGCAACTGTTAAGGCAATGTCCCCTGACATGCTTTTCATTATGGTCTATAACGTATCGGATGCAATTACTATCCTTTATAGGAGCAATAGTAAAGCTCACCCTTATAATTTTTCGGTCTGGCACAAGGTCCTGTCTTTGACCATGCTATCCTTTATGCTATACAAAGTGAAAGTATTTTATCAAAAATCATATATTGGGTGGGTGCCGGGATTCTTCCAAATCTGTCCACCGGCACAAAAAGAGAGTAAAACTCTGAATATTAATACATGGGCTGAACCGTTCTTGAAAAATTAACTTCTTAAAGAATCCATAACAATTTGATTCACTTTAAACGGAGTTGTAATGAATATTTGACGAGCAAAACAAAATCTGCTAAAATTAACGTTGTATGGACGAAATTTATATTGTAAAAACTATACTAATCATATCCTTGCTAACTTTTCCTATATCCTATATATATTTGGACATGTTATCATTAGTATAACAAAATATTATAATCTTAGTTAATTCCGAGATTGTATATATATATATAATAATCTTGGTACATTCCATGACAATAAGTATATAATACGTTTTGATAAATCTTAAGACAATAAGTATACAATACGTTTTGATAAATTCAAAGACAATACGTATACAATATGTCTCTGGGTTGATGCAAAGACAATACGTATACAATACGTCGTGGGGGTAATTCTAAGATTATATATATACCGATTATTGAACTGTTGGACATTTCAGACTATTTTGGACTACTAACAAAGGACTACTAACATAAAAATGTTAAAAATTAATATATAAGTATTCTATGAACTTGTTTTATTTTATTCACATGTCCTATTATTATCTGAATCATTATTATTGTTATAGGTTCGTGAATCCAAGGACGACGGTCATATTTTTAATAAGCTGAAAACTTATTATTAATATACTTTTACTACCGTGAGTATATAGTCCCATTTTTAAACTCTAAAAATATTTTGGGATGAGAATACATGCATTTTATGTTTTACGCCATGGACACAAGTACTTAAAATATATTCTACGTTGTGTTGTACCACCTTGCATGAAAAGTCCCGTTCATATTGATTATAAACGTTCCATATTAATTGATTTCGTCGCGAGGTTTTGACCTCTATATGAGACGTTTTTCAAAGACTGCATTCATTTTTTAAAACAAGCATAACCTTTATTTTATCGATAAAGGTTTAAAAAGCATTACGTAGATTATCAATTAATGATAATCTAAAATATACTGTTTACACACGACCATTACATAATGGTTTACAATAAGAATATATTACATCAAAAATAAGTTTCTTGAATGCAGTTTTTACACAATATCATACAAGCATGGACTCCAAATCTTGTCCTTATTTTAGTATGCAACAGCGGAAGCTCTTAATAATCACCTGAGAATAAACATGCTTAAAACGTCAACAAAAATGTTGGTGAGTTATAGGTTTAACCTATATATTATCAAATCATAATAATAGATCACAAGATTTCATATTTTAATACATCCCATACATAGAAATAAAAATCATTCATATGGTGAACACCTGGTAACCGACATTAACAAGATGCATATAGAATATCCCCATCATTCCGGGACACCCATCGGACATGATAATTTTGAAGTACTAAAGCATTCCAAATCCAGAATGGGGCTTGTTGGGCTCGATAGATCTATCTTTATGATTCACGTCAATTTGGGGGTCTGTTCCCAAATTCTTAGGCTACCAAGCTAAAAGGGGCATATCCGGCTTTGATCATTTACCCATATAATGTACTTTTATTTACTTGTGTCTATTTCGTAAAACATTTATAAAGTTGCATGTATTCTCATCCCAAAATATTAGATTTTAAAAGTGGGACTATAACTCACTTCACAGATTTTTACTTCGTCGGGAAGTAAGACTTGGCCACTGGTCGATTCACGAACCTATAACAAATATGTACATATATATCAAAGTATGTTCAAAATATATTTACAACATTTTTTAATACGTTTTAATGTTTTAAGCTTATTAAGTCAGCTGTCCTCGTTAATAACCTACAACTAGTTGTCCATAGTTAGATGTACAGAAATAAATCGATATATATTATCTTGGATCAATCCACGACCCAGTGTATACACGTCTCAGGCTAGATCACAACTCAAAGCATATATATTTTTAGAATCAACCTCAACCATGTATAGCTAACTCCAACATTACTGCATATAGAGTGTCTATGGTTGTTCCAAATAATATATATACATGGGTCGATATGTCAAAACATTTGCATACGTGTCTATGGTATCCCAAGATTACATAATATATTAGAATACATGTATAATATAATATAAGTTAGCTAGGATATGATTTGTATAGAATTGTTACAATATTTCCCGTAGCTACGACAATCAAAAAAATATCCAATCTTGTTTTACCCATAACTTCTTCGTTTTAAATCCGTTTTGAGTGAATCAAATTTCTATGGTTTCATATTGAACTCTATTTTATGAATCTAAATAGAAAAAGTATAGGTTTATTGTCAGAAATATAAGTTACAAGTCATTTTTGTAAGAGGTAGTCATTTCAGTCGAAAGAACGACGTCTTGATGACCATTTTGGAAAACATACTTCCACTTTGAGTTTAACCATAACTTTTGGATATAGTTTCATGTGAAATGTTCCGTTCATATTGATTATAAACGTTCCATATTAATTGATTTCGTTGCGAAGTTTTGACCTCTATATGAGACGTTTTTCAAAGACTGCATTCATTTTTAAAACAACCATAACCTTTATTTTATCTATAAAGGTTTAAAAGGCATTACGTAGATTATCAAATAATGATAATCTAAAATATACCGTTTACACACGATCATTACATAATGGTTTACAATAAGAATATATTACATCAAAAATAAGTTTCTTGAATGCAGTTTTTACATAATATCATACAAGCATGGACTCCAAGTCTTGTCCTTATTTTAGTATGCAACAGCGGAAGCTCTTAATAATCACATGAGAATAAACATGCTTAAAACGTCAACAAAAATGTTTGTGAGTTATAGGTTTAACCTATATATTATCAAATCATAATAATAGGCCACAAGATTTCATATTTCAATATACATCCCATACATAGAGATAAAAATCATTCATATGGTGAACACCTGGTAACCGACATTAACAAGATGCATATAAGAATATCCCCTATCATTTCGGGAAATCCTTCGGACATGATAAAAACAACATCGAAGTACTAAAGCATCCGGTACTTTGGATGGGGTTCGTTAGGCCCAATAGATCTATCTTTAGGATTCGCGTCAATTAGTAGATCGGTTTACTAATTCTTAGGCTACCAAGCAAAAGGGGCATATTCGGCTTCGATCATTCACCCATATAATGTAATTTCATTTACTTGTGTCTATTTCGTAAAACATTTATAAAACTGCATGTATTCTCATCCCAAAATATTAGATTTTAAAAGTGGGACTATAACTCACTTTCACAGATTTTTTCTTCGTCGGAAAGTAAGACTTGGCCACTGGTCGATTCACGAACCTAAAACAAATATGTACATATCTATCAAAGTATGTTTAAAATATATTTACAACATTTTTAATACGTTTTAATGTTTTAAGTTTATTAAGTCAGCTGTCCTCGTTAGTAACCTACAACTAATTGTCCACAATTAGATGTACAGAAATAAATCGATATATATTATCTTGAATCAATCCACGACCAAGTGTATACACGTCTCAGGCTAGATCACAACTCAAAGTATATATATTTTTAGAATCAACCTCAACCCTGTATAGCTAACTCCAACATTACTGCATATAGAGTGTCTATGGTTGTTCCAAATAATATATATACATGGGTCGATATGATATGTCAAAACATTTGCATACGTGTCTATGGTATCCCAAGATTACATAATATATTAGAATACATATATAATACAATATAAGTTAGCTAGGATATGATTTGTATAGAATTGTTACAATATTTCCCGTAGCTACAACAATCAAAAAATATCCAATCTTGTTTTACCCATAACTTCTTCGTTTTAAATCCGTTTTGAGTGAATCAAATTGCTATGGTTTTATATTGAACTCTATTTTATGAATCTAAACAGAAAAAGTATAGGTTTATAGTCGGAAATATAAGTTACAAGTCATTTTTGTAAGAGGTAGTCATTTCAGTCGAAAGAACGACGTCTTGATGACCATTTTGAAAAACATACTTCCACTTTGAGTTTAACCATGATTTTTGGATATAGATTCATGTTCATAAGAAAAATCATTTTTCCAGAAGAACAACTTTTAAATCAAAGTTTATCATAGTTTTTAATTGTCAAACCCAAAACAGCCCGCGGTGTTACTACGACGGCGTATGTCCGGTTTTACGGTGTTTTTCGTGTTTCTAGATTTTAAATCATTAAGTTAGCATATCATATAGATATAGAACATGTGTTTAGTTAATTTTAAAAGTCAAGTTAGAAGGATTAACTTATGTTTGCGAACAAGTTTAGAATTAACTAAACTATGTTCTAGTGATTTTAAGTTTAAACCTTCGAATATGATAGCTTTATATGTATGAATCGAATGATGCTATGAACATCATTACTACCTCAAGTTTTGTGGATAAACCTACTGGAAAAGAGACAAATGGATCTAGATTCAAAGGATCCTTGGATGGCTTGAAAGTTCTGGAAGCAGAATCATGACACGAAAACAAGTTCAAGTAAGATTTCCACTCGAAATAAGATTGTTATAGTTATAGAAATTGAATCAAAGTTTGAATATGAGTATTACCTTGTATTATAAAGATATCTTACTGTAAATAAGAAAGATTTCTTGAGGTTGGATGATCACTTTACAAGATTGGAAGTAAGCTAGCAAATTGGAAGTATTCTTGATTTTATGAAACTAGAACTTATAGAATTTATGAAGAACACTTAGAACTTGAAGATAGAACTTGAGAGAGATCAATTAGATGAAGAAAATTGAAGAATGAAAGTGTTTGTAGGTGTTTTTGGTCGTTGGTATATGGATTAGATATAAAGGATGTGTAATTTTGTTTACATGTAAATAAGTCATGAATGATTACTAATATTTTTGTAATTTTATGAGATATTTCATGCTAGTTTCCAAATGATGGTTCCCACATGTGTTAGGTGACTCACATGGGCTGCTAAGAGCTGATCATTGGAGTGTATATCAATAGTACATACATCTAAAAGCTGTGTATTGTACGAGTACGAATACGGGTGCATACGAGTAGAATTGTTGATGAAACTGAACGAGGATGTAATTGCAAGCATTTTTGTTAAGTAAAAGTATTTTGATAAGTGTCTTGAAGTCTTTCAAAAGTGTATGAATACATATTAAAACACTACATGTATATACATTTTAACTGAGTCGTTAAGTCATCGTTAGTCGTTACATGTAAATGTTGTTTTGAAACCTTTAGGTTAACGATCTTGTTAAATGTTGTTAACCCATTGTTTATTATATCTAAAGAGATGTTAAATTATTACATTATCATGATATTATGATATATTAATATATCTTAGTATGATATATATACAGTTAAATGTTGTTACAACGATAATCGTTACATATATGACTCGTTTCGAAATCATTAAGTTAGTATTCTTGTTTTTACATATGTAGTTCATTGTTAATACACTTTATGACATGTTTACTTATCATTTATCATGATCAAACATAGTGTATCAATATCCTAATATGATTCATATGTATTTAGTAAGACGTTGTTATAACGATAATCGTTATATATATCGTTTCGAGTTTCTTAATTCAATAAACTCAATTTTATGTATATAACTCATTGTTAAAATACCTAATTAGATACTTACTTATCATAATATCATGTTAACTATATATATAATCATATATATGTCATCATATAGTTTTTACAAGTTTTAACGTTCGTGAATCACCGGTCAACTTGGGTGGTCAATTGTCTATATGAAACCTATTTCAATTAATCAAGTCTTAACAAGTTTGATTGGTTAACATGTTGGAAACACTTAATCATGTAAATAACAATTTCATTTAATATATATAAACATGGAAAAGTTCGGGTCACTACAGTACCTACCCGTTAAATAAATTTCGTCCCGAAATTTTAAGCAGTTGGAGGTGTTGACGTATCTTCTGAAAATAAGTGCGGGTATTTCTTCTTCATCTGATCTTCTCGTTCCCAGGTGAACTCAGGTCCTCTACGAGCATTCTATCGAACCTTAACAATTGGTATCTTGTTTTGCTTAAGTCTTTTAACCTCACGATCCATTATTTCGACGGGTTCTTCAATGAATTGAAGTTTTTCGTTGATTTGAATTTCGTCTAATGGAATAGTGAGATCTTCTTTAGCAAAATATTTCTTTAAATTCGAGACGTGAAAAGTGTTATGTACAGCTGCGAGTTGTTGGGGTAACTCAAGTCGGTAAGCTACTGGTCTGACACGTTCAATAATCTTGAATGGTCCAATATACCTTTGATTTAGTTTCCCTCGTTTACCAAATCGAACAACGCCTTTACAAGGTGAAACTTTAAGCATGACCATCTCGCCAATTTCAAATTCTATATCTTTTCTTTTAATGTCAGCGTAGCTCTTTTGTCGACTTTGGGCGGTTTTCAACCGTTGTTAAATTTGGATGATCTTCTCGGTAGTTTCTTGGATTATTTCCGGACCCGTAATCTGTCTATCCCCAACTTCACTCCAACAAATCGGAGACCTGCACTTTCTACCATAGAGTGCTTCAAACGGCGCCATCTCAATGCTTGAATGGTAGCTTTTGTTGTAGGAAAATTTTGCTAACGGAAGGTGTCGATCCCAACTGTTTCTGAAATCCATAACACATGCTCGTAGCATGTCTTCAAGCGTTTGTATCGTCCTTTTGCTCTGCCCATCAGTTTGTGGATGATAAGCAGTACTCATGTCTAGACGAGTTCCTAATGCTTGCTGTAATGTCTGCCAGAATCTTGAAATAAATCTGCCATCCCGATCAGAGATAATAGAGATTGGTATTCTATGTCTGGAGACGACTTCCTTCAAATACAGTCGTGCTAACTTCTCCATCTTGTCATCTTCTGTTATTGGCAGGAAGTGTGCTGATTTGGTGAGACGATCAACTATTACCCAAATAGTATCAAAACCACTTGCAGTCCTTGACAATTTAGTGATGAAATCCATCGTAATGTTTTCCCATTTCCATTCCAGGATTACGGGTTGTTGAAGTAGACCTGATGGTTTCTGATGCTCAGCTTTGACCTTAGAACACATCAAACATTCTCCTACGTATTTAGCAACATCGGTTTTCATACCTGGCCACCAAAAATGTTTCTTGAGATCCTTGTACATCTTCCCCGTTCCAGGATGTATTGAGTATCTGGTTTTATGGGCTTCTCTAAGTACCATTTCTCTCATATCTCCAAATTTTGGTACCCAAATTCTTTCAGCCTTATACCGGGTTCCGTCTTCCCGAATATTAAGATGCTTCTCTGATCCTTTGGGTATTTCATCCTTTAAGTTTCCCTCTTTTAAAACTCCTTGTTGCGCCTCCTTTATTTGAGTAGTAAGGTTAGTGTGAATCATTATATTCATAGATTTTACACGAATGGGTTCTATGTCCTTTCTGCTCAAGGCGTCGGCTACCACATTTGCCTTCACCGGGTAGTAACGAATCTCAAAGTCGTAATCATTCAACAATTCAATCCACCTACGCTGCCTCATATTCAATTGTTTCTGATTAAATATGTGTTGAAGACTTTTGTGGTCGGTATATATAATACTTTTGACCCTATATAAGTAGTGCCTCCAAGTCTTTAATGCAAAAACAACCGCGCCTAATTCCAAATCATGCGTCGTATAATTATGTTCGTGAATCTTCAATTGTCTAGAGGCATAAGCAATTACTTTTGTTCGTTGCATTTATACACAACCGAGACCTTACTTTTAGGCGTCACAATATATCACAAAATCATCATTCCCTTCAGGTAATGATAATATAGGTGCCGTAGTTAACTTTTTCTTCAATAACTAAAACGCTTTCTCTTGTTCATCCTTCCATTCAAATTTCTTCCCTTTATGCGTTAATGCAGTCAAGGGTTTTGCTATTTTAGAAAAATATTGGATGAATCTCCTGTAATAACCAGCTAGCCCTAAAAATTGGCGTATGTGTTTCGGAGTTTTTGGGGTTTCCCACTTTTCAACAGTTTCAATCTTTACTGGATCCACCTGAATACCATCTTTGTTCACTATATGACCGAGGAATTGAACTTCTTCCAACCAAAGTGCACACTTTGAAAACTTAGCGTATAGTTTTTCTTTTCTCAGCAACTCTAGCACTTTTCTCAAATGTTCTTCGTGCTCTTGATCATTCTTCGAGTAAATAAGTATGTCATCGATGAAAACAATGACAAACTTGTCAAGATATGGCCCACACACTCGGTTCATGAGGTCCATGAACACAGCTGGTGCGTTAGTCAATCCAAACGGCATAACCATAAACTCGTAATGACTGTAACGTTTCCTAAAAGCAGTCTTTGGAATATCATCCTCCTTCACCCGCATTTGATGATATCCAGAACATAAATTGATCTTCGAATAAACAGACGAGCCTTGTAGTTGATCAAATAAGTCGTCGATTCTCGGTAGTGAGTAACGGTTCTTGATGGTAAGTTTGTTCAACTCTCGGTAGTCGATACACAACCTGAATGTACCATCTTTCTTCTTGAAAAATAAAACAGGAGCTCCCCATGGTGATGTGCTTGGTCGAATGAAACCACGCTCTAAAAGTTCCTGTAACTGACTTTGTAATTATTTCATTTCGCTGGGTGCGAGTCTGTATGGAGCACGAGCTATTGGTGCAGCTCCTGGTACAAGGTCTATTTGAAATTCAACAGATCGATGTGGGGGTAATCCCGGTAATTCTTTCGGAAATACATCGGGAAATTCTTTTGCGACGGGAACATCACTGATGTTCTTTTCTTCAGGTTTAACTTCCTCGATATGTGCTAGAATGACGTAACAACCTTTTCTTATTAGTTTTTGCGCCTTCAAACTACTAATAATATTTAATTTCGCGTTGTTCTTTTCTTCGTACACCATTAAAGGTTTTCCTTTTTCACGCATAATGCGAATCTCATTTTTGTAACAAACGACCTCTGCTCTCACCTTTTTCAACCAGTCCATGCCAATTATTACGTCAAAACTCCCTAACTCGACTGGTATTAAATCAATTTTAAACGTTTCATCCCCAGTTTAATTTCTCTATCCCGACATATATTATCTGCTGAAATTAATTTACCATTTACTAATTCGAGTAAAAATTTATTATCCAAAGGCGTCAATGGGCTACTTAATTTAGCCCAAAATTCTCTACTCATATAGCTTCTATCCGCACCGGAATCAAATAAAACATAAGCAGATTTATCGTCAATAAGAAATGTACCCGTAACAAGCTCCGGGTCTTCCTGTGCTTCTGCCGCATTAATATTGAAAACTCTTTCACAGCCCTGCCCATTAGTATTCCCCTGATTCGAGCAATTTCTAATAATGTGGCCCTGTTTTCCACATTTATAACAAACAGCGTTGGTATTACTTGCTCCGACACTATTCGTTTCGGCATTACTTGTCCCGACATTATTTGTTCCTTTAGTTCTGTTAAACTTTGGTCCGTAGACCTCACATTTTGTCGTGCTATGACCATTTCTTTTACACCTGTTGCAAAATGTCGTGCAAAACCCCTGATGATTTTCTTCACACCTATGACATGGCTGTTTTTGGTTTTTATTGTCGTTGTTGTTATTGAGGTTGTTGTTGGGATTGTTATTGTTGTTGAAGCGGTTGTTGTAGTTTTTGTTGTTGTTGGGATGTTTGTTGTAGTTATTGTTAGGATTGCGGTTATTGTTGCGATTGTTGTTGCGGTTGTTGGGATAGTTGTTGCGATTGTGGTTGTAATTGTTGTTGTTGTTGTACTGGTGACTCTTGTCACCGTTTTCCTCCCACTTCCTCTTGAGTTGTTTCGTGTTGGCTTCTTCGGCCGCCTGCTCTTTAATTCTTCCCTCAATCTGATTTATGAGTTTATGAGCCATTCGACTTGCCTTCTGTATAGAAGCGGGCTCGTGTGAACTCACATCTTCTTGAATCCTTACTGGTAACCCTTTTACAAATGCGTCGATCTTCTCTTCTTCATCTTCGAATGCTCCCGGACACAATAGGCACAACTCTGTGAATCGTCATTCATATGTGGTAACGTCGAACCCTTGTGTTCGTAACTCTCTAAGTTCTGCCTTGAGTTTATTGACTTCGTTTCTAGGACGGTACTGCTAGTTCATCAATTGCTTGAATGCTGACCACGGTAGTGCGTAAGCAGCATTTTGTCCTACCTGTTCAAGATAGGTGTTCCACCACGTTAACGCAGTACCTGTGAAGGTATGCGTAGCGTACTTAACTTTGTCCTCTTCAGTACACTTACTTATGGAAAACACCGATTCGACTTTCTCGGTCCACCATTTCAATCCAATTGGTCCTTCGGTTCCATCAAATTCCAAAGGTTTGCAGGCAGTGAATTCTTTGTAGGTGCATCCTACACGATTTCTTGCGCCGTTAGCTGCATTGCTAGATTCAGAGTTATTGTGGGTATGTAGCGCTGCCTGTACTGCGGCTATGTTTACAGCAAGAAAGGTACGAAATTCCTCTTCGCTCATATTCATGGTGTGTCGAGTAGTCGGTGCCATTTCCTTCAAAATAGCCAACTGAATCGAGTTAATCATACAGAATATTAAGAGTAGTCATTAGTATTTCGTAGCATAAGATGAACTCATTTATAAAAGCTTTTTCTTCATATTAGCGTTTTATAAGTTTAAATTCGGGTACTACCTACCCGTTATGTTGCATGTTAGAAGCTCTTTCTAAATCACGAAATCCTATGTTGAGATATGTTGAGTCAAAATAGGTTCTTAACCCGTAGTGTAAAATTGCATTTGGGTTCCCCGCATTTAACGCTTTAAAGAAAACACGGCGTCACTTACGGTCTCCCCAATGTGATATACCCCACCTATCAAAGGAAAGCCTTTTATAAATTAAGGCATTTCTAGAAAGTCTTTCAAATGTTCGACAGGTTAATTTCGCCATAACTAAATGTGCTGATGAATTCTGACCGACTCTAGACAAGATTTCCTCAATCATATCCTCTGGTAGGTCTTCTAAAATATTCGGTTGTCTACCCTTAACGTCCATTTTGTTTTTATACTGTAAAATAGACAAGGATTAGATTCGTAAAAGATAATTAACAAACAATACAAGCAATTTTTTACATAGAACATAAAAGTACAAGCACACTATAATACATATAATATACAACATGATTACAACCCTCTAATCTGAATCACTGGTTTCTTCTTCTTCGGACTTGGTTCATTTTCCTAATTTTCTAGGAATATATGGTGTTCCTCTAATACGAGCCGTCGTTTTCCACAATGGTTTAGAGAAACCTGGTGGTTTAGAGGTTCCCGGGTCATTGTTACATTTTAGGAAATACGGATGTTGTCGATACATATAAAGTTCATCGGGGTTGGAATCGGGTTTCTCTATTTTTATACCTTTTCCCTTATTATTTTCTTTCGCTTTATTAAATTGGGTCAAGGTAATTTCTATAACATCATCGGAATCCTCATCGGGATTCGATTCATCGGAAAATTGGTAATCTTCCCAATATTTTGCTTCCTCGGCGGAAACACCATTGACCATTATTAACTTTGGTCCGTTGGTTGAGGATTTTCTTTTATTTAATCAATTTACTATAGGTATCAATATATCTTCCTCCGAAACCTCTTCTTCTTCTTCCGGTTCCTCCTCTTATGGTTCCTCCTCTTCTTGTTCCTCTTCTTCTTGTTCCTCAACTTCCGGTTCCTCCTCTTCCGGTTCCTCTTCTTCCGGTTCCTCTTCGGGAATTTGTGAATCTTCCCAAAATATATTCGACTCTTCATTATTATTAGGTGAATCGATGGGATTTGTACTAGTGGTAGACATCTATCACACAATATCAAACACGTTAACAGATTAATATATCACATAATATTTACATGTTAATAATATATAGTTTCCAACAAAAAAAATGTTAAGCAATCGTTTTTGAAGAAAAACACGGTCGAAGTCCAGACTCACTAATGCATCCTAACAAACTCGGTAAGACACACTAATGCATTTTTCTGGTTCTCTAAGACCAACGCTCGGATACTAACTGAAATACAGTTGGGGACAACCACCGTCCCACCCAGTGCCTTCGCAGCTAACCACCTGGTGACCACTGAGTGTACCTCAGATACTGATTTTAGGGCCTGCCTCTCGGCTACTGCCAACCCTCGTAAGGGATCGCAAGGAGTAAGAGCCAATGCTTTGTCACAGGTAACACTGTGAGAACCTCCTTTACGACTAACCCGCCACACATGGACGGCGTTATACCAGCTCTGATACAAACTGAAATGTCTCGTTCATATTGATTATAAACGTTCCATATTAATTGATTTCGTTGCGAGGTTTTGACCTCTATATGAGACGTTTTTCAAAGACTGCATTCATTTTTAAAACAACCATAACCTTTATTTTATCGATAAAGGTTTAAAAAGCATTACGTAGATTATCAAATAATGATAATCTAAAATATACCGTTTACACACGACCATTACATAATGGTTTACAATAAGAATATATTACATCAAAAATAAGTTTCTTGAATGCAATTTTTACATAATATCATACAAGCATGGACTCCAAGTCTTGTCCTTATTTTAGTATGCAACAGCGGAAGCTCTTAATAATCACCTGAGAATAAACATGCTTAAAACGTCAACAAAAATGTTTGTGAGTTATAGGTTTAACCTATATATTATCAAATCATAATAATAGGC
Organism: Rutidosis leptorrhynchoides; assembly: GCF_046630445.1. Classification (NCBI taxonomy): domain Eukaryota; kingdom Viridiplantae; phylum Streptophyta; class Magnoliopsida; order Asterales; family Asteraceae; genus Rutidosis; species Rutidosis leptorrhynchoides. Next base: position 395,804,074 of record NC_092338.1, read on the forward strand.
CACAAGATTTCATATTTCAATATACATCCCATACATAGAGATAAAAATCATTCATATGGTGAACACCTGGTAACCGACATTAACAAGATGCATATAAGAATATCCCCTATCATTCCGGGAAATCCTTCGAACATGATAAAAATAACATCGAAGTACTAAAGCATCCGGTACTTTGGATGGGGTTCGTTAGGCCCAATAGATCTATCTTTAGGATTCGCGTCAATTAGTAGATCGGTTTACTAATTCTTAGGCTACCAAGCAAAAGGGGCATATTCGGCTTCGATCATTCACCCATATAATGTAATTTCATTTAAAATATATTTACAACATTTTTAATACGTTTTAATGTTTTAAGTTTATTAAGTCAGCTGTCCTCGTTAGTAACCTACAACTAATTGTCCCCAATTAGATGTACAGAAATAAATCGATATATATTATCTTGAATCAATCCATGACCAAGTGTATACACGTCTCAGGCTAGATCACAACTCAAAGTATATATATTTTTGGAATCAACCTCAACTCTGTATAGCTAACTCCAACATTACTGCATATAGAGTGTCTATGGTTGTTCCAAATAATATATATACATGGGTCGATATGATATGTAAAAACATTTGCATACGTGTCTATGGTATCCCAAGATTACATAATATATTAGAATACATGTATAATATAATATAAGTTAGCTAGGATATGATTTGTATAGAATTGTTACAATATTTCCCGTAGCTACAACAATCAAAAAATATCCAATCTTGTTTTACCCATAACTTCTTCGTTTAAAATCCGTTTTGAGTGAATCAAATTGCTATAGTTTCATATTGAACTATATTTTATGAATCTATACAGAAAAATTATAGGTTTATAGTTATAAATATAAGTTACAAGTCATTTTTGTAAGAGGTAGTCATTTCAGTCGAAAGAACGACGTCTTGATGACCATTTTGAAAAACATACTTCCACTTTGAGTTTAACCATGATTTTTGGATATAGTTTCATGTTCATAAGAAAAATCATTTTTCCAGAAGAACAACTTTTAAATCAAAGTTTATCATAGTTTTTAATTATCAAACCCAAAACAGCCCGCGGTGTTACTACGACGGCGTATGTCCGGTTTTTCGTGTTTCCAGGTTTTAAATCATTAAGTTAGCATATCATATAGATATAGAACATGTGTTTAGTTGATTTTAAAAGTCAAGTTAGAAGGATTAACTTATGTTTGCGAACAAGTTTAGAATTAACTAAACTATGTTCTAGTGATTTCAAGTTTAAACCTTCGAATAAGATAGCTTTGTATGTATGAATCGAATGATGCTATGAACATCATTACTACCTCAAGTTTTGTGGATAAACCTACTGAAAAAGAGACAAATGGATCTAGCTTCAAAGGATCCTTGGATGGCTTGAAAGTTCTGGAAGCAGAATCATGACACGAAAACAAGTTCAAGTAAGATTTCCACTCGAAATAAGATTATTATAGTTATAGAAATTGAATCAAAGTTTGAATATGAGTATTACCTTGTATTAGAAAGATATCTCACTGTAAATAAGAAAGATTTCTTGAGGTTGGATGATCACTTTACAAGATTGGAAGTAAGCTAGCAAACTTGGAAGTATTCTTGATTTTATGAAACTAGAACTTATAGAGTTTATGAAGAACACTTAGAACTTGAAGATAGAACTTGAGAGAGATCAATTAGATGAAGAAAATTGAAGAATGAAAGTGTTTGTAGGTGTTTTTGGTCGTTGGTATATGGATTAGATATAAAGGATGTGTAATTTTGTTTACATGTAAATAAGTCATGAATGATTACTAATATTTTTGTAATTTTATGAGATATTTCATGCTAGTTGCCAAATGATGGTTCCCACATGTGTTAGGTGACTCACATGGGCTGCTAAGAGCTGATCATTGGAGTGTATATATCAATAGTACATACATCTAAAAGCTGTGTATTGTACGAGTACGAATACGAGTTCATACGAGTAGAATTGTTGATGAAACTGAATGAGGATGTAATTGTAAGCATTTTTGTTAAGTAGAAGTATTTTTATAAGTGTCTTGAAGTCTTTCAAAAGTGTATGAATACATATTAAAACACTACATGTATATACATTTTAACTGAGTCGTTAAGTCATCGTTAGTCGTTACATGTAAATGTTGTTTTGAAACCTTTAGGTTAATGATCTTGTTAAATGTTGTTAACCCACTGTTTATTATATCTAAAGAGATGTTAAATTATTACATTATCATGATATTATGATATATTAATATATCTTAGTATGATATATATACAGTTAAATGTTGTTACAACGATAATCGTTACATATATGACTCGTTTCGAAATCATTAACTTAGTAGTCTTGTTTTTACATATGTAGTTCATTGTTAATACACTTAATGACATGTTTACTTATCATTTATCATTATTAAACATAGTGTATCAATATCCTAATATGATTCATATGTATTTAGTAAGACGTTGTTATAACGATAATCGTTATATATATCGTTTCGAGTTTCTTAATTAAATAAACTCAATTTTATGTATATAACTCATTGTTAAAATACCTAATGAGATACTTACTTATCATAATATCATGTTAACTATATATATAATCATATATATGTCATCATATAGTTTTTACAAGTTTTAACGTTCGTGAATCACCGGTCAACTTGGATGGTCAATTGTCTATATGAAACCTATTTCAATTAATCAAGTCTTAACAAGTTTGATTGCTTAACATGTTGGAAACACTTAATCGTGTAAATAACAATTTTATTTAATATATATAAACATGGAAAAGTTCGGGTCACTACATCATGTTCATAAGAAAAATCATTTTCCCAGAAGAACAACTTTTAAATCAAAGTTTATCATAGTTTTTAATTATCAAACCCAAAACAGCCCGCGGTGTTACTACGACGGCGTATGTCCGGTTTTACGGTGTTTTTCGTGTTTTCCTGTTTTAAATCATTAAGTTAGCATATCATATAAATATAGAACATGTGTTTAGTTGATTTTAAAAGTCAAGTTAGAAGGATTAACTTTGTTTGCGAACAAGTTTAGAATTAACTAAACTATGTTCTAGTGATTACGTTTTCAAATCTTCGAATAAGATAGTTATTTATATATGAATTGAATGATGTTACGAATATCATTACTACCTCAAGTATAGTTGGTAAACCTACTGGAAATGATAAAAATAATCTTAAGCTTGAATGGATCTTTGATGGCTTGAAAGTTCTTGAAGAAGAATCATGACACGAAAACAATTTCAAGTAAGATTATTACTCGAATCAAGATAGTTTATAGTTATAGAAATTGAATCAAAGTTTGGATATGAGTATTACCTTGAATAAGAAAGATAACCTACTGTAATTAACAAAGGTTTCTTGATCTTAGATGATTACTTGGAATGGATTTGCAAGATTAAGAGTAAACTAGCAAACTTGAAAGGATTTTCGAAGTGTTCTTAAAGTGCTCTTCCTATGATGATTATAGCTTGATTCTTGAAGTAATTTTTGATGAAGATAATGATTAGTTTACTGGAAATTTCGTTCCTAAGTGTGTGTGTGTGTGTGTGTGTGTGTTTAGAGAGAATTAGAAAGAGAATTGGAAGTGAAATGGATTGATTGGTGAGTGGTGAATGATGAGTGGTGAGTGGGGTTAAAAGGAGCTCTAGTTAGTTGACTAGTTCATGGTAGAAGTTAAATTTGATTAGTTATGCATGACATAATCAAGAGTGGAATCCCATGCTAGTTTCTATTGGTATATACTCATAGTAAGTACGTCTAGTAGCTGTGTATAATACGGGTATGAATACTGAATGACTACGAGTAGAATTGTTGATGAAAAATGAATGGAAATGTAATTGTAAGCATTTTTGCTAAGTAGAAGTACTTTTATATGTGTCTTAGTTAACGATCTTATTTAATGTTGTTGAAATCTAAAAATTAAATTTTTAACACATTTTTAATAAAGCCAGGGGCTCTGCCCCTTGGACCCCGCCAGGGGTTGCCACCCCTTAGACCCCGCTATCGAGGGCGCTGCCCCCGAACCCCCGTCATAATCAAGATAAGTTCAAACAATTGTGCACTCCACACTTTCCCCAAACTTGTTCGATATTTAACAAGGTTATTTTGGTTAACAAATTAATCCCATTACAATTAAATCATATCGGTGACACAAATCAGCAACAATGAATATATCTTGATATGATATATATACTTTAAAATGTCGTTACAATGATAATCGTTACATATATGTCCATATATATATATCAACATATAGTTTTTACCAGTTTTAACGTTCGTGAATCGCCGGTCAACTTGGGTGGTCAATTGTCTACATGAAACTCATTTCAAATAATCAAGTCTTAACAAGTTTGATTGCTTAACATGTTGGAAACATTTAATCGTGCAACTATAGTTTTCATTTAATATATAATCATGGAATAATCATGGAAAAGTTCGGATCACTACAGTACCTACCCGTTAAATAAATTTCGTCCCGAAATTTCAAGCTGTTGGAAGTGTTGACGCATCTTCTGGAAATAAGTGCGGGTATTTCATCTTCATCTGATCTTCTCGTTCCCAGGTGAACTCAGGTCCTCTACGAGCATTCCATCGAACCTTAACAATTGGTATCTTATTTTGCTTAAGTCTTTTAACCTCACGATCCATTACTTCGATGGGTTCTTCGATAAATTAAAGTTTTTCGTTGATTTGGATTTCGTCTAACGGAATAGTGAGATCTTCTTTAGCAAAACATTTCTTCAAATTCGAGATGTGGAAAGTGTTATGTACAGCCGCGAGTTGTTGAGGTAACTCAAGTCGGTAAGCTACTGTTCCGACGCGATCAATAACCTTGAATGGTCCAATATACCTTGGGTTTAATTTCCCTCGTTTACCAAATCGAACAACGCCTTTCCAAGGTGAAAATTTAAGCATGGCCATCTCTCAAATTTCAAATTCTATATATTTTCTTTTAATGTCAGCGTAGCTCTTTTGTCTACTTTGGGCGGTTTTCAACCGTTGTTGAATTTGGATGATCTTCTTGGTAGTTTCTTGTATTATCTCCGGACCCGTAATCTATCTATCCCCCACTTCACTCCAACGAATCGGAGACCAACACTTTCTACCATAAAGTGCTTCAAACGGCGCCATCTCAATGCTTGAATGGTAGCTGTTGTTGTAGGAAAATTCTTCTAACGGTAAGTGTCGATCCCAACTGTTTCTGAAATCAATAACACATGCTCGTAGCATGTCTTCAAGCGTTTGTATCGTCCTTTCGTTCTGCCCATCAGTTTGTGGATGATAGGCAGTACTCATGTCTAGACGAGTTCCTAATGCTTGCTGTAATGTCTGCCAGAATCTTGAAATAAATCTGCCATCCCTATCAGAGATAATAGAGATTGGTATTCCATGTCTGGAGACGACTTCCTTCAAATACAATCGTGCTAACTTCTCCATCTTGTCATCTTCTCTTATTGACAGAAAGTGTGCTGATTTGGTGAGACGATCAACTATTACCCAAATAGTATCAAAACCACTTGCAGTCCTTGGCAATTTAGTGATGAAATCCATGGTAATGTTTTCCCATTTCCATTCCGGGATTTCGGGTTGTTGAAGTAGATCTGATGGTTTCTTATGCTCCGCTTTGACCTTAGAACACGTCAAACACTCTCCTACATATTTAGCAACATCGGCTTTCATACCCGGCCACCAAAAATGTTTCTTGAGATCCTTGTACATCTTCTCCGTTCCAAGATGTATTGAGTATCTGATTTTATGAGCTTCTCTAAGTACCATTTCTCTCATATCTCCAAATTTTGGTACCCAAATCCTTTCAGCCCTATACCGGGTTCCGTCTTCCCGGATATTAAGATGCTTCTCCGATCCTTTGGGTATTTCATCCTTTAAATTTTCTTCTTTTAAAACTCCTTGTTGCGCCTCCTTTATTTGAGTAGTAAGGTTATTGTGAATCATTATATTCATAGCTTTTACTCGAATGGGTTCTCTGTCCTTTCTGCTCAAGGCGTCGGCTACCACATTTGCCTTCCCCGGGTGGTAACGAATCTCAAAGTCGTAATCATTTAACAATTCAATCCACCTGCGCTGCCTCATGTTCAGTTGTTTCTGATTAAATATGTGTTGAAGACTTTTGTGGTCGGTATATATAATACTTTTTACCCCATATAAGTAGTGCCTCCAAGTCTTTAATGCAAAAACAACCGCGCCTAATTCCAAATCATACGTCATATAATTCTGTTCGTGAATCTTCAATTTTATAGACGCATAAGCAATTACTTTCATTCGTTGCATTAATACACAACCGAGACCTTGCTTTGAGGCGTCACAATATATCACAAAATCATCATTCCCTTCAGGTAATGACAAGATAGGTGCCGTAGTTAACTTTTTCTTTAACAATTGAAACGCTTTCTCTTGTTCATCTTTCCATTCAAATTTATTCCCTTTATGTGTTAATGCAGTCAAGGGTTTTGCTATTTTGGAAAAATCTTGGATGAACCTTCTGTAGTAACCAGCTAGTCCTAAAAATTGGCGTATATGCTTCGGAGTTTTTGGGGTTTCCCACTTTTCAACGGTTTAAATCTTTGCCGGATCCACTTGAATACCTTCTTTGTTCACTATGTGACCGAGGAATTGAACTTCTTCCAACCAAAATGCACACTTTGAAAATTTAGCGTACAGTTTTTCTTTCCTCAACAACTCTAGCACTTTTCTCAAATGTTCTTCGTGCTCTTGGTCATTCTTTGAGTAAATAAGTATGTCATCGATGAAAACAATGACAAACTTGTCAAGGAATGGTCCACACACTCGGTTCATGAGGTCCATGAACACAGCTGGTGCGTTAGTCAACCCAAATGGCATAACCATAAACTCGTAATGACCGTAACGCGTCCTAAAAGCAGTCTTTGGAATATCATCCTCCTTCACCCGCATTTGATGATACCCAGAACGTAAATCAATCTTCGAATAAACCGACGAGCCTTGTAGTTGATCAAATAAGTCGTCGATTCTCGGTAGTGGGTAGCGGTTCTTGATGGTAAGTTTGGTCAACTCTCGGTAGTCAATACACAACCTAAATGTACCATCCTTCTTCTTGACAAACAAAACAGGAGCTCCCCACGGTGATGTGCTTGGTCGAATGAAACCACGCTCTAAAATTTCTTGTAATTGGCTCTGAAGTTCCTTCATTTTGCTGGGTGCAAGTCTGTATGGAGCATGAGCTATTGGTGCAGCTCCTGGTACAAGGTCTATTTGAAATTCAACGGATCGATGTGGGGGTAATCTCGGTAATTCTTTCAGAAATACATCGGGAAATTCTTTTGCGACGGGAACATCACTGAGGTTCTTTTCTTCAGGTTTAACTTCCTTGATGTGTGCTAGAATGACGTAACAACCTTTTCTTATTAGTTTTGCACCTTCAAACTACTAATAAGATTTAATTTCGCATTGTTCTTTTCTCTGTACACCATTAAAGGTTTTCCCTTTTCACACATAATGCGAATCGCATTTTTGTAACAAAAGACCTCTGCTCTCACCTTCTTCAACCAGTCCATACCAATTATTACATCAAAAATCCCTAACTCGGCTGGTATTAAATCAATCTTAAACGTTTCATCACCCAGTTTAATTTCTCTAACCCGACATATATTATCTGCTGAAATTAATTTACCGTTTGCTAATTCGAGTAAAAATTTACTATCCAAAGGCGTCAATGGGCAACTTAACTTAACATAAAAATCTCTACTCATATAGCTTCTATCCGCACCCGAATCAAATAAAACATAAGCAGATTTATTATCAATAAGAAACGTACCCGTAACAAGCTCCGGGTCTTCCTGCGCTTCTGCCGTATTAATATTGAAAACTCTTCCGTGGCCCTGCCCA